>NC_074688.1:22885593-23218343 GCF_029448725.1 Salvelinus fontinalis | reverse complement strand
ATTTCACCCTCTAAACAGAAGTTTATGTAATAACTTTTTTCAAATCCAGTGTATTTTCCACGTAGATTCCATGTCACAATATGTTGATGAACTATGTTGAAACTACATTAATATAACCAGTTTGTGTACGGTGGGAAAGTGTGTGAGGGGTACATATGTCTAGAAATAGGATACAAATTGGAATTCTTTTCCAACCCCCAATTTACAGAAATGTATTTTTACTTCTGTAGAACGACCCATACAGTACATGGTTGAGTTCACCCACAGCGCTGTCAGGATGGACACTGTTGTCAGCGGGATGTGACAAGCTTCATGTTGTTTGCCTAGACAGCCTGCCATCTCCTTAATGAGGCCCCTAGCTCCCTTATGTAAGGTAAAAATATGTCAGAAAATAGCCTGTAAATACCTTAACCCATAACAGTAAGCTATTTGATTTTGAATTTTAAGACCCTTGGAACTATATAAAAAAAATACTACTATTAGCCGATACAAACACATTGAATAACAGATTCACTAAATGGAACAACAGATAGTCCTCCCAAAAATCTAAAGGAAGTTTGTTCTGAAGTGTCTCTCCTATATCTGAGTGATAAAAGAAAGATCAGGAAACATCTTTTTTCTCATGTATTTAACCCCTTATTTTTGGCACTTAGTGTCCATATACTCTATACTTCCATAGATCTTATTTCAATTGGTACTGGGGGACCTTCAGAAGAGTCTTTTGAGGCCTGTGGGCGTCTTAGAGCAGAACAACTGACATGTATGTGTTCGTGAGAGTCTCACCTTATTAAACTAGTGTGTAGCCTAAACTGTTGGGACACTGCAGACAGAAGTTAAACCAACTTCAGAGACACTTGTGGGGGGTCGTATAGTGAAATGGGGGACACCATCGTGTTTCTTCACAGTCTAATAGTTTATAGGCTAAACCATTTGGATGTTACATACGATTTTGTGAAAACACAGATTTTCGTGATTTCTCCTGGTCTGACGCTCTAACTCTGTCACCTTTCATCGCAGATGCGAAAGTGCGGCACAGGCGGATGCAGTGGATTGAAACTGACAGATTTTAATGGGAATTTTTGTATTATGCTAATTTGATTTACACTGGGGTGCGGCAGGAGCATGGCCAGATTGTTTTGGGGGAGGATAGGCCGAGAAGAATTTGGATATGCATTTTTTCCACCTATTTATTACATTTATTTTGTGATGTGCACCGTATGTTATTTTGCAATACAATCGTTTTATACTAGTGCATAGTACTTGGAGCAACCTAGTTACATATACAAATAATGACCTATCTCAGCATATTAAAATAAGACAGTAACTTTAGACCAGTTGCCAACTTGTCAACAACATAAAACTCATCTTCAGGCGCACTTTAATCTCGATGGGCAAACAAGCATATATTTGATGTTACAATTTATACCACGGCGGGCAGTAGTACTATAAGGTACCTTAGCTTTAGTAGACGTATCATAAGGCGTGACCTACATCACAAGGCGCAGACGGCGAGGCTTTGAGTTGAATATGGTGATGATTTCATCATAATCCAATTTATCTGTCAGTTCATGCTCAAAAGACAGCAAAATGAAGTGGTTCAGCCAGGCGCTTGTCATTGATGTGCGAAGACGTTTTTTTATCCTAGTTGTTGTTGAGAAAAGTCTCTCCACACTGCATTATGTCATTGGAAGTGTGACAATGATCCTTAACAGAGAGTTTATATTAGGGAAAATATCACCAGGGCAGCTGTCAAGTGCACCCATTTTGGAGGAAAAGTCACTCTTTCCCATGTTCATTTTGCGACTCAACTGCTGAATGAAAACAGTGAATTCAGAATCCTCAATTGATATTGCATAATGATCGCATGTGGTATTCAGCTGCTCTTTAAGGCCTCAGGTTTGTGATTCTTTGGAAAAGGATGCTGCCGCTTGCATGATCCCATATGTGTCTTCTTGAAATCTTGAGTTTAACTCAGTAATCTGTCTGTCTAGAATATTGTTCCAAAGTTGCTCCAGGTCACTGTCACTCTTGATGCTGGATGTTTTCCCAAATTAAGTTGTGACCACACTGTCTGACAATTTTACAGGCAGTTTTCGCTGCCGTGATGCGCTCACATCCCAATATCTAATATCATGCTTAATCATCATTTCTTCATTTAGCTTGAGAACTTAACCAACGTCTCTGAACGTAGAAAAGCTGCTTTTGAGGATTTCAATTAAACCAATACAGTCCGTCACAGATAATGTAGAGCTTTGTAATCCCTTCGTAGCAACATCACTAGTGTCAAACAATTTACTAAACGTGACTAACAGGAACAAAAACGTCTTGTTCTGGATTTGTTTTAAGAGGGCATCGGCTTCTAATTTGGTTTGTCCACAAGCCTCTGAAAAATCTGCAAGAACCTCTAAAATGACATCTAGCAATAACAGCACTACTCACAGGCCCTGATTTTGAACTCCACCGTTCATCCGTGGATCTTTCTAGCTCGATATATGGTCTATCAGGATGCAACTCTTTCTGTACTTCTATGAATGGAGCATGTCTGTGGGATCCACTCATGAATGTGTGTAGCTGGTTTACTATGTCAAAAAAAGTACTGACATGTCCCGACACTTTTGCCGCGGTTTACAGAACCAAATTCAAACGGTGGGAGTTGCAATGCACATATACCACTTGCTTAAATGTTTGCTTTAGTAGGACAGGTACCCCTCCTCTGTTCCCTGACATGACTGAAGCGCCATCGAAACAAAAACCCACAGAGTGGGATCCAACTCCAGGGGTTGCAACACTTTTCCAAGAAATTCCTTGTGCAGACAAATCAGCGGTTTCCATAAACCCAACAGCTCTTTCTTTAATCATTCCAGCATGAATGTATCGGAGCAATAAGTTCTCGTTTAGATTGATCTTTATATTAATCTGCTAGTGTGGCAAAATACGTGGAAGGCGCAGAATGAACTTAATCTTTTATCCTGCACAGTAACAATGATGCTGCACACTCCAGCAACTCGTTCTGAATTTCGGGGCTCATAAGCGTGGCATTGCGAGGTTGCTCATTAATTAAGGATCGGCATCCCGTCAACGGGACAGTTGTAAATCATGCAGCGCGTTGTGTCAAGATCGCAGATTTTAGAGAAACAACAAATGTCGGTACATATAAGTGTCTTATATTGGCTGAAAGCTTAAATTCTTGTTAATATAACTGCACTGTCCAATTTACAGTAGCTATTACTGCGAAAAAATGTCATGCCATTGTTTGAGGAGAGCTCCTAACAACAAAACACTTTTTTCACCGCGATAGGTTTGATAAATTCACCTCTGAAGGTGAAATGTGTACTTACATTCTGAAATCCTGCTCTGATTCATCATCCAAGGGGTCCCAGAGATAACATGAAATGTCATTTTGTTAGATAAAATCATTTTTCATATGCTAAAAAGGTCCCTATAGCATGCACGATCGATTTTGTATTTCACTCGTTCAATTTGCAAAGAAAGGAATCTGTGAAAATTTCACCCTAAACGTTGTTTCAATGAGTCAAATCACGTTCGTATCTATTCCTCAGAGATCCTAGAAGGTAACAAGACTTTACTCTTTCATTAGGGGTGTAGTATATCCTATAGGACACCATATTTGTTCAGAGAGCAACGCCTTCATAGCACGCCGATGACGCGGGCGGCCATCACTTGAATGACTGTATCTTTGTCAAATAAGCATCAATCAGGGTCAAACAAAGCTAGCTAGATAGCCAATGAGCTGAGTTTTACGGGAGTATCCGGAAACCATGTATACATCGTTAAATGTAGCTACTAACCTTGTACGACAGCATGCCGTTTCATTTTGGACAAAAATTATAAGGATATTCAGAGTTATGAAGTTATGAAAAGTGGTTGGTTTGCGAATGTTGAACTTATAATATGGCTACCAATACTTGGAAAGCTAAATCAAAGTCAAAGTATACAGATTGGACGATATTCTTACAGAAAAATGGAATATGAATGCGAATGTTTGGGAACTTTACACTAGAAGTCTTGTAGTTCAGTCATACTTCGAGTTATTCATCTTTCTCTTGCATTTCAAAGATGGTGGTAGAAAAAGACTGGTTGGTTTTTTCTTTGTATTTTCTTCTACCAGATCTATTGTGTTATATTCTCCTACATTCAATTCACATTTCCACAAACTTCAAAGTGTTTCCTTTCAAATGGTACCAAGAATATGCATATCCTTGCTTCAGGGACTGAGCTACAGGCAGTTAGATTTGGGTATGTCATTTAGGTGAAAATTGAAAAAAAGAGGGCTATCCCTAAGAAGTTTTAAGCCTGTTTTGTATATCTGAGTCATACTTTGAGAAGAAATTGAAGATTTCTAAAAAGTTACCTTTGTTGATTGCCTCTTGGGTTTCTCTATGCCCTCTGAGTAGAATATCCTGCTTTGCACACATGTGCACGGTTTCTTTCTATAAAATCCATGTTTGCATCACCGTGTATTTGGTTCAACACAGTCCTACGACTTCTAGGCCCATGGGTCGCCTTGTAGGATTCACATTTTGCAAGAGCACTAGCATGTAATTTGCTATTCTCGTGTTTGCAGCAAGCATTTCTTGTGACTTTCCAGTTTTTAAATCCATCTCGTATAAATCTGAATTCGACATTTGCCCCAGAAAAGTGCATACAAAACTTACAATAAATTGCATCTTTTGCTTTACTATACTCAATCCACACGAACTGGTCATACCACCTTGAAGAGAAGCAGAGTAATTTGCCATTGATCATACTTGAAGGGAACTTTGCTAGCTTTGATTGACAGGCTGGTTCATCAATGGCAGACAAATCTGTCAGTGGACCTACTGCAGGTTTACCCCCGCCCGCAGCATCAAGAACGAGAGGAGGCTGTGGGGTAGGCAAGCATGCCTGGCTCAACGTGGCATTGGCGGTTGTGATGGTGATTGCGGTTGTTTCTATCCTGGCACAACCTGTCAATGTCTCATTCTGGAAGCTATCGGTAGATTGATCCAAATAATTTTTTGGCACACACTCCTTTTCCTCCAGATGTCTTTTTTTTATTTTTTAAACCTAGCGATCGACATTTGGTTTGCCATTGCTATAACTACTAAATTACCTTAGCTGGTGAGTCAATTAGAGTAAGCTAGCATGGTAGAATTTGCTAGCTTATGCACTACAAAGTTTAGTCACGTGACGTTGTTCAGGTAAACCACCGTATGATTTAAAAAAATATATAACCAATAGTCGGAAGCCAACTTGATTGTCGTGGACTATTTCTTTGTTACATTATATTAAAATTACCTATAGAAAATAAATCTCACATGTGTTTCTTTCAAAAATGTAATAAAATAAATAAAAATAAAAATGTATATTGATCATTTCTGGAACTTTTTTGGAGGTAGGCTACATCGCTGGGGTGTGGACATCGACCTTAGGGGGTTAATTAATATAGAAATCAATATGTATACAGTTTGTATTGAGAATGTAGGAGAAACCAACCTACGGACAAGAATGTAGAAATAATGATGTTGAGAGAAACGTCAACCAGGAATGTATCTACCTTGGATGAAAAATAGATTCCTGCCAATGCTCGTGTCTCAGATGCCAGTCTACATGTGAGATGTCATGTAAAGAGGGCCTCATTGAACTGTGGATCAGATCTGGCCTGGTGACAGGCCAGGGGCCTGGGTAGATGCTACACCTCTCTTGCTGTCTGGTTTATCAATCTCTGACAGCCCACAGCTCTCTGATGGCACCTGCCGTCACAGGAGCATGCATCATACACTTGTCAAACCACCTCTCCCTTCCCTCCACCCCCGTTCCTCTGTACCAGTCAGCCAGCAACACAGTCTCACCACACCGTTTTCATTATGGTGACAAATCCTGCTTAATCTGGCATCCATCTGTGAGGCACGGGGTGTCGTGTTGAGTGACTCAAGTCCCTCATCATCTGCGTTTCACAGATGGATCTCTGTGCATGTAGGGTCTCCAGGGGGCTGTCTGGTGGCCTGGTGGCCTGGATCCTGGCCTGGGCAGGGTGGAGGACAAAGCCACATGGCCTGAGCCCCAGGGCCAGAAAGGCCATCTCCTCCATAATAGAGTGAGGTTAATGAGCGGGGCTCGCCATTCAGCTTGGTCCATTAACCTGGGAGCTCACCCCACACAGCTTCATTTCAGCAGGGCTAGCTGAATTTCCATTACTGATCCATTCTCTGTGTATGCATATCCCCTTTCTTCTTCCCTTTCCCACCATAGTTCTTCCCTGTTCATATGATGGGATTAACTAGAACGACTCCAATCCGAGACCCGACTTTGAACTCAATGATGCTGTCTTGTTTCACTGTTTATTCCCTTAAGGGATAAAGCTGGCGTGGTTACAGTACATAGTTAGCACAGTCTCTCATCCAAATGGATATGATGACAAAGTAATGACAAATAATGCTGTAGCCCTTTCATTAGTTTTCTATCCCACCCTAATTAAGCTGCCTCAGTTAATGCTCCTGAGTGGAGCAGCGGTCTAAGGTACTGCATCTCAGTGCTAGAGGTGTCACTACAGACACCCTGGTTTGAATCCAGGCTGTATCACAACCATCTGTGATTGGGGGTCCCATAGGGAGGTGCACAATTGGCCCAGCGTCGTCTGGGTTTGGCTGGTGTAGGCCGCCATTGTAAATAATAATTTGTTCTTAACTGACTTGGCTAGCTAAGTAAAGGTTCAATAAAAAAATGCCTCAGGATACTGATAGAGCATGTAATATATATGCTGGGCTGAAAAGTGTACATTGCTCACAGTATGGAGGATAGCTCAAATTAGGGACCTCACACATATTAACCTGACAGTACAGCTGTGCCAAGGATTCTGGGCAAGGGTGTTCACTTCAACGACACGGTTGACCATTTTTGTAATGAATATAGCGTAATCAATTTTCTACACTGGGCTACTGTAGATACCAGTTAGTCTTCCAGATAGCGGTGCTATCCCACAATAATATTTGATGCAAAGCCATTAAGATGGCTTATTGTCAAGCTTGTTTTCCCCCTGATAATCGAATCAACCTGGAACAATTGACCTTGACAGACCAGAAATCCTTTCACAGCTCTCTCTGCCTCATTCCCATGGTGCAACAGGACATTACAAAGCTGTTTCATTATTGGCCTTTTCATTGCTCCCAGGGCCATTAACAATCAACAATCCCTTTTTCTCTCAATATTATTGCTGATCTGCTCTTTATGGTCAAAAACAGGATAATTGAAGGCCGTATAGCACAGATTTCTCACTGTAATAAAGTACATAACACAACGTATGTGTGTTGGATGGTAATCACTAATGGGAATGCAATGGGCTGTATCTAACCACGCTTGCCCTCATTTATTTCAAAATGCCGAACGGTTCATCACTTCAACAGACAAAAATAGATTTTTTTCAGACTCAGGGCACAAGATCCATGCCTTAAGACATTGATAGATACATTGACAGTCTCATGTTATGGCTGTGAAAGAGAGAGGAGAAAATGCAGGTAGAGTGCTGCTGCAGAAACTGCAGAGAGAGGTGGTTCCAAGGACGGATAACAACTCTCCTGTGTACTGTACCTAATCATCTGCAATGCTTCATTGGACAACAGCTGTATCACATAGAAATAAGACTATAAGTAATATGTTGACCTGCGTTATTAAGCTGAGTCGTGGTCTTCATCCTTGGAACTGTAGGCAAGAGTGTCTGTTGGCCATATGAAGAGCATAAAACCCCTCAAGTAGGTCAAATTATGATTCATAATAATGTCTTTATCTTGTTTCCATGGAAATGTGTGAAGGATGTCAGCTTTGCCTGGTGTGTCTAGTATTAATTGAAGAGGGACGTCGTCAACGCGACCGGTTTAATAACTCTGCGCACTGTACCCAGATTATATCTGTGTTTCTGTGTTTCTGTCCTTCAAAAATACCAAAACATCTTCATGGATAGAACATAGATCTTTGTGAGTAGGTAACAAAATATGAAGTTCTTTCTATGTGCAGTATGAAAGAGAAACTCTCTCTATCTTACTGTAAATATGCCCTTTCTCTACTGTAAAACAGCTGTGCGAAGGCATTGGATCGCATCAAATGTTGAAGCCAACACAAGGGTTGAATCCCAAAGAGGACTTAAGGATTCCGGAACACTACTGAAAGTATTTAATGTAAAACCACCTGAAGCCCTCCCATAACTCACGGCTACTGTTGATGACAACATGCTTACACACATCCCCCTCGATGACTTCCAGCTCAGCTCTTATCGGTCATAGTTTTTTCTCCCCCAGTCATCTTAAATCTCCTCCATGTTTCACGGCACATCATTGCTGACATGTGGAAAGATTCCCCAGTGACATAAGAGTGATTGGGCGTCCACGGCAGCGTAATTCTGATTCCCAGGAATAGAGAGAGCTGTTTTAAGGATGTTAAGCATTAAATAGTTCTCTTTTTTCATGGGATTATCTGAGAGGGAGGAGTGAGTATTCAGACAGAGCTAACTGGCACTGAGAGATCTGCTCCTATCCAAGTGGAACACTTCTCTAGGCATGCAAAATATGCAGGCTTGAGTCACATAATCCCTTTCAATATCAGTTAGAATGTCAATACACTGACATGAGTGGACAAGATGTCTGAGCAGGCTTACTGTTAAAGGACTGGCACTACATAACATCATTGTATTGCCGTTATTTGTACAGGTTACTATTGCTAGATAGTGCAGTTATGTAAATGCTCTGGTGACTGTACACTGAGTCATTGTGACAACAACCCACATTTAAAACGAAGTTGAATGCAGTTGCTCACCGATGGCATTTGGTAAAGAGAATTTTCTTGCCCTTTTCTTATATTTTCCCCGTACACACGGACATTGTTTGTGCAAGGCCTGCAGATATCGAGGCAAATAATTGGATATACAACTCTCAGACCCAAGTGCATCTCAGAGGCTAAACAAACAATTGTGCTCTTTCCACATCTGGGTCTTGCTTCAAATGAGGCCATCACTGGAGAATCCTGTGGTATTTCTAGCACAGAGTTTTGGGTGGCATAGCACTATCAACATGACTGAGCAAGGCTGCCTGAGCCCAGCTAACTATGACAGTTCTGGAAAGCTGAGGGAAGTATTGCTCTTTGAAATAAATGGGTTTACCCAAGCGTTCAGTTTACACTTTAGTGTATGAATTAGCTATTACATACCAAATGTTTTCTATTCCATTTTCTTCATGCAGAAGATGCAAATGTATATCAAATCATACAAAGTAAAATCAACAAAAGTTGAGTTTGACAGAATCCTTTATAGTGTACAGAGAGAAATGAAACCCATGTACAGGATTTGTGTCTGTGTTGTTTACCCCACAACAACAGTGTGTCAGACGGTGGGTAACACATTCACTCGCTGGGGATTTTTTTAACTGAGCCTTTCTCTAAAGCTTTTGGCCTGACTGCAATCTGTAAAATACCCTGCTCCTTCTACGTTAATCCTGAGAGTTGTGAGGCTTGAGATCATAGAACCAACATTGTGATGATGAGTATGACCCGGACCCTGATATGAGGTCCTTCATGCCTTCAAAGTCCTCACCCAGGCACTTCAACACAATCAATACAGCCCTCCCAGGGTTGGCTGGCAGCTCCAGACCAGAATCCATTAATGCTCTCACGCAATTGTTAACCTTTGCATTAAGGAGTAACATTAACTTTGTTATGACATGGATATCATCTGGTACATTACAGTAAGAAGGGAAAGACAGAGAGGGAGAGTAATACAGAGAGGGATAGTAATACAAAGAGAGAGAGAGAGATAGAGAGAGAGAGAGAGAGAGAGAGAGAGAGAGAGAGAGAGAGAGAGAGGGGGAGAGAGAGAGAGATGAAGGGTTGAAGAGAGAGAGAGAAAGAGAGAGATGAACAGAGAGATGAGAGATGAGAGAGAGAGATGAGAGAGATGAGAGAGAGATGAGAGAGAGAGATGAGAGAGAGGGAGTGAGAGAGACAGAGATACTATCATGCTGGGAGTAGGCCTACAGAAGTGGATAGTAGCCAGAAGCGCTGTGTTAAAAGAGTCCATCCATCCTACATGGACACCCTCCTCTCATACCTACTGATTATTTATGTGGAGCCTGTTAAAGTGCTGAGCATGGCTGAGCGTATAAATTGGACAGTGATCATCATCAGAATCACAGGCTCACATGGGAAGCAAATGGGAGGGAGAGGAGGGGAGAAAGCCTATTACCAGAGCGTCAGATCATCAGCTCCAGACTTGATCTACTCTGACTCATCAACAACTGCGGAAAACTTTGATCTCCCTCTCTCACACATATGTGGTCTGCATGTAGGCCTAGGATCTTGCCCCAGCAACCTCTGTGTCTACTGGTGCACAACGTTGTGAAATAATTATTATTCATATGAGCTGACCGAGTGCCTCATCTAATTCCATATTTGACTTGGTTCACTGACTGATGTATATGTGGGAGATGATTTGGGTCAAGTCTGACTTGCAAATACATTTAATTTGTTAGGCAACTTTTTCTAAATAGCCGCATAATCTGACAAATTATTGGAGCATACCTGATTTGATCATATTCTTCAAGGCAATATTTGTTATTGCTCAGTGGTACTAACTAGGGTCATCATTCTCTTAACAATGCCTTGACTCTCTAATAACACTCTGATGAGGAATCAAAAGGGATAATTTCATCAAATTCCATGGTAGAGGGCAACTCTACTTTCTAACTTTCTAACTCTGAAGATTCTGAACTCATGCATATTTGAGTTGTTCTCTCTGGTGACCGATCTCAGTGGATGCTCTACGTTGCCGTCTTTCTCTGGAGGTCATATTGGCCACCCCTGAAGGTATGGGCCTGGTCAGAGTGCCAACTGTGGAGAGGCCTGCTAGGAGAGCCATATGTTATCAGTTAAATCACAGTCAATGGAGGCTGTTACTGCCAAAGTCCTGACTGGTATCTAATGAAAACCATGTTATGCTCCGCTGCCTCTCTTTTTAAACCAGTGATGTGAAGGAAATAGGAAACGACAGAGGTAATACTGCATTCCAACCTCACAGTTTAGAATGCAGCGCATTAAATACAAATTGGGCAGTATATGGCCGCCTCTCCATTTTCAGTTTATGAAAATGAATACCTCACAGTCCATAACGATCCACATCAAGGGAGAGAGGAGGTGTGTACAATCAGTAGTTTCTGTATTATTATCAATAGGCTGGTCTGGACTCCTCCCATCCTTCCCTATCTTACTGGTTCAGGCCAGGGCATCACAGATCAAATATGCTATTTTCATTACAGAAGGCTTTAAGTTGGAGGCGTGGGCCCTGGCCTCTTAATGTTTGTGTTAGCCTTGTGGCAAGTGAGGCTGACTGACTCATAGAGGAGATACTGTATATGCTGTTTGCCCAGGTTTTCACACAGGGGTTTGAGACGGATGGCAGAGAAATGTACGGTCTACTGTAACACGTTATCTCTCTTCAGTAAACATTCTCAAAGGTGTTTGAACAAGGATGTGATCACTTCAGTTTTTACAAAATGGGGAAATGGGATCTCAAGAAAGGAAATTGAAATATCTTTATTGGGATACAGTCAGTTTAATTTAATATTCTCATACAGTACCTGCAATTACCAAAGAGGAATGTCCTCTGCAACGTCCGTTTCCTTCAATAATTGGACAAAAAGCAAAGCTTTTACAAAGCATCCGATTTAATAGCACTATAGTCTGAGTCCTTGGCGCGGCACCAAACAAAGCTACATATCTGTCTGCCTGAGGGACTGCATTAGTTGCATGTG
The DNA here is from genome assembly GCF_029448725.1 of Salvelinus fontinalis. Taxonomy (NCBI): domain Eukaryota; kingdom Metazoa; phylum Chordata; class Actinopteri; order Salmoniformes; family Salmonidae; genus Salvelinus; species Salvelinus fontinalis. The sequence continues at coordinate 23,206,554 of NC_074688.1, read as the reverse complement.
ATGGCAGAGGACCCAGACTGGGCACATCTGTAGGAGGAGAGGGAAACAGAACACCATCCTGACACAGCTATGATTTACTTATCTAATGAGTCAACAGCCTTCTACGCCAGCACCTGAAATTACATCGTTTTGAAGCGCTGCATGATTCTGAACATATCTGATGTTTTCAACCATTTCATTTATACTCTTAAAGATGCAAAGAAAATCAATAGATTCCTTAACTGTTGGATGGCTCAGAGAACATTAACAGCGGTTTGACATTTCTGTGAAGTGTGGCATGCATGCATGAAATTGTACTTCACACCCCTGTCCTAGGTCAGGGTAATGCTAGCCAATCAGCATCTATAAAATGTTCCTTTTCCAACAAAGGAATTGCCAAATCATGCTGTATTTGGACAAATCCCCCAAATGTTAGCTTACATGCTGATTTTATGTAATGGAATTACACACACATACTGTCAAGAACTGTAACGACCTGGGTGTAGGGGGGTGCGAAGTCAGACGCAGGAACAGCAGAGCTTCAATATGTTGAGTCTTTAATGCCCAACTGGCAAACAAAATGTCCAACACGGACGTACTGGGTGTCATACACAACGGTCCAACGACACGAGACACAAACCCAGTCCACAATAACAATACTCACTCCCGAAATCCCAAAAGCTACAATATAACAATCCCGCACAAAGAAGCCTACAGGCTGGCTAGCTAATAAAGCCACACTAATTAACAACTAACTGACCACAGGTGATACAAATAAACACATAAGGAGGGGGAGGAAAAAGAGTCAGTGGCAGCTAGTAGGCCGGTGACGACGACCGCCGAGCGCCACCCGAACGGGAAGGAGAGCCTGCCTCGGTTGAGGTCGTGACAAGAACTGAATCGATATGAAACGGAAATTAATGTCATCCCAAAATAAAACCAAAGCCCTAAAAAGTGCAAAAAGGTTGTTTTCAGTCTGAAAAGTTCAGTTTAGAAAAAGAGAGGAGATTGTGCTCTTGCATAGATACAAGGGTTTTTTAAAGGACAATCGAAGGGCCACATCAATGTCACTGGTCATACTGAGTGATTAACTCAGTATGCTTAGAGTTTGTCAGTCAGAGGTTTGCTGTGTAAGCATGTCTGCAGTGGACACAGAATATGTATTATTATGGCAGGTACCAATAAGGGACCACGGTGGAGATCATAATCAAGATGGCTGCTGCGGCAATTACATTTGACAGAGGAGAATTGGAGCAATGCCTTTGTTATCACTATCTCTGTAAAAGCGGATAGGGAAAATAGTCTTCCTTTCTTCATCTCACGAACCTTCAATTAACGATCTTTGAGAGCTGCCTTGATCCATCTCAGCCAGCTTGGTGGGAGGGAGAAAGGAGATGAGTGACATGTGATTCCTCTTCCTTTATTGACAGCGTGACCGTGCATATCTAAAAAAGTTAAACATGGGTCTTTACAGAGACTAAATTGATACTTTAAGAGCAGTCTGAGGTGTTCACTACATACTGTATATCTATCACTTTGGTTATTCAGCAGTTATTCTTATGTATTGTCATGTTGTAGTTCCTCAGAGATTCACTGTGCAGACTGTTCTGTACAGATGGTTAATTATCGAATTGGAAAGAGAGACACCAAGGCTAGCTCTTGGTGGCCATGTATTATGATTCAGACGCACTTCTTTGTATCGCTGAAAGTTGGTTAGTAACATCACTCAAGTGGAATAACATTTTTAAAACAAGAACAAATGTCAAATAATTTTGTGCTGAGCCCTGTTTGATGGCATTAAAGATTGAACTATAAATTGAACCCTGTTTATGATTGTGACAGCAATACAAGTGGCGGGTTATTCTCCAAATGTTATTTGTGCCATCACATTAAAGTGTGACTGTTTGTTTTCTCTGCAGCCTGCTTTGAAGTCATCATTGAGAGAGGCATTTCAGAAGACTACAAATACTGGTGAGTGCCACCTTTTAAAATTGAAGCCAATTTATTTACATACTGTATGCAGTTCAGGCTAACCTGGGGGGAAGGGGTGAGACATTGCAATGAGAATGAAGATATACTGAAGAAAAAAGGATAATAATAACTAAAGAAAACAGGATAATGGAATGTCCTTATTCCCACTAACAGTTTCTAAAAGCTATTCAAATAGTACATTTCTTAAACAGACACACCAGTACTCACGCACACACATACATACACAGAAGGAGAGAGCTACACAACTCTGTTCTATACAGCAATGTTCCCTTCCCGTTCCAGTGTAGCTATTTCACCACAACTGTTTTTTTATCCTTTCACATAGGCAGGGTTGGGCTTGCGCCACGGCCGTTGCCTCCTAGCCTGCGCAATGGTAGTCGGCTCCATTATCAGAGCTGCTGCCTCGCCACCCTGCAGCAAACCCAGCATCCTCTGCTCCTGCAGATTTCATTTCTTATCTCAATAGGGAAAACAGCCCCTCTGATGAACAGCACAACCGCCCTGGGCTGCTGTGAACATGGCTCCATAATACATACAATAGATGGTTCTGATGAACTTATGAACAGAGAAAAGCACTGATATTCCTCTCAGGAATTTGCAGTTAGTAATAGATATTCAGGGGGATTTGCTATATAAATAATTATAACTGGGATTGGATAAGGGGGAACCTCTCTCCAGCATTAATCCAGTCCCGGAGCAGCTGAGAGCGATGCTTTATAAGGGTCTGCCATCCATGACATATCAGTAATATGTTGCTCTTGTGTACTCTGTGTTCTAAAACAGCCAGGCTTCAGGTTATTGTTTGCAGGTAGATGAAGAAGAGACAGGTAATAATTTCAAAAGTGGATTAGTGATGAGCTCTTCACCCACAATGCTCTCTGAGTTACATTTCCTGCATCTTTAAAGTGTGTTCATGTCAACGAGTGGTGATTTTAGCATTTCAATCTTGGTGGAGAAAACTCAAAAAAATATGTTTAGATGCATGCCAGCAAAGCCACTACACAACACAACACTAAACAATACATTAAAATGCACTATAACGGTGACAAATGGTGCCCACAAACTGTTTAAAAAAGCCTTCTTGATGGGCACTTCTAATGTAACTATATGGCAGCACCCAAGGGGCTTGAATATCTAGCTCTACCCATAGATTTTGCGGTGACGTAGTGTTCTCATGAGTGACAGAACACTGAACCAATCACGGCGCAACTAGAAAACCTTACCAACGCCTACGCTCCTGATTGTCCGCTGGCTGCCCCACCACAACAGAAAGCACTGAGCTAGGCTGAAACACCTGCATTTTGGAGCTGCCTAACTCAAGAAAAGAAAAAAGAGACCACGTTTGCGGCTTTATTAACTCAATGATTTATTTATTTTGTTGCAAACTGAAATGTGACACTTATTAATTCCAAAATAACATGCAAAGCATGAAACAACTAAACAGCTAAACAGGTGGATTTGCCCCACCTGCCCTGAATGACGGGTTGCCACTGATGTCACCTTAAAAATAAAATCTGAAAGGGAAGACTGTTTTACTACTTACAAGACAAATGTACTTAAAAATGCTCTGGTGGGATAAAATATGCAAGCTTTGTACTGAGACTAGATTTGGGAAATTGTTTCTATGTTTGCAAGATGCTGTACACTTTTGTCCACAGAGGCCTGAGTCTTTTAGCTGAGCCTAAGCGTTCAACTTTTCCTCTGTTTTTTGTTGCTTTTGCTCACAGCTTCATCAATGTCATGCAGAGCCATAGGAAAAGTAATTGTGTGTCAACACTTCTAGGCCTTAAAACAAAAGTCATTATGAGAGCGGAAAGTATTATGCCCTGATATGCCTTCGGTAAATGAGTTTCCCAATGTAGCCTACTGTATGGGCACCAGTTGTAGTCTCTTATTTTATCATGTGAAAGCTTAGAGTAGCTTCATATCGCTGGAAATTTCTTCATCATTCATGTGGCCTAACCTCCTCAAGAATAATTTATAGAAACAATTTAAGTTAAAGGTGAAATCAGCAGTTGCTACACCCATTTCTGGGCTTAATATAAATGGCTCATGAGCTTTGTTTAATTGTCACACCCCATCAGAACTCAAGATATAAGCTGGTTTTACTCTAATGTTTGTAAACAAAGTAAATGTAAACAAACACTATATAGGCTCAAAACATGCTTAAAGCTGTACTTTTTATATCATGGATGGTCTATGAATTTGAGAGTGGTTCCATTTCTCCAGCCCTATCCCTCAGCTTTTAACCGAAGCAAGGGTGGGGAGGATACTATGTTATTGTTTCTACTGTTGAGTTAAATTCCTATGTTTGTTATGTAGATATTTTCTGTGAATCTGTACTGTAAAAGCTTTCCAGATTTTTACAAGAAGAACAAAGACAGACTGTACAACACATCTTAATAAGCCAGGCCACACTATATATTAGATTTGACAAGGATAGGGCTTTGAATTCTGCTCATGGACTAACACATCCCTTCCTTCTGGGCTGGCAGAAGTTGCACTTTACATATAATTACTTCAAATCCCGAAATGAAACTATGATATCAAGTTGTTACATAACACTCAGTTGTATTACAGAAGACATTATTTTACAATAAAAAATGCATACCTCAGATGGTGCATTTGCTTAGTGGTGTTGAGGTAAGTTTGTCAGTTCCTAACGATTACACTAATTAGGCACAGAGGACAATTGCTTTCCCTGCTGATACCTTCAGAGATTGACAGAACAATTAACAGACTGACAGTGAAACCAACCATAACATGTTGTGGGTGATACAAAGGACAGTGACATTATGTTGTTGACAAGATAAGGAACTTGGGAAACAAATCAGACACAAAACAAACGTTTTTATGGTCATGTTTATGCACTTGACCAGTCTAGACTGGAAGGTCCCAGTTTTAAATGGAGCTGAAATTACATAAAATACTTTGAGAAACTGCACAAGCTGGTTTATATGTACCGGTAAGTGATTTCTCCCTACGAAATAGCCATAGCCTCTTCTATTCATGGAAAATAGCCTAGAAATACATTTTGTTGAAGATTTGTGAGTTTTGCACCATATTAAAGAGGGAAATATCGACCCTAGTCTTCTCAGAAATTGGGATTTTGGCTGCAGTTGACATCAACTTCATCATCTGAAAACTCATACTTAGAATGTGGTTTAGCCCCCAGACAATGGTTATTTAAAGCCTGCACATCTGTTTTCAATATTCCATAGGAACAGAGAAAATGAATGTCAGCTCATTTTAGAGTATGCTTATTTTATCCTGATTTAAGTAGAAAATGAATACCTCACTCCATCCCATAATACTCTCACAGAACCTGCACAACAAAGAGTAATGAAACAAACAGTGTACCAGACCTGATCTATATTAAATTAATATGTAGAAACCGTTGGTGGTTTTTCAATGAGCAGCAAATTGACAAATCAATGGGTGAAAATGGTACCATATGCCAGCTAGTAATGCTTTTTGAAGCAGGGGTGAACTCTGGGGTATTTTTTCATTGAATTAGCTTTTAGAAAGTGACAACCCGGAGCTTCTGGTGTGCGATTTTATTAAGATAAGCAGGAAAGTAGATAAGCCGGTCATTTAAAAAGAGATCCCCTTATCCTCACTTTTCTTGAGAAAGTGATTATGGTTTATTTTAGTGATGAATTGAGTGTAGGAAATGAGACTGACTGACACCTCTGGTACCCAATTATTAGGTTTTACAGATGACTGTGATGCTATTCTCATTTGCTGCCACACTAAAAGCAGTCTTGTTTAAGCACCAACAACCTAGCAGAGGCTGCTAGGAAAAGCTAATAGAATTTGCTTTTTGATTCATTTTCTTCTGTAGTCTGGTCATCATATTTGTTTTGCTCATGTATCTCTGCCACTGTGAATCTAGCAGTGTTATGGTGTGGGGAATAAGCAATAGCAGCACATGATACAGACAGGTTGGTTCCAGTTATCATGTTGAATTGTGCATATACCTTGTAGACAGACAACTGTCAGCAGATAGCTCTTAATATGGATTAACTATGAGCTGCATCCAGAGACAGACCTTAGACTACTCTTGCATACTGCATGCAGTTTATTGAGAGCAGATTATATTGTCTTAAATGTAAGGCATGCATTTATATTGATTGCTATCTAAGGGTCGCTATTGGGCAAATACAAACATGTCGACCATACAACCAAGGCATTAACATGTGCTTATAACTTATCAACCTCAGGCAACATAATGTAAACATTTGATTCAGTGCCTTCAGAAATGATTCATACCTATTGGCTTGTTCCACATTTTGTTGTGGTACAGCCTGAATTCAAAATGGATTAAAAACACACACACACATATATATATCCACCCATCTACACATAATACCTCATAATGACAAAGTGAAAACATGTTTTTAGAAATGTTTTCAAAAAAATTATCACATTTACATAACTATTCACACCCCTGAGTCAATACATGTTAGAATCACTTTTGGCAGCAATTACAGCTGTGAGTCTTTCTGGGTAAATCTCTAAAAGCTTTGCACACCTGGACTTGCCATAGATTTTAAGTTACAACTGTAACAAGGCCACTCAGGAACATTCAATGTCGTCTTGGTAAGCAACTCCAGTGTATATTTGGCCTTGTGTTTTATTGTCCTGCTGAAAGGTGAATTTGTCTCCTAATGTCTGTTAGAAAGCAGACTGAACCAAGTTTTCCTCTAGGATTTTTCCTGTGCTTATCTCTATTCCGTTTGTTTTTAATTGACAACAAAAAAACTCCCTAGTCCTTGCGGGTGACCAGAATACCCATAACATGATGCAGCCACCACCATACTTGAAAATATGAAGAGATATGTTGTGTTGGACTTGCCACAAACATAACACCTTGTACTTAGGACATCAAGTTAATTTCTTTGCCACATTTCTTGCAGTTTTACTTTAGTGCCTTATTACAAAAAGGATGCATGTTTTGGAATATTTTATTCAGTACAGGCTTCCTTCTTTTCACTCTGTCATTTAGGTTAGTATTGTGGAGTAACTACAAAGTTGTTGATCCATCCTCAGTTTTCTCCTATCCCAGCCATTCAACTCTGGAACTGTTTTAAAGTCACCATTGGCCTCCTTCCTCTCTGGCAACTGAGTTAGGAAGGACACCTGTATCTTTGTAGTGGCTGGGTGTATTAATACACAATCCAAAGTGTAATTAATAACTTCACCATGCTCAATGTTTTTACATTTTTTATCCATCTACCAATATGTGCCCTTCTATTCGAGACACTGGAAAACCTCCCTGGTCTTTGTGGTTGAATTTTTGTTTGAAATTCACTGCTTGACTGAGGGACCCTACAGATAATTGTTTTTGTGAAGTACAGCGATGAGGTAGTCATTCAAAAATCATGTTAAACACTATTATTGCACACAGAGTGAGTCCATGCTTGTTAAACAAATTTAGGCTTGCCATCACAAATACGTTGAATACTTTTACATTTATACATACGTTTCAGCTTTTCATTTGTTATTAATTAGTAAACATTTCTAAAAACATAATTACACTTTGATATTATGGGGTATTGTGTGTAGGCCAGTGACACAAAATCGAAATTTAACCGATTTCAAATTTAGGCTTCATCACAAACAAAATGTGGAAAAAGCCAAAGGGTGTAAATGGGTCGTTCCACCAATTAGGTGCCTTTTGAGAAGTGTAACTTGGTCACCAAAAACTTTGAATTTCTCAAAATGTTAACATTCTGTCATAAAGATCACATGTTCAACTACATTAAAAAAACTTTTCCCATTTAAAAAAAAGAAATGACTATGGTAAACGCACATTAAGTGCCAAATAAAGTAACAGGGTTGGCTGTAACAGGGTTGGCTGTAACACAGTTGATGATTTCTTCTTAAATCAGCCATAAATCCCAGTGTGACAAAGGGAGTGGAAGCTTGTTGTTTGCATCACGGAGTGGCAATGAAATGCAAGCTTCACAAAAAAAAATCTTTAAAACATTTCTAGCCTGTCTATCTATGGTTAACAGGGTTGACGTGTTCTGCTCAACCCACTCTGTTTTCCACCACAAAACACCAGAAAATTGGCAAACAGAGTAGAACCAGCTCACCTGCTTTTACTCTATGATTTGACTATTAGATGTTCAATGTTTCTTTTGAAAAAAATATTTTAAAAGGAATAGTTTCACCATATTAAAACGAGAGTTCAGTTCACGTAACAGGTTTGAACTTAAAATGAGGGACAGACGTAAATGAATCACTAATTACGTAAAATAAATAATAATCTACAGAAATGACTTTGTCAAATAAACAAAATAACTAGGGCTTTACAATGATAGTGACATTTTTTAATTAAGTGGGTAAAAATCTTCCTAGAAGTGACACGAGGTTGACAGAGGGACATGTCAAAAGGCAGAAATTGGGCACATTAGCAGGCCATCATTCATTTCTCCATGTGGTCTATATTAAAGGGCACTTCATTTGATATACAACTTTTAAAAATCAATATTGGTGGACAATTTCTATTTAAAATATCAAAGGGACGAAAAGGCAATCATTTCGTTGAACGACCCAAATACTGATAACGTCTTTGTAATCCCTTAGTAAATCTGTGTAAAATACGGAGATGGAAGCATAACACGAATACTGGAGTTTCATTTCCTGTGTTAGATTGGGTTGCGGTGTGACGGAAATGACACAATTTGTCCCTGTAGTGCCTGTCTGCCTGAGATCGATGGAGGGTTAGAGAGAATTGACAGGGGTAGCACTTATAGTTAGGAATTATGTTGCTTTTCGTATAGGAGCATCATTACACAAAAAGTGAATAGCTTTTGTCCGTGTAAATGGCTGTTTTCACATCTTTTGATGACAACAGTTCAGTTGTCACCAGTTGAAGGCTTCAACGATTGTCTTATTTTCTTACACTGTAATTAAACAAGTGTGTGTAGGCTATGAACAATAGATTTCAAACAACACCCCGATTACTCACACAATGGAGACCATTTTGGGGAATGTGTAGGCCCCTACCTAAGTATGGATTCATGAATTAGTCCTCATTATCTCAATGGCATGCATGTCTCAAATTCAAATCAAATGTATTTATATAGCCCTTCGTACATCAGCTGATATCTCAAAGTGCTGTACAGAAACCCAGCCTAAAACCCCAAACAGCAAGAAATGCAGGTGTAGAAGCACGGTGTAGAAGCACGGTGTAGAAGCACGGTGTAGAAGCACGGTGTAGAAGCACGGTGTAGAAGCACGGTGTAGAAGCACGATGTAGAAGCACGGTGTAGAAGCACGCACTAGGGAAGCAGTTGGTAGAGCAGTTTGCTAAGAAGAGTCGTAATAACAGACCCTTTTCATTCACAGGGATATCCTATTAAATGTGTTTATTTGTAGATTGTTTGGACATACAGTTGCATGTCCTAACAATTTTTACCAACAAAACACATAATAGAAAACCATAATAGAATATTCCTGTTTTTTACAAGTCTTTGGCTGAGCCATACCTCTTTGTACTGTGACTATACCAGGGAATTGTTTTCAATAGAATCATTTCCAAACACATAGACCGGACACAGTGAAAGTTAATAGTCAGTGTTAAGGTCAATTTAGCAGAGTGAATCAATGTTAACATTTTTCGTTTGCTTATCTGAAAGGGGTATTCCATCACAATAACCATAATTTAGTAAACACTGATGTTACAGAGTACTTGTTTGACTCATTTTTCATGTGTCAGTTCCTTAGTCCATGCCTACAACACAACTCCTGAGTCAACAACCTCCTGTAGTGATAAACCTTGTTTGTCATCATTAATGTGAATGGGATTGGGCACTCAGTCAGAGATACTGTGTCCAATACAAAAGGAAAGTGAATACAGTACAATTTAAATACAGTACATTCCAAAAAGTCATAAAGAGCAAGAGAATCAAACAACAAACAACACACCTATTTGTCAAGTATTGGTTAGTTCACTGTACTAAGTCTAGGCTTATGCTTTTACATCATAGGGAGAATGACTGCAGCTGGTGTATTGCATGTGTACTTGATTGACCCTACATATTTATGCCCCATTATGGTGCATTAGCGTGGTGATTACCGTACATTCTAATGTATGGTAAATGCTGTTTCTACGCCTTGCATTCTGTAATGGACCCAGGATTCCACCGTACCTTCATTTGTCAGTGAGACTACCCTGTAATTTTAAGCTTTGTTTTGGAGCCATGTGTTTCCATAGACAATGATATGGACATAAACAAGGAGGTGTCCAGTATATTGAGGTTTGTAAGGCTCAATGGCTGCTTGCACTAAATGACTGTAATGTGTGTCTAATATGCGGTTGCGTTGGTTGAAAAATTAACATGTCATTTACCAGAGCTGTTTATAATTATGCGTAACATAAAAGAAGCCACCTTCCTCTTGGATTTGTTATCTGTACACCTTAAACAGGGCCACCAATGGCTTAGTAGATTGCCTGGTGAAAACAGACAAATTACTAATTGAATAAATTGCCTAATTTAAATTGATAAATTTGCACAAGGGACCAGGAAGGAAATAATGAAAAAATGACACAATATTAAAAGCTGCACAGTGGAGGACTTTTCTATCCCTGTCTTGGGGTCCTGTATCATCACAGTTTGTGGCTCAATGCTCTCCCTGGATTTGGGTGCAGTGCAGGTGAGCAGCTGGGGAATGTGCTTGGTAGGCGTTGTAGCTACTGTCAATGTTCTAGAGCTCGGGGTTAGACACACCAGATCAGTGTTAGCTAAACAAGCATGGTGCTGCTGACAGATACAAAATAAAAGAAAGGAAATGGCTGCCTCCACAGAAGAAACATACCCTAGTAATTATGCAAAACGAAAATATTCCCCATCTCATTTATATGTTGTTTTGAAAATTTGAATCGCTAAAATGTATTAACCTTGGCAGAGCATATTTCAGCAGAAAGGCTTAGAATACCGTGTTGTTGGATCACCTAAAACAGAGCGGTTGGCTCTCCTGAGACACAGCGGTTGGCTCTCCTGAAACAGAGCGGTTGGCTCTCCTGAGACAGAGAAGTTGGCTCTTTCAGAGACACCCCTGTGTGAAGAGTTTCCAGACATATCTGGTGGATTCTGACAACTGCCATGTTGATACTGTAATTACTCAAGAATCAGTAACAGATGCATTAATTATAAACTCATGCCAGAAAAATTCATAAATCAAATAAAGTAAATGTAATACATATGCAAATGAGGAGTATAAACATGACACGCTGAAACAGCATAATCGACACCCTGGTCTCTGTGTAGGACATAAAGCCTCCTCATTGTGCTGCAAAACAAGAGGAACTATCAATTATTCAGGACCTCTCTGATGGCTGCCCATTTATAGTCGCTTGCTTTAGTCTGGCTGGACACATTCCTTCTGCTTCATTCCTATATGTTCTGACTGACTTAAAATGGCAGCAAAATGCATGTGGCCACTGAGTAGGACTCTGTCTTTGCTGCCCTAATGTTTAATTTATACTTTACACTGCTCAGCCTATATCGGGTATGCTTCATGTAGCCCTAAAAGCAAATGGAATATGAAAACAAATGTGAATGGGGGAAAGAATATTGAGGATTATTACTGCAATATGTAAATAAGAAAGTGATGTGTTGCCTCAGATGGTGCCACGGTGCGAGCATAAGCATGAGGATGCAAGGGGCATAGGATGGAGCGTTCATATATCATAATAATGGAAGTTACTCAGTCTACCCCATGAAGGAAACATAGTCTTCAGACTGCACAGAAGTCTGCCTGTGATCATGAAAGCATTATGCTGCTGGCTAGCCAGGGTCAGGTCAAAGATGAAGATGTAACCATCTCAAGGGTTTATCTTTTTGGGGAAAGGGCACACACCTCCTTGTCTAGCTGAAGAAAAGTGTTAGGGGAATTCAAACAAGCCCTACATCTGGATGTTTATTGACATTGTGAAACTTTAACGTAGCCTTCCAAGACATCTAATAAAGCACCGCAGGAGAACCTGTGAAGAGACAAGGCTTGACATATATTTGGGTATTTGTTAGCAAGCTGGTAGCCACCTCCATTTAATGTTCAAATTTAATCACCCACAGCCTTTACACTTACTACAATTACTGTACCTGCCCATGATAGTCTATCATATTTACACAGTGCATTCAATCTATGATGTTATACTAACTACTGATTGTGGTGCACAAATATTCAAGGAACTCTTTTTTTATGTAGCACACGATTGCTTTTGTGAAATGCTTCCTCTCCATCTGGCAAGGCCTGTATTGGGAAATCACTAAAGGCTGTCAGATTGCCACAAGCACTAGATCACTTTCAGAAAATATGATCGTATGATTACAGGCGTAATAGATTTGCGCCTGAGTTATACGTAGGAAAATAAGTTCCTTGATGTTGACAGCCTGTACCCCATTCTATGCTCGACTGACGGCCGCTGAGCAGTTTTTAAATCCTGTTTGTCGTTGAATAGCTTTAGGATAATATGCAGTCATCAGGAGAGCTAAAGAAACAAATTGAGGCATAGTCCATTCACTTTGAACAGAGAAGATACCCAAAGACATGGATCGATAATGGCTCTAATCACTTTGTTACTGTGACTCTGACTGCTTAAATCCTTTTCCAAAAGACCAAGGTGAGGAAGGAGCCCAGTGTTTCATACACATTTCACCACGGGGCAAGCATTCAGCGCCATTATTGGTAATTGCTGCTACGTCATTGAAATACATTTAAAGAGAAATCTGTAAAAAAAAAAAGACATCAGAATCTGGAATGCAAATTGTGTTTAACAGAGAGCATCCAATCTGAAAATGTGTCCTATCCCTCCTCATATGAATACCTACAGATGTAGGATCTTAATTTGATCCAGTTTGCTACAGCAGGAAATAATCTTGCAGCAACAGCAAATGTGAAAAGTATTATTTGGAGACTGACATTTTAGATTGGAAATTACAAATGTTAGAAGCCTTTTTAAACCTTGAATACACTACACGTTTGTATTTCCTGCCCTGCAGGAAAATTCTCAGCAACAAAAGAGTGATCAAATTAAGGTCCTACATATGTGGGCACCAATAATGTACAGTGCCTTCAGAAAGTATTCACACCCCTTGACTTTTTCCACATTTAGTTGTGTTATAGCCTGAATTTAAAATGAATTAAATTGAGATGTTGTGTCACTGGCCTACCCCATAATGTGAAAGTGGAATTTACATACCAAGACTACACTGATTGGCTTACTTAAAGTTTTGACTTAAATCGGCTTGAAAATCTATAGCAAGACTTACTGAGAAAGACTCACAGCTGCAATTGCTGCCAAAGGGGATTCTAACATGTATTTACTCAGGGGTGTGAATACTTATGTCAATTAGATATTTCTGTATTTCATTTTTAATACAATCTCATTATGGGGTATCGTGTGTAGAAGTGTGAAAAAAAATCTATTTAATCCATTTTGAATTCAGGCTGTAACACAAAAAAATGTGGCATAAATCAAGGGGTATGACTACTTTCTGAAGGCACTGTATATAAACTCTGGATTGCTGATGCTATGTATTGAGAGGCTTTGAAGCCACCGGTCGGCCATATTGGCACTACCCAGTAGGAACAGTCCTCCATAGGAGTTCTACAGTCTTTCAATTAAATGTTTCAAGGACAAAATTACATGTACAGTATTTAAGTATTTGTTGGTTGTAGTGGGGACAGTAACATTAGTAAAGTATATATTTTTTCATTTCAAATGTTTATGTTTAGCCCACATGACATAATTTAAAAGTATGCATTAAGGTGTCTGTAATATAATACATGTGTGGCAAAAACAAATGTCGACATGCATTTTTCTATAGCTTCCCAAAAATGTTTTAAAATGGTGGAGGAGTGCCAAGACTGTGGCACGGTGGCATCAACACAGAGCCCCCTGTAAGTCATCTAGTGTATATTGACAACCAAAACAGTTTTCTGCTAAAAGTTGTCATGGTAATATGAGCAGGATCCCTTTATTGGTGATTAGCCATGCATCCGTGGCCATGTTCAGATGTGCACCTCACTCTGAAACAGTCTGCTTGTAGAGTAGAACCAGACTAAAGCATCTGGATAGCAGGTTGATTAAATTCCCTCTGTACTGATGTCACCTCGTGTCCTCCCCTTTCAACAAATAAATAGGAGGGCGCGGACCTTTCGTCAGATATACATGGCAGGCTTCGAGTGTTAAGGCTTCATGAACCAAGCATGTTGACTTCAATTAATCATATTAATGCTGTTACTGTAAGTGACATCCTCTCTGTGGTTTACTGCACCATCCCCAGCTGTTGCCGGGTGTCCTCCACAGTACCCATGTTTAGCTGTGTGGTAAACAGCACTAGCCTCTGACCCACTGCCAAACTCAGTTAGTTTCATAATAGGAAGGTCCAACGGGGGACTTCTGTTGACTTTAGTTGCACTCAAAAGTAGAATGAGAATGGCTGCAACTTCTGAGTGGAATGGAGTACTTGTGTCGGACTGTGAGGAAGAATCAAATTTGTGAGGTACCGGTATTGAGGGAAAACGCTGGGGAATAAGCTCAGCTCACCATCATGTAAGCCCTGTAGCCTACTCTCCAGGAAGCCAGTGAAGGACAAGGAACTCAGGACTAATATGCTTATTTTTCTGGTTGCAGTCAGGCGATTTCAGTGTACACACACTGGTTCATTGAGACTCTTTATGAATGCATTGTAGCAGCTTGATGGTGTGGGACTCGCGGTTCTCCAATATCGATGTTAAGCATGCCAAGAGAAGTCAGCTTGGATACTGTCAAATGTGCTTACTATTTTTAACCCATTGATCTTGGTTATTGTTGTGTTGTGTTCATCACTGACTGGCTAGTGTAGCATCCATGATTCGTATTATTGATTGGACAGTCTATGTTTTTTATTGTAAATGACTAGGTGATTTGGTGGTCCTATTTCCGTTGTATTTTTGAGATGCTACTCGTTGAGATAGATGTCAGCTTCAATTGAGAACAAGTGTTTTTTCAGGTTTTTTTACATAACATTTGGCGAACGAGGATAACTGAAAGTATTTCTACAATATCTCAATATCTTCACTCGGGCAAACCAACAATCCTATGGGACAGATTGAAGTTGTCATTTGAGATGTACATGCTAGCTACTGGACTGGATGTAGTCTGCCCTGAGAGGAAAAGGGCCATTCTTCTCCACTGTCTCGGCGCAGAGGGCCTGCGCATCTTCCAACCGCTCGGGGAAGCGCACACATATGATGCAACTGTTAAACTTTTAGATGGACATTTCGCAAAGAAACAGTGTGCTTCGGAAGAGGCTGCATTTTTGGCAGCGCGCACAGCACGTGGGTGAGTCAGTGACACAGTACATCAGTGATCTTAAAGGGTTGGCGCGGTCATGTCAGTGTGGTTATCTCAGAGATTAAATGATCAGAGACCAGTTAATTGAAAGAACCTCAAGCTCACTCATGTGGAAGAGGCTTCTTCTTGAAGAGGATGATCGGACTTTAGTAAAAGCTGTAGCCATAGCTTCCCAAGTGGAATCAGCAGCTCACTGTGCAACTAAGATCTCTGAGGCATAGACACATGCTTCCAGTGCTGTTCAAGCTGTGCAGCAGTCTCAGTGCTCAGACTGTAGCTGTCACTCAGACAGTGACATGAGTGCCTCAGTGCAGTTGACAAGAACCCAGGTGCCAACTGTGGTTCCTGTGGACACAATTCTCATGTCCCTGACTGCCTCGGTCATGGACAGACATGTAGACAATGTCAGAAAGCAAACCATTTTGCAAAGTGGTGTAGGTCAGCTCAAGCCCAGGCACCCGTGCACCAACGCTCACGCCCCATAGTCACATCCCCTGCTGTCATTCACACTGTTGGCTCAAACCCAGCTGGGTTTTCCACCTGTGCTGTATACCTAGGTGACTCCTGAATTTCTCTCATACTAGACACAGGAGCGAAGGTGCCGCTCCTCAACATGGCTACCTACGAGCAGTTCTTGTCCCACCTGCTCCTCCAGCCACCCAGCCTTAGCCTGTATGGATATGGGCGCTCAGTGATTGATTTTGTCGGCTTTATACACTCACCTGTGCAGTATGCCAACAAGTCCCTCACTCAGTTCCCCTTCCACATCACACGGCTGGGCACTAATATCTTAGGTCTAGACCTGTTCACCAGCCTGGGGTTCTCTCTGTTGAACAACAGTGGTTCAATAATCCTGCACGTCTACCCCCCGTGGCAAGAGCAATGGCACACTTTCAACGGAGACGGTGCCCTGACAGCATTCACACATAACCCCCTCCTCGACCGTACGGTGACTCCAGTCATTCAACCTCTATGCCGTATTCCACTGGCTTTACGCAAGGAAGTCACTAAGGATCTACAGAAGCAACTGGAGGATGGATTCATTGAGCCGGTGGACGCCTCCCCATCGGTGTCCAACTTGGTCATCACTAAATGGAGGATTGTTGAGTCTGGAGAGCATCGGGTCTGCTTGGATCTGAGAGCGGCCAACAAGGCCGTCATACTTGATCGGTAACCACTTCCGACCATGGAGGGACAGACCACTCACTTCTACAGGTCGACGGTCTTCACAAAGCTGGACCTTCGCAAGGGCTACCTCCAAGTTCCCGTACACCCAGAGAGTAGGAACCTGACAGCCTTCGTCACTTATATCAGGGTGTTCCGCTACACAAGGATGCCTTTTGGTCTCAGTTCGGTCCCCAGCTGTTTCCAGAAGATAATATCCTCCATCCTTGCCGGGGTCTCTGGAGTGGCTGTCTGACGAACGTCTGCAAGCAGCCTTCACAGTGCTCAGTCAACACAACCTCACACTGTTCTGTTCTCCGTACTAGAGATCGACTTTGTCGGGTTCCGCGTGTCAGCCCGAGTGCTCTCGCCACTGCAGTCAAATGTGGAAACCATCTATCATATCCCAGAACCTACAATTCCTCTCTGCGTCAGCTGTTGAAGAAGGAAGTGTACTGGGCCTGGACACCCGACTGTGGACACTGCTGACCACTTCACCTGTCATGGCCCACATTAACCTCACCAGCCCAACTGGTCACCTGTGATGCGTCAGCTACAGCAGTGGGAGCGGTCCTCTCTCAGCTTTAGGATGATGTTGAGAAGCCAGTGGCTTTCGTGTCTCACGCATTGAGCCCTACCGAACAGAAGTACTCCGTTGGAGAGAGGGAGGCACTAGCGTGCATCTGGGCCTGCGAGTGGTGGCACATTTACCTCTACGGACGTTCTTTCACCCTGCACACCGACCACCAGGCCCTCACAGCCTTGATGTCTACCTTCGGGTCGGGTCCCAAGTCCCTCCGCATGAACTGCTGGTCAGACCGCCTCCAGCAGTATAATTTTAAGCTGCAGTTTACGCCGGGCAGGGGCAATGTGGTGGCTGACCTCCTTTTGCACTAAGTTCCCACAGCCTCCACCTATGCCCGGGTTGACTCCGAGGAGGACATCATCCAGCTCCTACACTCACCTCTCCAAGACACAGTGTCGATCAAGGAGCTGACCCAGGAATCAGCCAACGACCCCATCTTCACGACCTTGCGGGAATACGTAGCCAATGTCTGGCTGGCACAGCTCCCGTCGGAACTCCAACCATATGCCAGGTTTGAACATGAGCTGTCATGTTGGAATGACACATGCCTAGCTCGTGGAAACTGCACCATCCTACCAAGCAGCCACAGAGGATGAGTGTTGGCCATGGCTCATTAGGGCCACCTTGCCATTGTGAAGCTGAAGCAGTGCTGTCGGGACCTGGTGTGGTGGCTGGTCATCGATCATGATATCGAAGGGCTAGTACGTGACTGTGCTCCATGTCTTGTCAGTGGAAAGACAGGCCCACCTCCGCCACCACCACTGCAGCCACTAGCCTGGCCCTCCAGTCCATGGGAACATATCGATGAATATTTGCGGTGAACTCTACAATGTGCCACAACACTAACGCTTCTTAGTGGTTGCGTACAATCAAACCTGAAAAATGGGCTGAGAGCTCACCTAGCTCAGGATCGCTCCTTCACTGAGTCCTTGTCGCAAACTCTACTACTTCAGAGCTGCTCACCACTCCACCAACGGAGTCTCTCCTGCCAAGCTGATGTTAGGACGTGAACTAGAGCTGCCCCTACACAGACTCTCTCTCTATTGGCAACCCGACAGCCTTGAAAGTCAAAGCAGCAGTGCAAAGCCAACAGCGTAAAAGTCAGGAGCGCTACAACAAAAGAAAAGAGCAGAGCTTCCTGGAATTCAAGTGAGGGATTGGGTCAGGGTGCAATGACCACATCACGCAGACAAGCTCTGCACCTTCTTGTCAACACCGTGTCAATTTCAATGTCAGCTGGGCTCAGCAAAATTTTAACTGACTGACGGCTCTCGCTGGCATGCCAGGCGACTTAAGAAGGTGCCACCTCCTGGATGTCCCCACTCTGCCATTGATGCCACCTTGAGTGGTTCACTACCAGTGCCACACGTTTTCTTGGCCCCAACTGAAGTACAAGTGCCAGTTGCTGTCACTGCAGCACCTGTTCTGCGGGCTGTATGGGTGCGCTCTCATCCTGCTCACATTCAAGACTTTATCACCTCCTTTCATGCCTAGTTTAAAAGAGGGAGGGGAAGTTGTGTTGTGCTGTGTACATCACTGATTGTCTAGTATAGCATCCATGATTTGTATCATCGCTTGGACGGTCTATTTTGTTGATATGTTTTTTATCGGAAATGACTAGGTGATTTGGTGGTTTTATTTCTGTTGTATTTTTTAGATGCTACTCGTTGAGATAAACATCAGCTTCAACTGAGAACAAGTGTTTGTTTTTTGTTTTTTTAAACATATCAGTTTTTTAGGTACAGCACCCCGTTCACGAAAATGGTTCCCTCCTACGTGGCTGTGGCTGTGGCTTGCTATATAACGCAGGCAGACGGGCATTGAGGTATTCAGTTACTGTTCGTTTGAACATTACAATGGGAAAAACGAGTGACCTAAGCGACTTTGAGCGTGGTATGATCGTTGGTGCCAGACTCGCAGGTTCCAGTACCTCAGAAACTGCCAGCTTCCTGGGCTTTTCACGCACGACAGTGTCCAAGGTTTACAGAGAACGGTGCAACAAACAAAAAACATCCAGTCAGTGGCAGTCCTGGGGGCAAAAACAGCTTGTTGATGAGAGATGTTGAAGGAGAATGGCAAGAATTGTGCAAGCTAATAGGTGGGCCACAAACAGGCAAATAACTGCGCAGTACAACAGTGGTTTCCAGAACGACATGTCGGAATGCGCAACTCGTCGGTCTTTGTCATGAGGGGGCTTTCGCAGCAGACGACCAAACTGGGTTCAACTTCTATCAGCTAAAAACAAGAAGAACCGTCTCATGGGCACACGATCACCAACACTAGACAATGGAGGAGTGGAAAAACATTGCCTGTCAGGATTTGGCGTAAGCAGAATGAGTCCATGGCCCCATCCTGCCTGGTGTCAAGGGTACCTGCTGGTGGCGGGGGTGTAATGGTTTCTGGAATGTTTTCCTGGCACACATTAGGTCCCTTGATACCAATTGAGCAAAGTTTGAGTGCCACATCTTGTAGAATCCATGCCCCAAAGAATTCAGGATGTTGTGGAGGCAAAGGAGGGTACGACGCTGTACTAGATGGGTGTACCTAATAAACTAATGTACTTCCTCACTATCCAAATCACATAGGGATAACAACTATTACAATCTGAGGAAATATTCATGCCAAGTCATATACAGTACGAAAATGAAACAGCTTGTCTTTTGCTTTCCATCAAGCGCAGAGTCGCAGGTGCAAACACATTATATTGTAGCCCCACAGAGTAGATTAGAACCCCCAAAGCTCTCACATCCAAATCTGTTCTGGATACTTTACATAACCCATTTCATTCTGATGAAGCGACTATTTTTCCATCACTGTTTGAGGGAATCTCTGAAGGCTTGATAAAGAGTAAAATACATGTTCTATAGCTGCACTCCTGTATAACACAATCACAAAAAACAATGAGCATATTCAAAGAGGCCCACGTTAACATTTCATAAAGGTTCACTGTAACCTCCTGGAGTTGACTTGTTCCACCTCACACTCCTCCAAATCCATTATAGATAACTGGCTTGACTGTGGCTCTGTTACATATGTTTACTGTTGAAGTGCACCTGGAGGACTTAGACTGAGGAGCCCTACTGAGATGCTGCATCCTTTCTGAGCAGGATGGATCAGATATGTTTGCTGGAGTGCATAGCATCAGGAGGGATGATACTACTGGATGAATTCTTATAAAGAGGATGTTCCCTTGTTGCCTAAAAAAACAGGATAATATGGTGTACTGTAGAGTGCCTCAGCTGCATCTACGGAACATATACAGATTACAGTACGGTGGTAGTAAGGCGTTAAGCTCTGTATAAAGGGTTGAAAACTGGGGCAGTCAGATCTATGATAGAAAAGTAGGCGATTGCTTTTTTCCGTCTCTTAAACCGACACCTCTGTTCTTTTCAATAACACCTTAGGGAATATTGTGGTGGGTTGAAGTGAAATGGCATTTGAAATGACTGTCAAGTACATGAAAGCTACCACCCAATTAAACTCAGAGAACCGCAGCATGCTCAAAGTTACAGTTTTTCACTGTAAGATTTAAGCGGTGATTTCAATTTTACTCAGACAAATTAGACCACATGGGCACTTAAGGGACTCATTCTAGTTTCCAATGCGTCTTGTCCTGTATTATTAATTCTCAAATGGTAGGGAGTTAGCACTGAGGGTGCTGGGGATCTGTTTTTTGGGGGGGGGAACTTGCATTATAGATGAGCCACATAAACTATGATGCGCCAATAATTACAGTAATGCTGAATTTTCATGTGACGTCTACTACTATCTCATATTTCTGTCACACGTTGTGTAGCTAGCTATGTCAAATGTAAAGCTAGAGGAGTTTAACTGAGATTGATTAAATTGTGAGCTGAGAAAAAAATAAACAATACTAGTTTGGATTGCAAACTTGAAGACAAAGGTAATACGGCTGCTAAAGAACCCTCCAGATCCTGTGCCGGTGTTGTGAGCAAGTGTGTGGGAGGTGAATAAGTAGATAAGGGGGAAATCAGATTGTCGCTAGCTCTACTTTCTACTTTAAGATTAGCTGGCTTTATTCCTGCTTAGTGTATTGCTAATTATCAGATCAGAGTGAGCAGACTCTGTTCTACCTCTGTGTTCCTCCTTCTTTTTGTCTTGAAAGACACAAAACCCATGTGTTTTGACAAAAACGCAATAAATATAGAAGTGGACGACTCAAAATTACACAATCCATGAATATTGCAGAGCAGCGAGATGTTTTTTTGCCTTTTCATGTGGACAGGAAATGAGAAGCTGTTTTTTTTCCCCCAGCAGCATCCCCCAGCTTGTCTTAGGTTGGTTAGTGTTGTGTATATGATTTACTATTGAGCAGTAGCACAGGCTGTCAGTGTGACAGGTCTGACAAAGCACAGGAGCAGCTCTGACATTGTTTACACACAGAGACTTGGAGAGCAGAGCAGGGAGAAATATGTGGCTTCATCAGCAAGGAGGATTAGTTGATACTCTCGGCCCTTGTTTACAGAAATTGTCACATTCATTTGGCAATGCTGGGGCTATGCTGGAGGCTCTGTGTTAGAATACAGTGTTCAGTAAAGGAGTACTACTGTATGAAGGATAACTGACTGTGGAGGGGGACATCTATAAATAGCACGTCCTTCTGTAGAAACAGTGAAAGTCATTTATTTCCCACTCAACCAGTCTGGTTGTCTGTGAGCTGCTTGGGACTCAACATTCTGTTTCATTCATCCCAGGATTACCCAGGGACACCATCCACCATCCCCAGGGACACTATCCCCCAGGATTACCCAGGGACACCATCCACCATCCCCAGCAACACCATTCACCATCCCCCAGGATTACCCAGGGACACCATCCCCCAGGATTACCCAGGGACACCATTCACCATCCCCAGGGAAACCATCCACCATCCCCCAGGATTACCCAGGGACATCATCCCCAGGGACACCATCCACCATCCCCTAGGATTACCCAGGGATGGTGTCAACTGGAGCAGTTTTCAATTATTCTATTAATTGAACAGAATTACAACTAGTCCCTGCTCAAAGGATTGTACGTAACAGGATATGTCTGACACTATTTCAATGCTAATACTTGTCACACTAAGCCCTGGTAATCTCTATATATGAATTTGTGAACGCGGGGCAATGTCTTTTTGCCACTAAAGACTGATAGCACAATAGCTTTTTATGAAGAAAACCATAATTTAAATAATAATAGGAAATCCATTCCTATGTCAGTGTGTAAAATAAATCCCATGTTATTGGGTACATGTACGCCATAGTCTGTAGTGTAAGACCAAAAACAAGATGGAGTTGAAAGTATAAGCTGCTATACAATAGGGAATGTATAATATTACACTTGTTTAAATTATTTGAAAATGATGAACGCATGTTAAATGATGTTGCATGTATTGGCCCTCTGTAACAAATACATTTTCCTGGAAATAGAAGCACCATGCCATATGATTATAAGGAGTCACTGAACCGCAAAATCACTTCAGTATCATGGAACAGAGCTGCATCCTCAGGTTAAAGCTCAATGGGCCGAGCAAGGGAGTCGTAACAGATTCCCCTACCGTACAGGAACTATCCCGACTTATTATATCAGCGTTGAATATGAAAGTGTGATATAATTACTGTGATCAGAAGCATGCTGATGCAACCGACCACACATTCAGACAACAGTCCAGATTATAAAGCCTCAGAGGACATCACAGTAGACTGTTCTTTATGACAAAAAGTTCCCTCCTTCTGGCTGATCTCATCTGATTCTTCTCATTGATCCACACATTCATCCATCGGGCCATGAAAATGATAATTGTACAATAAATCTAATTTTTTCCTACCACTCTTCGTCCTTACCTATTTTGCATTCATTCACTTCTGCTGAGTTGGTGGAATGTGACAGGAATATTAATATCAAACCGTCGGGTCTTACATTTCTTTGTGAGAGAACAGAGTAGGGGACAATAAACCTCCATTCTGATCAATTAAATAGCTTTATTAGTTAGTGTTCGTGTGGTGGTTGTGGTGGTGCAGTGGTATTTACTGGGAACAACTAAGTAGCCTACCTTTTGGTACTATTGCAGAAGCATAACAGTCATATTTGGAGCATGCGTTCTCTGACATCTGTGCATGTAATCACAAGCACATGTACCACTGGTGGTTTAACAATCCCCTGTAATGTCTTTCCACTAATGATCCGGGAAAACCAATTAAGGGCCACGATTTTGTTTGAAATGTCAAGATACCCCAGATGCGTTTTTGGCCTGTTGATCTGACAAGAGCATCTCCCTGCAAATCACACTATGCCAGGTATCACTGTGATACGGGTAGAACTAACCACAGTTTGCGTTTAACATTCAAAGACCGGCCTGTGGAAAGATTACACACATAATCTGTAGAGAATTACCAAAGAATCTTCTGGGAATTAGGTAAATGTAAAATATAATCCTCTCAAGCAATTTGTTCTTACATGAAAATGTAGCTTGGTTTATATACGTAAGGACAGAGTGTTGTAGAATTTGAAACTTACCCAGGGGATAACCATACTGTAAACTGGGAGAAAGAGTAATTTTATAGACATACTCAATCGCATGCCAAGTTCTGAGGCCAAAACAGTACTCCCCAGAGACATCTAGAGAACACTCTTTAATATTTTCAAGAACTATGGCCCTTTAATTTGAATTTATATGCTAAATTGATAATTTCCCATATCTCACAGAATAAACTGGTGAATATAATTTATAAATTGCACATAGTTGATATTATGTTAATTTATTGTAACGATTCATTAGATGATTTAAACAAATGCTTTGGATTGTTACCATGCTGGGGTGTTTGTGTTTGAAGTAAGCTATGACCTACTGGCAGAGGTTTACAAGATTTTGGCTGAAATATCGCTGATGCCTGCTTGAATCATTCTCTAGAGTCTTCCAAGGGCACCAGTGCCAGAAAAATGTTAAACCTACTCCTCAAGTTAAGAGGAGAAGACAGTATTTTCTGTATGTGCCAAATCTGACACACGCATACACACAAGTATAGCAAAATACGGATTTATACTCAATCTAACCATAACTAAGAATCCAAATTTTCCTTGGGATGCAATTTGTAAAATCCCTTCTACCCCTTTATGTAGAGACCTCTACAGGGCTCTTAACCCTGCCCCCTGGCCCTGCACCAGATTGATGGCTATTGATTGGCTAGCAATTTAGCCGTTAGCTTTAACTTGACCTTTAATGCCAAAGGTTGGTCAAAGCTAATAAAAAAATCTATTAACCAATCAAACTGCACCTACAAGCAATTTCAGGGGAAAACATATCCTAGTTCCACTTCAAATAAAGATTGGGCTGACAACCACCTTGCCCCTCTGAGATACCTATTGGGACTCATTAGGAACTATAGTGGATTATCAGCACAACATCTACCCAAAATGGCTGCTTGGCCTCAGTAATCATTACTGGTCAGAGGTTGTTTGTCTTCCAGCTTACACCAAGCATTCCGTATGACATAAAACACTAAGCAATTTCTAAGTCATTAGGAAGACATTATATTTTCTGCTATGTAATTATCTTCAAATGAGAGGGACCGCTTTAAAACAGATTTCAGGTATCTAAACAAAGTAATTTCGGTGGCATCCTTTCAAAAAGTAGTACTTTAAAGTACACCACTGCATTAATCCAAAGTTCTGAACAAGTAGTAGATGCCCCTTGGAAAATGGTGTTGTTGTTACATTGTGGTTAAGCTTGACTTTACCTTTGCTACAACTACAACACAATACCAAAGGTATGTGAACACCTGCTTGTCGAACATCTCATTCCAAAATCATGGGCATTAATATGGATTTTGTCCCCCCTTTGCTGCTACAACATCCTCCACTCTTCTGGGAAGGCTTTCCACTAGATATTGGAACATTGCTTTGGGGACTTGCTTCCATTCAGCCACAAGAGCATTAGTGAGGTCCGGCACTGATGTTGGGCGATTAGACCTGGCTCGCAGTCGGCGTTCCAATTCATCCAAAAGGTGTTCGATGGGGTTGAGGTCAGGGCTCTGTGCAGGCCAGTCAAGTTCTTTCACACCAATCTCGACAAACCATTTCTGTATGGACCTCACTTTGTGCACGGGGGCATTGTTATACTGAAACAGGAAAGGGCCTTTGTGATAACGTGCGTCTCGGTGAGAGGTGTAGGAGTCAGGCGCAGGAGAGCAGGGATGTCTGAGAAGCGTTTTTAATCATATAGTCCACCAATACCAAAATGGCACAGACGAAAATCCAAAAACTACGCTCTCGATACTCAGCAATTCATGCAAACGAACGGAAGAACAAACACAGTTCCGACACTTTACATACACGTGTGTAAATCGTGAACACAACAAACATGAAATACAATCGAGCGCAATACACACAAGTTTAATCCCGCACGAACTAAGGCAGGCAACAGGTACCCTATATACACGCAGAAAATAAACGCAATTGAAACCAGGTGTGAAAAGAATCACAGACAAAACAAACAGAAAAGGAAAAAGGGATCGGTGGCTGCTAGTAAACCGGCGATGCCGACCGCCGAGCGCCGCCCGAACAGGGAGAGGAGTTACCTTCGGTAGAAGTTGTGACAGCCTTCCCCAAACTGTTACCACGGAGCACAGAATCGTTTAGAATGTCATTGTATGCTGTAGCATTAAGATTTCCCTTTACTGGTACTAAGGGGCCGAGCCCGAACCATGAAAAACAGCCGCAGACCATTATTCCTCCTCCACCAAACTTTACAGTTGGCACTATGCATTGGGGCAGATAGCGACCTCCTGGCATCCGCCAAACCCAGATTCGTCCGTCGGACTGCCAGATGGTGAAGCGTGATTCATCACTCCAGAGAACGCGTTTCCACTGCTCCAGAGTCCAATGGAGGCGAGCTTTACACCACCCCAGCCGACGCTTGGCATTGCGCATGGTGATCTTAGACTTGGGTGCGGCTGCTCGGCCATGGAAACCCATTTCACAAAACTCCGGACGAGCAGTTAATGTGCTAACACTGCTTGCAGAGGCAGTTTGGAACTTGGTAGTGACTGTTGCTACGTGCTTCAGCACTCGGTGGTCCCATTCTGTGACCTTGTGTGGCCTACCACTTCAAGGCTGAACCGTTGTTGCTCCTAGACGTTTCCACTTTACAATTACAGCACTTACAGTTGACCGGAGCAGAAAGTTGACGAACTGACTTGTTGAAAAAATGCCATCCTATGACGGTGCCATGTTGAAAGTCACTAAGCTCTTCAGTAAGGTCATTCTACTGCCAATGTTTGTCTATAGAGATTGCATGGCTGTGTGCTCGATTTTATACACCTGCTAGAAACAGGTGTGGCTATCCACTCATTTGAAGGGGTGTCCACATACACTATATATACAAAAGTATCTGTCACTCTATACCATAATACCCCCACCAGCATCACTGGTCCCTGATAAAATGGCTCATTGTGTCCAGTGCTGACTCATCCTGACTTTGAGAGTGTCCTTTCAGGAGCTTGTTACAGCTGGAGCTGCTGCTTTATTGCTTGTCTTCATTTCAGGCTCAGTCATCACTGCAGTTAGCGAGAGATGAGGAGGAAGACATCTGCTAAAATGTGACAATCTAAACAAGACCTTTTACTAGACCGATTGAAAAAGAATTACATTCCGTGATGAATACACAGAATGTGCCTCACTTGGTTATTTAGAAATTGATTTCCCATTTAGTGAGAGACTATGAGGCCAGGGTCCTATGTTTTGGACGGGTTAGTTCAGAGAGGTAGAGAGTATAGGCTCCCTACAGTGTGTAGGCTATGTACAGTATGTATTTGGTAAAAATATCTATAATTGATTTGGGCTTGAAGGCATTTTTTTGTGTCCTTAAATGAGGTCAGCAGGATCTGACAGACCTGAGGCCTTTAAGTCTTTCCTTCTTTAGGAAGAGCCAATATCCCAGTAAATGAAAATCCACTGTCTGTTTTCTCTCTGACAGAAACGGAAGCAGGAGCTACTGCGAGGCAGAATAACTATGCCTTTATTGAATATGTAAATTTCCCAATTTTAGGCATAGATGCCTTTGTTCTTATCAGCACGGTTTGTTTGGATGCAGCATACCAATTATATACAAATAAATTAATCATTATTTTACACCATATTTTACATTTACATTATTCACAGTTAGCTTTAAGCCTTTTTAAAGTTTTTCACGTTGGCTTAAAGATTTCCTGATCAGGATAATCGACATCTGGTTACAGACAGTGCCTATCTATCTACCTGAGACAAAGTGTGTCAGTGAAGTGAGGCTTCTTCTGTTAAACATGATTGATGGTCAGAATGTAACAGTGTGAGAGAAGAAGAGAGAAGTCACACTATGGCCTGTTGTCGTACCGCAGCCCTCTTAGTAGGAGGGTTGGCAGACGAGGAGAAAAAAAGGGGAAAGACTGCCTTTCTAACATCTGGCTGTCTCAGTCCAAGGAGAAGAAGCACAGTGACGGATAATTACTTGACAGAATCTGTCCTTTGGCCAAACGTAGCCCAGCATTGAAGGATTATTTATCTTTTTACTTCATAAGAGGGACTTGTGGGTGGAAAGAAGGTGAAAATCTGTAGGATGGAAAAGGGAAAATGAAAAAGGAGCTGCTTTGATACAGTGAAGGACACTAGGAGACTTGGAGATAAAGTCAGACAGGAAAAATTGTCCTTAGCTGACCCTATAGGACTTATCAGTGTGAGCCAGGGGATGGGGTGCCTGACAGACAGCGATAAAACGGGATATCTGTTGTTAAGCCCATTGTGGAAAAGCCAAGGACATGTTGTTAGAAAACAAAATGACAACTTCATGCACCAGCCAAGGACTGCACTTGTCACACCACTGTAATGTTACAAAGGATAACTAAAGCTGTAGATTCGAAGACGGACTTGAAAATATGGCTGCCAGATGCAGATAATTAGAATAGATAACATGCATGAGGGTATGATTATGAATTATCACCCTCCAAGTGTTTACTGTTCTAATTGCTTTCTGAATAATGACAGATAAGGTCATTTGAGGGCACCCACAGTCAGTCTTCCATTGTTTCCTTGTAACCTCTCCTACGTGATGCAAAGTCTCTAAGTGGAATTGGATTACAGAAGGTGGGACTGAAAGTAACACCCAGAAAAAGCTTCCATCGTAAATACAGTACTTAATTGGATGGATGAATAGCTGGAGGTGACAACCCTGGAACCCCATTCCAAATACAAATAGATGGCAACCCTGAGTAGAGAATTCTGTTTTCATAAATGAGGGGCTCTGTGCAGACAAATGAGAGCAATATGGTAACCTATGTAGCATTGCATGCCTCTGCTGCCGGACTTGTAACATGTTACGTAGGTTGTTTAAAATGTTTGAGTAAAGTGAGAAAACCGAAGACTTACGACCTTGGCAATACCTCTGAAGTTTTTTTATTTGTTTCTAGCAGTAAAAATTGTTTCCAAAGCTAGTCTTTAACAGGGGTGTACATTCTCATGGAGTCTGGTAATTGATCATAAGGGGTG
This sequence comes from Salvelinus fontinalis, assembly GCF_029448725.1. Classification (NCBI taxonomy): domain Eukaryota; kingdom Metazoa; phylum Chordata; class Actinopteri; order Salmoniformes; family Salmonidae; genus Salvelinus; species Salvelinus fontinalis. Next base: position 23,177,959 of record NC_074688.1, on the reverse strand, counting down.
ATTCGCTACAGTTTATGGGTATAAAGCCACCAAAGTGAATCACCTCTGTTCTCTTTTAAAAGCTTCATTAGGAAAGAAGAAGAATCAGGGATAATAGATTCCAAGCTCTTGTCAAAATACAATACTTTTTTTCATAATGTTCCTCTTTACACTTTGTTCTTCTTCAGCTACAATAATGCAATGAAATATTCATGATGGGATACACAGCCATAGTCATTCTATCTGGAACTCACTTTTTTCCCCTGTTGTTTGTGTTTCTTTCTTCAGTTGTGTCTCATAATCAGATCAGTGTTCATATCTCACCAAAGCTGCCAGGTGGAAAAGGAGTAGATATGTCAATTCAATTATGAATGTCTCACTGCTTGTCCCTGGGAGTACTGTCTTCTTTTCTAAGAATATTGAGTGGCCAGATGACCAACCTCAAACAATGTGTTCAATCAGTCAGGGAAAGTTCCCATGGCTCTGAGCATCAACTTAGTTTAGCCTCAGTTACACTGTTTTAACCAGAGATGTTATCTTGTGTTTCCAGGCCTCTAGGTGTTTCTCCCTAATGCCAGTGGGCGTCGTCCTACTCCCAGAGCTGTGACTGACTGCCAGACGGACGGGATGCCTATACCCATGTGATATCTGCCATGGAGACCAGAGCTTGATATCTGGTGAGTAGCCTGGGCTGTTTTCAACCCTCCCCACGCCTTGTTTACCGAGCCACTGCAAATTGACTTAAGCAGTTGCAGTCTGTTGTTCCCCTACCCGGGGCAACTTTTCATAGTGCGGAAGCGACCTCTCTCGTTAGGGAGGGAGTGCATCATCACATACTTTCAGAGGCAGGATTATGGAGATCACTAGTAGTTGGGAACCAGCTGTTCCAGCTACAAAAAAAACACAACAACAACCAACTGTTCCATCATCAAGGCCACTGGTGCATGACCAATTATTCAAATGACCTGTTCTGCTACTTTGACAAAGCCCAAAACAGACCAGGGCTTTCTTTTCGCTAATAAACCCCACATAAAGGAGAGATGTAAAGGCAGTTAATCACTGTCTAAATCATATGTAATGTGAGTCTATTAATTAAAGCCGTGGTACACCAGAGGATCCAGTTTAATCATCTCTGCTGTGTCTTCAGAGTGCAACCAGCCAGAGATCAGTGTGCTTCAAAGAGCTGTGCAATACGTACCTGTTTCTCCCATAACATCTGTTTTCTAACTGGAGTCGGGACAAGCAGACATGTAGCCTGAAAATATCACTTCACAGTAACTATTGCTTAAAGTAAATGATGATCCAGTAGGTCTATGTGATGCCAGTAGTGTTGTCTGAGCTGAGGGCATTGGTTTTGTAAGGGAAGGGAGAGCTAGCTGGTGGCCATTCCCACAGGGGGCTGGTGGGGATGGTGGATTACGCTGTCTACTCTGTGACCCCTTGTGGTCAGAACTCCTGTGGTTCCTGTGGTCAGAGGGGACGCACAATGCTTCTAACAAAGAAATATGATGTCTCCCACTTGTCCTCCCCTGCTCATAAGGGAATGAGAGGGCAATGCTAATTAGCCAGCTTGTGTTACTGAGCTGAGCTTAGCTTAGCTAGTGCACTCACCCCGCCCTACACACCCACCCATCCCGCCACACACACACTCCCACCCCTTCTGATAACAAGCAATGTTTGTAATAGTCATGCTTTATGGATGCCTCTGCATATTTCCTTGCACCATAAGAATTTCTGATGGGTTGGTGTCATAAAAAATAATGCTTCCATGTTTAATTAGGCACTGTCAAGATATGTATATTTTACTGAAATACCCGTCAATAAATAAAAAATAAAAAAAGTAATTTATTGAATGTCTGTAAGAAGCTGGTCCATTCTGGTCCAATCATATTTGTTTAACATCTTTGATCCAGCTGTTCTTTTGTCTGCAGTTTAATAGTTGTCAGAGATGATGCAGGTGATACCAACATGCATAACAAGTAGAGGACCTCTCCCAGTTCATCTCTATTCACATTCATCTGAGCCTACAAAGTGCTCTGTAAACAGGTAGCAAATATGAGTGTTTACTCAAGAATCAGAGCAAAGCAGGACTAAGACGGAGGTTAAGTTGAGGTATCACCCCTCAAACCCTCCCAATCCAAATGAAGAAGAAAGGATAAGACTCAGCGACATTACATTACCCAGCGCTCTCCTCCTTTTCCTCCTCCCATCTCATGTGTGGTCAGATCTCTCCCCTCAAAGTAATCTGAACCTTTCCCTCTCTGGTTCCTGGAATACCAAGTATGGGAGGCTGAGCGAGGCAGAGTAATAAGCTGTAGAGGGGAGGCTCAAGGCGTACTCAGGGGGGTTCAGTTCTGCCATGATGCCAAGACACTCTCTGAATCACAAATTGCACCATCATCCCTTTACAGTGCACTTCTTTTGACCAGGGCCTTTAGGGCTCTAGTCAAAGGTATGCACTATATAGGGAATATGCTGCCATTTGGGACGCACATACTTTCTCTGCTAGGCTCAACCCCTGTTATTTGTCCACTAATCATCCACCAAATTAAACCATATGACCAGCCGTATCACACTGAATCTCAGCATCATTTGTTGAACATTCCTAGTAGTGAAGTGATGAAAGACATTACTTTTTTTTATTGGCTAAAATATGCATCTATCTTAGTCAAGCTTTCAGGTAACCTCAAATCACATGAAAAACATAACACCAAACCAGACACAATGGCTGTGTGACAGAGACACGGGGGGGGGGGGGGGGGCTCAGCGGGTTATATGTTTGACCTCTTGCTGTTTCCTCTTACTCAGTCACAAATGCTTAATATCTGGTCATGTGCACAGATGCGCTCTCCGCTGGTGAACACAGGCAGAACGTAAGGGACTCACTGAATCAGCCTTATCTGATCCACCACTCACTCATTTAGATGTCCGTTGGCTTTTTCAGATGCATTGTTGACTGTTTGTTTATTGTGTGGTTGTTGTCTTCGTCCTACTCCTCTGAGGTTTCTGTAACTCATTCTTCCCATCAGACATCAACATGAACAGAGCCCGTTCTCCAAACTCTTCTTAAGTCCCTGATCAAAGATATGGAAACATGTAGTAGTCAGTTCTGATAGATATCTCTGTGACCTCGTTGTTCTACCAAACAGCAACCACAGTAATAGAACTCCACCACTCTGTGGGACAGATTTGAAATATTTACTTTCAAAGTTTCATCATACTACATGCATGAATATTCATGTGAATTATTATGAATAATGTTTTTAGATCTAATGTATATTGTTTCAGTAGTATAAAAGAGTCAACTGGCTAATATAACCAGAACTTTGCACTACTATCAAGGAACTGTGGTGAAACATTGCCTTATTGCATTGATGTATTAGTTGAAAAAGACAACCAAAATGCATTTATGTATCAATTCACTTCCAGTTTCAGTGTATCCGTCAACAGAGGTTGCTTTCCCAACAAGATTTGTTATGTGTTCCTCAGTCAAGTTAATGGCACCTGTGGTATGCCAGCTGTGCATAAGAATGTATTTCACTATCCTCACTCTCACTATTGAAAAGCAGCTATTGCTTCTAAAAAATGTTGAATGGCCTGTTCAGTGTATTGGTGCTATGATCAGAGGGCCAATATCTCATCCAGGCAGTATTGGTGTCCATCTGTGCAACAGAGTAAACAAGACCATGGAAGGAGGAGCCCAGCCTACTACTCTCATTTTATGAAGCACTTAGAAGGAGTGGGAGAGCACCATGAGACTGCAGGCAGATGAGCAACAGGTTGTGAGCCTCCTCTCCTTCCATTGTCTGCTCTAGCATATGGGAGACAGACAGAGTGTCCTCAAAGACGCCTGGCAGCACTCCTCTCAGCCTTCATGCCTGGCCATGGAGCAGAGCTCGCACCACTTGAGATTACAGTCACGTCCAAGCTGTTACTGTCATTTGCATTGGCTCATGGGTAGGGGGGAGTAAGGAGGAGGAGCGGCACATGAAGCAGGCCTGATATAAGTGGCCCTGGCAGCACAATGAGCTCGCCTGGCTTTAGCTTTCTGGATGAGTTGCAGGAGCAGGGCTTTATTAAAGTGTAATAATGGCACCGAGCAGGTTGCTTTGCTGTTAAAGATTAAGCCTGGTGCAGGGTGGTAAATTGCATAAACACAGGGTGGGGGATTTGAAACCAAAGAAATTAGAGTTTAATTCAGGGTTTATTAGACAGAGTCTGTAAATCTGTCCCATGCAAAATAATGAATGTGCAGTCTGAATGTTGTGAACATAAAACAGTGCTGCAGCAACTACATTGGCCAAAACTCAAGTTAAAGGCTTACATTTCTATTGACTTGTTTTTTACTGATTATAAACTTTAGGTGCATCAGAAGCAATATTTTCTGTTACTCTAAATCTAAATGTGGTTGTCTTACCAGTATTACCACAACAGAGCTGAAAGGGAATGCACTTATTGCAGGCGTATTACCCAAGAAGACATTTAAAATAGAAATATTAGACCTTAAGCATAACTATTTATTTAATATGCCATAGCGTAGCTGTCTCAGACCATACATCGTAACCAAAAGTCACTGTTCATGACGCTGAAATTACTGAAACTTAATAGTCACACTATTAAATCAGCACCAATATTAGCTTGTGGACCATTATCCTTTAAATCTTGATTTCATGTCTCCAAATGATTAATTAGCCAGTAACAGAAAATGAGAAGCAATTTCAGATACCCCACACCCCCTCCAGAGATGTTGTGCTATTAGAAGTGGGCTAGAAAGGTCAGATGTCTGAGAAATTTAAGTTGTGTTTACCTCCCTAAGGCATTGCTTTAAGACTGCAAGCAGCTCATTTCCACGGTAGCTAAAGAAAAATGGTGATGCAGTCAGTGACCGACTGTTTCCTGGTGGTTCACAGCCGAAGGGACGATTCATTAATGCAACAACAACCAGTGGACACATGGAACATTGACTGAATACTACTCAGCACAGACTAGACAGCTCCCACTGGCCTCTGGGATTGATATCCACCTCCATATCCCAACCTCTACTATCTCCTTCTTTGTCTCCGGCTGGAGCAGACTACTACTTTTAATCATCATGAATCAATCAATCCTCTATTATCTTTAACAAACAGAGTAGGTTACTATCAGTATTATTTTTTCTACAGTCCCTTTTTTTTAAACTATTTACATTGATAGAATAAACCGTGCACAAGAGTGTTTTATTACATCAGGGATCTTCAGAATTCAAGTGGAGTAGAATTTGTTTATCTACTTGCAGTCTAAATATCTCCACTTGATAATTTGGATGTCAATGGTATTTCAGGTGAAAAATGAATTCAGAATAAACAAAGTGGTAATAGTCTTGAAATTGCATAGTTTTTAGCCCTTTATCATGTTTGCACTATTCCATCTCATTTTAATGTTTCATTTCCAAGTGCCTATAAAAAAATAAGTATTTCACAATAGGAATGCATCCATTTCGGATCAATCTCAATGGGATAATTAAGCAGCATCAATTAAATGTGCTATGTTATATCTATCATCGCCTGGTGACTTTGTGAACTTTAAAAACGGTCTAGACAATCAAATAATCATCCACACTCCTACTTCTGGGAAAGTTAAGGACAGTCAGGAAAATAGTATTATTTTTGGTGAATTTCTTCAACAATCATGACAACTCCTATACTTGATCTATTCAGCTTGGAAAATGTTAGCAATTTGAAAGCATAGATTAATGTTTCAGTTTGTATTCATACTGTTCCCTTGTCCCTGACATACCTGTGAACAATTTTGTTAGCATATACCAGGCGGACAAAAGCGGTAGAGAACACAATACTGTCCTTGAATAAAGAAACCGGGAGATTTTGTACAGCTGCCCAATGTCCTAAAGCTGTATGATAGGATAACGGATAACAGCAACTAGCCTAGAGGAGACGTGTTGCAGGAATTTATCTGATATCAGGTTATACAATAACATACAGTAATTTACTTGCTTACTGTGTGGTTCGAGCCCTGAATGCTGATTGGCTGACAGCCGTGGTATGATAAAACATGTATTTTTACTGCTCTGATTCTGTTGGTAACCAGTTTATAATAGCAATAAGGCACCTCAGGGGTTTGTGGTATATAGCCAATATACCACGGCTAAGGGCTGTATCCAGGCACTCTGCGTTGCGTCATGTGGTATGTAAGAACAGCCCTTTACCACACCCCCCAGTGCCATATTGCTTAAATATACTGCCCTTATGGCTGACCCCTATGCATTAATTTAACAAGAAACATAAAAAAAATAAGTTTAGATGAATTGCTCTCCAAGTGTTCTCAGTTTAGCATTAACTGTGAAATGTTAAAATGCCTTTATTTCTTATTCTCAGCACAGAGCTATGCCCAACTTCTCACAGCATACTTAAAATGGGCAAGTGGCCATCTCAAATAAGAGGATTGTCCTGATTATTATACTAATTAAGGGAACTGACGGGAGGAGGCTTTTTGGCTCTGTGGTTACAATTTACGCTTAATTCAGTTTGGCTTGAAAAACACCACATCCAGTAATTCCATTATGCATAGTTTGTCGTTTCCGTTTTCCAAACCATCCTAATGAAGAATTTCATGGACCTAATCCGAGCATTGTGGAGAAGGATGTATCAGGGTACAATTTGTTTGGTATTACTTCAGAGCAGGGATTCTGTACAGAGCACTTACTGTATTCAGTGATTGTTGGCATGTACTGTATTCAGTGATTGTTGGCAGCCAAGTGGCATTATTTGTTTGTTGAGCATGGGAACACTGTTGTGTTCATCAAACAATAGAAAACTAATCATTCAATATAAATCAAGCACATCATTTGTCTCAAGGCTCAATCAAGGCTCACACACATTTACTCTTCAAATTCACAGCCTGTTCAAATTCACTGTGGAGCAAAACCATTTTGATTTCCTTGGATCTCAGGAAAAAGACTAGCAAAACGTTAATGTAGGTGTAGAATAAACCTCTGCCAATTACTTGTTGTTCAAATAACTATTTAATCCTTCTTACAATTTAGGATGGCAAAGTCTTCCTTCTCAGGAATTTGCTATGATTAAAGGCTGTGAGTCTAGTTAGTACTTTTCAATTATTGTAGTTTCCCTGACAAGTTTTTGGGTGAGCTTTGTAATTGAAAAGACAAGCCACATCACTCTGCATCCTTTTCGCCATTTGCATGTGGCTATAATTATAAAATGCAAATGTTCTCTATTTACCAAGGTATTCTCACTCTGAGACGATGTGACCAGAACTCCCTAGGGTTGTGTAGCACCACACAGAGCTTGACTTAGTGGCGGAGATGGAATTGACTCCAATGAACTCAGCCTGTCAATAATTATGCCAGTTTCCTGACGAGAGTCACTGTGGGGCAGCTAAAAGTTCACTGCCTACATTGTCTAATTGGAATTTACTCTCGCCTGACAGTCACATATGAAAAAAATAAGCATTACTTGACCACATTGTGGGTGTGTATACAATGAGGTGGCCTTTTCTGAACTATGGATAGGACATTGTTTTCCTTGTGGTCAGTTATAATTGACCATTTACAATGTTGCATTCAAATTCGCAATAATTAGATTTTAATTGATATAAATGTGTTGATAGCAGAGAATGTTTCATATCATTTACTGTCCTGACATGAAAAAAATGAAAAACTGAGGCGCTCTTTTAGCATTGATGAAAATACACTATGTTGTTTGCTTGCATTTTTATAATTTGAATAAGAAGATCCCAAAGACAATGGGGAATTGACGTTCTTTATATTCTGTGTGGATTGGTCAGATGTTTTGATAATACATTTCAAAGAACAACCTAGAGGAGTTCCCTCTGGTAGGGGCTAATTTGTTCATTAGATATCAGACACTAGTTTTGGAGGTTATTTAACTAAGGAATGTTCTGAATAATTAATGAATGTCGTAATTAGACTTTTAATTGATAATGAATAGTCGTATATTGGAGTAATTTAATAGATTATAATGCAAAATCATGGTTTTAAACTCATTATGAAGATTTGACTGCAAATGATGGCATAAGTGGACGACAAGCGGATAAGATTTCGATTAAGATATTAATGAGCAAGTGATAACGAACGTAGTCAATATAACTATTTGTTCAGCACTTTTGGAATGTACAGCGACATAACTCAACAACATGGGCCGTTCTTAGTGTTCTCCCTGTACCAGTCAGAACCGTAGGGTAAATAAAGGGGGCATATAAACAGACAATGAAATTTTTAACAATATTTGATGATTACATTTAATTAAAACATGTTATAGGCTATTTGTGCACCACCAAGTTAGATTAGTGAGCGAAATTAAGAGGTGAAAATAGACCAAATTATTACCGTGAGGCTAATTGAACGCCATTTGGGTCTTTGCGTGTCAAAAAATATACATTATGTAACACTATCTGACGCATTAAATAAGCTTTTAGTTTAACACGTCAAGTAACACAATTCTATTATATAATGTTGTGTGTGCTGAATTTGCACGTGCAAGCCAAGCGCCACAACTACTAACGTTATGTGTTTACAATATCGCGTTGGTGAAAATAGACCAAATGATTAGGGTGAGGCACATGGGCTACTAACAGCTTACTACACAACATACACATTGGGCCGGTTTCACAGACAGGGCTTAGATTAAGCCAGGAGTAGGCCTTAATGTGTACTAGTTAAACTAAGACATTTAAGTAGCTTTCATGAACGTGGCTTAAATTTGGCTTAGTTAGTCGGAGACTATGGAGTCCTGGAGTAAGGTAAGTAAGCCTAAATGAGAACACCTGGGTTAAGCCTGATTAGGTTAAGTATCAGTACATGCTGTTGGTCTAATGGTGCTCATAAAAACCCAGAATGAAATAAGAAAAAACATCACTGGTGTGAATCTTGAGACAAAACATTATTTGTTCAAAAAACTTTAGTGAGTATGAAAAAACGCTACTAAAACACATTGTGTCAAACCATCTAGTTATTGAAAAGTAAAAGCCATACTGCTGCTAAAGAAAAAGAGTGGTTGGGCTGCAATTTACAGTGAATTCAATGCAAATGACATTGTAACCACAAGAAGAGTACAACAACTTCAGGTGAGATATCTTCATTTATCAGTATTTCACATTTCTCATATTCATATTTTTTGTGACATCACTTATATTGAATGATATCTGCCTTTACACTCTGTGGAAGAACCTTAAACTGGCTTTAAAAAGAGATCATGCAGAGTTCAGAAGAGAGTGATTTACTACTGGTGGTGGACCATCAAAAAAAGACAAGTCTGATGAATTGAGTGACTTGCTGTCTGGAATAATAGAGCACCAGCAACCTCTGGATGGTATACCAGACGATGACCATTTGGACAGTTCAAATGAAGAACTGAGCACAAATGGTACATATACCAAAGAAAGTAAATTGGTTACTTCCTTTGGTAAATATATTCCACTGTCTGTGTCAATCTTTACTCTACTTTCATTCTAAGGACCATATGAGTTTATTTGTGCTTCTGACAGTGTTCTTTTTCCAGAGGAAAGGAATCAGAACAGGTTGGAAGAGCCAGTGCACAGTGAGTGTGTACCCACCACATCTGCTATAGCATCCCTGAGAGAAGATGCTGCCACCACCTTTCAGCAGAGAACAAAAAAGATGACCATGCATGAAAAGTTAGCCAGAGAATTTCATGAGCATAAAATGAAATATCTGAGGGAAGAACATGAAATGAAAATGAGAATTCTACAGGTTGAATTGGATATGAAGTTGGAAGAGAGAGGTATGATCCCAACAATTTACAGTAATGAGACAATTGTGATTTACCAGCCGTGGTGAATAATATCATATGTAAAAAATAAAAGTTTTGTCACTTGGATATTCATGAGTGAGTATTTTAATCACCACAAACTACATTTTAAACCAGCCTTGGTTTAGTCACTCATTTTACTGCATGCTATTTGAATTGTGTACAGAACAAACATTATCAAAGCAAAAATAATCCATCTCATCTAGTTGAAGTGCTGCAATGTGAAAGCAACTCTGTGTGCAAGTTCTCGTTGGTCATTGCTTGCCTCAGCCATGGGCACATCGGCTTGATCCTGATCTTCCATTGGAGGATCAGGGCAGCAATGCTGCTTCAGGTAGTTGTGCCGCACACCTGTAGCAATGATCACTTTGCAGCATCTTCCTAGCTTGAAACTAAGTGTATTGTGTAAACACTGAAATGTATTTTTCCATACTCCAAACACGCCCGACCATCCCTCTCGTGCGGATATGAGCTTGGTTGGATCTTTGCTGCTCAGCTGTTGTGGGATTTATGTATGGAGTGAATTGAAGAGTTACTCTGACCATATCCACTGTCAACAAGTAGTAGTCCGCAATGTTGTCCTCTCGGAAACTGAGCACACAATGAAGATATGCGAAAAATCCTTGAATCGTGAGTTGCACCTTTCCAACGGGCAACAATGTTTGAAAACTCTAAATTAGGAGTGCATACACCTTGAACATTGATGGAAACCAGTTCTTACAGTTCCTGTACTCCTCAGCATCAGGAGTTGATGGACACTTGATGGGAACATGACATCCATCTATACAGCCAATCACTCCTGGAAAGTGTCCATGTTCATAGAATTGCACTTTAATGTTGGCTTGGCCAGCAGCATCAGGAAACTTGATGTAATGACTCCTCAGTTCACAAATGGCCCTGCAGACGGAACTATTTTACACACCGTTGCTTCACAGGCACCACACAAATCACCAGTTTCCTGATGAAAGATTCCAGATAACAAAATCCTCAAAGTGATCAGAACTTGGAGAGAATTGGGTAAAGGCCTTCCTCTTTGAGACAAAGAGGAAAGTCTAGGCTCAATCAAAGATATTATCTCCAATGCGTTTTATTTGTATATACGAAAGCGGCCTCGAAAAGCTATTTCATCAAAGTAATTTAATGGATTACTCCTATCCACAAGTACTCGTCTGGCTGGCCTCTGTAGTGGATGATGGTCTTCATTTAGATATTCCAAATAGTCCATGATCCATCACAACCAGTACTAAGCAGAAGTTAAACCTGCCTCTTTGAAGGATTATTTTTTATAGAAGGGGGGGGGGGGGGGGGGGATCAGCTTTAATATTGTGGAAAGATTGTTGCTTCCATCAATGTAATTGTCTGCATCATTTCCAATCCCCCATATATTTATGGGGTAAATGAATAAATATATATATATATACATATATACATACCCATATTTGTATGCATAAACATTCATACATATCATTTTTTTAATATACCTTTATTATTCCCTGCAAACCCTACCAACCCTCCCCCAATTGGAGTAAACAAATAAACAATAGCACTTAGGATTCTACCTTCAGTTCATACATATTATACATATTTTACAGACACAATCTATTTTACAATAGTTATATTTTGTTTGTTTTTAGTCCTTCCTCTATTTCTGATGTCCATCCAGTTTGATTTGTGTTATTTCACAAAATTTCTGAACCTATATACATTTTACAGACCCTGTATGTTTTACATTGGTTATCTTGTTGTTATTAGTCCCACCCTTCAGCTCCATTCAACCCCTCCTATCTATCTCTTAACACCATACATTTTGGATTTCTATTTTTATTTTTCAACTGTGCTGTGATGCTTCACAAAAGTACTGAACCTTTCTATTCTCATAGCTTTATACAGATTATAAATTATAGAAACATTTTCGCTAAAATAATTATTATATTATTAATTGACTATGAATTTTCAAATCACCCAGTATGGCTATCTACAGCGTTAGTTGTAGGTAAATGTTGCAATTCTTCAGCCATTCCTGGACCTGTGACCAAAAACGAGCTACATCTGGACAGTAGCAAAATAAATGATCTAATGACTCTGCCTCCTCGCAGCAAAATCTGCAGAGCTGGGAAGATTGTATCCCCCATATATATACCATTCTATTGGTTGCAAGAATTTTGTATAATAATTTAAATTGAAAAACATGAAGTTTTGAATCCGCCGTTGTTTTGAGTGTTAATTCATAAACCATGTGCCATGGAATAAGTACATGGAAGTTCTCTTTCCAAATATTTTGACATTTACATGGCACAGCTGTCAATTTTTTGGTCCTTAAATGAAATTAGTATGTTTTTTTAATCACCATTTTCTTCAACCTTTAATTCAGGGCTGACAGACAAGTTCCTTACTTTTTCCCCCTTCTAATTGCCTCTTCCATTTTTGTGGTAATGCTGCAATTAGTTGGTTGTAATTTTGGGTAGAGCAGACATTTCCATATGTCTGTGTTAGCTGCATGTGTGACATACAGTTGAAGTCGGATGTTCACATACACCTTAGCCAAATACATTTAAACTCAGTTTTTCACAATTCCTGACATTTAATCCTAGTAAAAAATCCCTGTCTTAGGTCAGTTAGGATCACCACTTTATTTGAAGAATGTGAAATGTCAGAATAATAGTTGAGAGAATTATTTATTTCAGCTTTTATTTCTTTCATCACATTCCCAGTGGGTCAGAAGTTTACATACACTCAATTATTATTTGGTAGCATTGCCTTTAAATTGTTTAACTTGGGTCAAACGTTTCGGGTAGCCTTCCACAAGCTTCCCACAATAAGTTGGGTGAATTTTGGCCCATTCCTCCTGACAGAGCTGGTGTAACTGAGTCAGGTTTGTAGGCCTACTTGCTCGCACACGCTTTTTCAGTTCTGCCCACAAATTTTCTATAGGATTGAGGTCAGGGCTTTGTGATGGCCACTCCAATACCTTGACTTTGTTGTCCTTAAGCCATTTTGCCACAACTTTGGAAGTGTGCTTGGGGTCATTGTCCATTTGGAAGTCCCATTTGCGACCAAGCTTTAACTTCCTGACTGATGTCTTGAGATGTTGCTTCAATATATACACATACTTTTCTTTCCTCATAATGCCATCTATTTTGTGAAGTGCACCAGTCCCTCCTGCAGCAAAGCACCCCCACAACATGATGCTGCCACCCCCGTGCTTCATGGTTGGGATGGTGTTCTTCTGCTTGCAAGCCTCCCCCTTTTTGCTCCAAACATAACGATGGTCATTATGGCCAGACAGTTCTGTTTTTGTTTCATCAGACCAGAGGACATTTCTCAAAAAAGTATGATCTTTGTGCAGTTGCAAACCGTAGTCTGGCTTTTTTTATGGCGATTTTGGAGCAGTGGCTTCTTCCTTGTTGAGCGGCCTTTTCAGGTTCTGTCGATATAGGACTTGTATGACAGCTGCGTGGTCCCATGGTGTTTATACTTGCATACTATTGTTTGTACAGATGAAGGTGGTACCTTCATGGCGTTTGGAAATTGCTCCCAAGGATGAACCAGACTTGTGGAGGTCTACATTTTTTTTCTGAGGTCTTGGCTGATTTATTTTGATTTTCCCATGATGTCAAGCAAAGAGGCACTGAGTTTGAATGTAAGCCTTGAAATACATTCACAGGTACACCTCCAATTGACACAAATGATGTCAATTAGCCTATCAGAAGTTTCTAAAGCCATGACATCCATTTTTGAGAATTTTCCAAGCTGTTTAAAGGCACAGTCAACTTAGTGTACGTAACCTTAAATAATTTTGCCTGGCTTGCCATTCCAAATAAAATTGAATATTTTTAGTTCATCTAATTTAAAAAGCAGGTCACTATGTGTAGGCAAAACCATAAGCAAATAGGTGAACTGTGATATGACTAAAGAGTTAATCAGGGTGATTTTTCCACAAATAGATAGGTATTTTCCTTTCCATGTCAGCAAGATCTTATCTATTTTTGCTAACTTTCTATAAAAATATATTGGAGTGAGATCATTTCTTTCTTTCGGGATTTGTATACCGAGAATGTCCACATCCCCGTCAGACCATTTTATTGGTAAACTACACGGTAATGTAAAAGTTACATTTTTTGTGATCCGATACGTTGTCATCCCAATGACTTCTCCTTAGTATCTGGGTCATACAGGTGGGTGTCTAGGGTATAGGTTTGTGGACCGTTCCATCAAAATAGGACCATAAATAAATAAATGATATGTACTGTATAATTTATTTTACAAATTTAGATCCCCATGATAGGACAATAAATAAATGATATGTATAATTTATTTTAAAACGCTGTTCCACCATGATAGGACATTAAATAAATAAGAGGTATAATTCATTATAAAATGTATATCCCTCATCTGAACAACATTGAAATCTCTCTCACAACCTCTGCTCACAGCAATACATTGGTTCTGGGACATGCAACCATTTCCTTTCTCACTCAACACCACACTTTTCCAAACACTAAAAAAAACACACCACACCATCCATCCACACATACTGTGCCTTCTGTTTACTGAGCATTTATCTCCTCCATGTTGAATTAGTGCTTTTGTGTTCCAATTAGTTATATTTGAAGATAGATAGAAAAGCCATATTTTTTGTTGTATTATTATAATCCATAACCAGGCTAGAATTGTGAGTTTCCTTATTTGCCAACTCTATGAAAACTTTGTCATGTTTATCGACGACGAGAACTACCCGTTTCCCTTTCAATCTATTTTCCTTGAAAATTGGATGCAGAACTTTACGCCGTTCTGCAATTTCCTTCGGGAACTGGTCACTCATGCCAGCAAGTCTTTTACCCAGGCTTTTAACCATTACTTTATATTTGAAGAAAGAACATTTGGCAACAATTGGGCGTTCATACCTCTGCCTGAAGCGGTGTACACATTCGAGTTGGATTTTGTTGATAGCTTCGTGTGGAATCTGAAGCGCTGTAAGGCGGAACTCTCTAACTACATATTCAGGAACTTCTCCTTCTTTCTCCTGGATACCTGTAAGTACCAGATTCTCTCTCATGGACCTAGTCTGTATGTCAAGTAAGGCTTCTCTCAGAACGATGTTCTCCTTTTTAAGTTCATTAACTTCGGTTTCAATCTTATTGACTGTCTCTTTTAGCTTGTTTGTATCAGTCTCCAATGTCGCAGCTTTTTCATCACTCATCTCGAGGCCTTCAACTCTTTTATATCCTTACTGACTAGTTCAAGTATACCCCGTTTGTCATTTATTGATTTTAACAGATCGGTTTCGACCTTTACCAATCCCGGTGGTGAAAATATTAAATTGTCCATGTCTGTAGAAGAGTTGCGTTTTCGTTTTGAAATAGGTTCCCCCGTCTTACTCGCCGTCATGTTAGGGTGTTGCTTGTTTTCATAATATTTGTTTTCATAATATTTGTCGATAAATTTCTCTAGTCTCATGATTTGTTTTGTGCTGTTATCCAGATTGAAGGTTATTACCCACCAGATTGTGTTGTGCTAATATTTAGTCTAATTGACCGATATTGAATATTACGTTTTTATCTTGAGGTGGCCTACATAGCTGTTTTCAGTCCGCCATCTTGCCACTTCCGCCTCTTTGAAGGATTCATTTAAACTTCAATTTAGTCCTAGAGTAGCTCTAATCCTCCCTCTTGCAATCGGCTTTGTTTAATCCAGAACAGGCTAAATCTACGACTATTTTAAGATAAATCTGTGCAAATCGCTTTGAGTTAACTCACAGGCGTTTTAGTCTGAGACTCACCTTGTGAAGGTGGCGCAGCGGTCCTTTGTGGGAAATTTTGTCATCAAAGTCTGGCATTCTCTGGATTTATGGCGGAACTCGGGGGGAAAAACAGCCATTCTGTTGAATAGCAGGCTAACGTTAGTGGTTTCTTTGCAACGCCTGCAGCTTGCCACTGATTCCTTCCAAATGACTCATTGTTGAATTTGGATTTCCAACTTGTTGTGTAATCTTTGTGTCCATGGCCGATGAGCACCGATATGTTTTATCTATAATTTCTCTTCATTATTTCTCTTCAGATGACAAGGATTAAAAAGGATTGTCGACTTGATGATGACTGCTAGCTAAGACTTTGAAAGTAAGATGTTGAGTCCAATCAAAACTACTGTAGATATAACGTGATTTGATTTCATTCTGTGGCCAATGACCTTGAGACTTCTTGGATGGGCACTTCTAATATAACTCTATGGCAGAACCCAAGGGGCAAACATTTTCAAGCTCTAACCTTAGAATTAGGGATGACTACTGTACCACGAGTGACAGAAAACTGAGCAAATCAGGCACAACACTCTGTATTGTCTGCTGGCTAGCCCCACCACAACAGAAAGCACTGAGCTAGGCTGAAACACCTGCATTTTGGAGCTGCCTAACTCAAGAAATGTCTCTATGAAATGTATATATATATTTTTTTTTTTACATTGTTTGCAAACTGATATGTGACACATATTAATGCCAAAATAACAAGCAAAACAGGCAAGCCCCCCCCTAAAAGTGTGGTGCTCAAAACAGGCAAGCCCCCCCTAAAAGTGTGGTGCTCAAAACAGGCAAGCCCCCCCTAAAAGTGTGGTGCTCAAAACAGGCAAGCCCCCCCCTAAAAGTGTGGTGCTCAAAACAGGCAAGCCCCCCCCTAAAAGTGTGGTGCTCAAAACAGGCAAGCCCCCCCCTAAAAGTGTGGTGCTCAAAACAGGCAAGCCCCCCCCCTAAAAGTGTGGTGCTCAAAACAGGCAAGCCCCCCCTAAAAGTGTGGTGCTCAAAACAGGCAAGCCCCCCCTAAAAGTGTGGTGCTCAAAACAGGCAAGCCCCCCCCTAAAAGTGTGGTGCTCAAAACAGGCAAGCCCCCCCCTAAAAGTGTGGTGCTCAAAACAGGCAAGCCCCCCCCTAAAAGTGTGGTGCTCAAAACAGGTGCCCTGAATGACGGGTCGCCACTGATCAAATACAAAGACAGCATTGCCACCAGTGTATTACTATTTCATTCATTTCAGTTTGCACTTGAATTCCAATGCATAGTTTTATATGCTCCTCACGTACTGCTCACCTATAGACACACTTAGTGTGGTTGTGAAGTGGTTGGCTGATACAAGGTCTTGTAAATGTCCTTATCTTCCCTATCTCCATTAGGATTGAAGCCTCGTTTTTCTGGCAGCTTAACATCTTAATGTGATTCAAAGACCTACATTCTACACCGGAGTTGCCTTGGCAACAAAGTTTTTTTTTCTTCACCGGAGATGCTGAGAGATCAATAGAGTATCCGCGACGGTGATGGCAGGAAACGCTAGAGCACAGATGGTCCTCAGAGAAACCATGAGCTCTGTGGCCTAGTTACCATTCGAATGCTTACACAATTATTGGAGAACAATATTCTACCTAAAAGTATATGAGACAAAGTTATTTTTGCAGTGATGAAACATATTTTCAGCCTAACCAAGAACACATTGTGTAAGACTTTTGTTGTATGAAATAAGATTTGTTTACAATCTACTTCATTAATGTAAACTCCCAAGCTTCTAAAAAAGGTCACATTGGGAGAATGAATTTACACAAGCCAGGCATAGTGTGCTGCCAGCAATAAAGGGGCTTTTCTATATAAATGGATTCTATCTGGAGTTTAGAAAGACATTCTGTCTCATAGAAGAACCCCCCCGTTCCCTGTGTGAAGAACAGATTTGACCTCAATGTAAATTTACATATAGGATATATACATATAGGAATAAAATAGACTGTTGTAGTCAAACTTAGTAGATATTGTTAATGTTCTGCTCTCTATATCTTGAGTTTCATTGAACAAAAAGTTGAATATCTTTTTTTTCAATACAGTACAACAATCAAAAGATTCATGTCATATGGTATGAATCACTTGATGTGTGAAATACGATAAAGAAATGGAAAGAACATCTGATCCACAGGAAAAGACAAAAGGCAAGCTAAAGACAAATCAAAAGCCTGGCAGTCTAGACAAGTAGACAGTTGTTATTTTCAAAACACATAGCCAGGAATGATTGGTTACCTGTGGAGAACAGTCAGTTATCATCATATCCCTGAATGGTCTCCATCTGTGATAAACATCAAGGGTTAAATGCATGAGCAACAAAGATTGATGCCGAAAATAGGAAAAACTACTGCATGGCAATATGGCAGCCGTCATGAAAGAATGGGGTTCCATTGGGATTTGGTGGTTATTACACCCAAGGTTCTCTTTTTGCACCTGTCACTTACGCTCTCACAGAGCTGGAATCAATAGCACTAAATGGGGATCAGAGAATCTGAAGATCAGCCTCAACACCTAAGAACCATCTAATAATACCTCCAACTGATGGATTTAGAACCAAGGTCTCTCATCTCACTTTTCACCTTCATGTTTTGTTGCTATGATTTACTTGACAAACTCATGTCTAATTCTGCAGCACATTTCTGAAGTATGAAGAGTGAAGGGAGCACGAAAAGGTCATATAAATCCTTAAGCAGTGCTGACAAGCACCCTTTCTCCCCTTAATTCCCTACACTGTTGTGAAGTTCAGAGCTAGAAAAACACACAAACCATACGGTATGACAGGGAAGTTTATGACATATTAGCTCAGTGTAAAAACGACACTGTAATTATTCAAATTTGTAAGGGATCGACATTGATGCAGCAGTCTGCTGGCATATTAACCCGTTTGTTTTGCTGGCGATTCTGTGTTTTCTTACTGGAATAATGGGTGGGCTGGGGTTCAGTCTTCTATCATCTCACAACAACGTGTAACATGTCTCACATGTCTCTCTGGTGATCGGTACCCTACTAGCAGTTTTCATCATCTTGGTTGATGACTCCATTTGTGTAACATCTGTTCAATCAAAATGATATGATTTTAAACGCCCCAAATAAACCAGTTTTAACGTATCTCTGCCATTTCTCTCTCTATCTCTATCTTTATCTGTTCCAGGATCTGGAAGTTGACACAGACAGACAGACAGACAGACAGACCATGGAGCGGCTGGTTGTGTGTGTGCTGCTGTGTGTACTTCTGTGTGCGGTGCTGGTGAAGGGCTACAACTGCCCCGGCCGCTGCATCTGCCAGCACCTCTCCCCCACTCTAACTCTGCTCTGTGCTAAGACTGGTCTGCTGTTTGTGCCCCCAACCATCGACCGCAAGACCGTGGAGCTGCGCCTCACAGACAACTTCATCACCATTATCCGCAGGAAAGACTTTTTCAACATGACCAGCCTGGTCCACCTCACCCTGTCCCGTAACACCATCAGCCAGATCACGCCCCATGCCTTCCTGGGCCTGCGCTCCCTACGAGCCCTCCACATGGACGGCAACCGCCTCAGTGTCATCAAGAGCGACCACTTCAAAGGCTTGGTCAACCTCCGCCACCTCATACTGGGGAACAACCAGATCCACCACGTGGCCCCTACCTCCTTTGATGAGTTTGTGTCAACCATCGAGGACCTGGATCTGTCCAACAACAACCTGAGGACCCTGCCGTGGGAGGAGATAGGCAGGATGAGCCACATCAACACCCTCACCCTTGATCACAACCTGATTGATCACATTGGAGCTGGGACTTTCACGCTCCTCACCAAGCTGGTTCGTCTGGATATGACCTCCAACCGGCTGCAGAAGCTACCTCCAGACAGCCTGTTTCAGCACGCCCAGGTGCTGTCAGACGCCAAGGGCTCCAACCCGTCCTCCCTGGCAGTGAGCTTCGGAGGGAACCCTCTCCATTGTAACTGTGAACTGCTGTGGCTCCGCAGACTGACACGGCACGACGACCTGGAGACATGCGCCTCCCCGGACCACCTCATGGACAAGTACTTCTGGTCCATCCAGGAGGAGGAGTTCATCTGTGAGCCCCCGCTCATCACCAAGAACCTATCCACCAAGCCCTACGTCATGGAGGGCCAGGGGGTCACCCTCAAGTGCAAGGCCATGGGAGACCCAGACCCGGCCATCCACTGGCGCTTCCCAGACGGCAAACTGGTGCACAACAACTCCCGCACCATCCTGTATGACAACGGTACCTTGGACATCCTCATCACCACCCTGAAGGACAGCGGTGCCTTCAACTGTGTGGCCTCTAATGCTGCAGGCATCGCCACAGCTGCCGTGGAGATCAACATGATCCCTCTGCCCCTGTTCGTAAACAACACATTGCACCACATGCGCGAGGCTGATCGGGGCCTCTCTGACATCACCACCTCCTCCAAGTCAGGCAACGACACCAAGGGCCATGACAAGCACCAGGACAGGAGGGTGGTGGTGGTCGAGTTGACCTCCTCCTCGGCTGTGATTCGCTGGCCCTCCGAGCGCCACATCCCAGGCATCAGGATGTACCAGATTCAGTACAACAGCACTGCAGACGACACACTGGTTTACAGGTAAGCCATGTGGGGGCTGGTGCTGGAGGAATGGGAGCACTAGGGCTGGAGGACTGGAGCTGGTGGAAAGGGGGTTTAGTGCAGCAGCTACTCCTCCTGGGGTCCACATAAAACGTACAAATACATGACAAGTACAGAACAGTTATAGACAAGGACATTCAATTCAACAAAAAAAGGGGGTGTGGGTGGGGATGAGGCTGCGGTGGGGTGGGGTTCTGAACCAGCTCTGGAGACGTTCTGAGCCATCTGGAATGCCCATCTGCTGAATGGCATGACAGTCCATTATAATACATCCATAACTCCCAGAGCTGAATAGGTGCTGTATGATTAATTATGTCACTACATTTAAGTATGCACAAAATATATTGTGGTTTAGGGATAAAAGAGGGTATGAACAGACCATACGTTGATTAAAATTTATACAAATGCATAGTATGACTTTACATTTCCAGTTTATTAGCTCTAAGCCTATGAGAAAACAAAGATTACACGATTAAGACATATGACTTGGCCTTTAGAGAGTAATTATAAACTGGGTGGTACAATCCCTGAATGCTGATTGGCTGACAGCCGTGGTATATCAGACCGTATACCACGGGTATGACAAAACATTTATTTTTACTGCTCTAATGATGTTGATAACCAGTTTATAATAGCAATAAGGCACCTCTGGGGTTTGTGATATATGGCCAATATACCACGGCTAAGGGCTGTATCCAGGCAATCCACGTTGCACATTTTTTAAGAACAGCCCTTTACCACACCCCCTCAGGCCTTATTGCTTAAACGTACCCTTTTGTCTCAATTATTATCCAGGTTCAGCAGGCACTATCACATCCCAGTCCTTAACCCCAACCCAACAATAACCCCTTCCCTTAACATAATCCCAATAGGACATAATTGTGCCTAGGACACCCGTGAGTCAGATTCTGGGACATGAGCATGCTAACTTCTGCAGATAGAGGCTTCTCACATTTTAATTACTATCAGTGGAACATTAGGGTAACCCTGTTTAATATGATAGATATTAAAACATGTAAATTATTTCACATTGATGAATGACTCATGTCTACTCCAATTAAATCATTAATTTCAGTCCATCTTAAAAGAGAAATTCAGTGTATTCGGAAAGTATTCAGACCCCTTGACTTTTTCCACATTTGTTTACGTTACATCCTTATTCTAAAATGTATTAAATATTTTTTTCCCTCATCAATCTACACACAATACCCCATAATGACAAAGCAAAAACAGGTTAAAGAAATATCACATTTGCATAAGTATTTGGTGCCAAAGGTGCTTCAACAAAGTACTGAATAAAGGGTCTGAATACTTATGTAAATGTGATATTTCTTTAAGCTCGGATTTGAACCCGATCCAACATCTCTGGGGAGACCTGAAAATAGCTGTGTAGCGACACTCCCCATCCACCCTGACAGAGCTTGAGTGGATCTGCAGAGAAAAATGGGGGAAAACTCTCCAAATACAGGTGTGCCAAACTTGAGGCGTCATACCCAAGAAGACTCGAGGCTGTAATTTACATGGATCAGGTTCAAATCTGGGCTCTGGCTGGGCCACTTAAGGACATTCAGAGACTTGTCCCGAAGCCACTCCTGCGTTGTCTTTGCTACGTATGTGCTTAGGGTTGTTGTCCTGTTGGAAGGTGAACCTTCATCCTGGGCGCTCTGGAGCAGGTTTCCATCAAGGATCTCTCTGTACTTTGCTCCGTTCATCTTTCCCTCGATCCTGACTAGTCTCCCAGTCTCGCCGCTGAAGAATATCCCCACAGCATGATACTGCCACCACCATGCTTCACCATAAGGATGGTGCCAGGTTTCCTCCAGACGTGACGCTTGGCATTTGGGGGCCAAAGAGTTCAATCTTGGTTTCATCAGACCACTGAATTGCCTTTTGGCAAACTCCAAGCGTGCTGTCATGTGCCTTTTACTGAGGAGTGGCTTCCGTCTGGCCACTCAACCATAAAGGCCTGATTGGTTGAGTGCTGCAGAGAAGGTTGTCTTTCTGTAAGGTTCTCCTATCTCCACAGAGGAACTCTGGAGCTCTGTCAGAGTGACCATCAGGTTCTTGGTCACCTCCCTGACCAAGGCCCTTCTCCCCTGATTGCTCAGTTTTGCTGGGCGGCCAGCTTTAGGAATAGTCTTGGGGGTTCCAAACTTTTTCCATTTAAGAATGATGGAGGCCTCTGTGTTCTTGGGGACCTTCCCCAGATCTGTGCCTCGACTCATTCCTGTCTTGGAGCTCCACGAGCAATTCCTTCGACCTCATGGCTTGGTTTTTGCTCTGACATGCACTGTCAACTGTGGGACCTTATATAGACAGGTGTGTGCCTTTCCAAATCATGTCCAATCAATTGAATTTACCACAGTTGGACTCCAATCCAGTTGTAGAAACATCTCAAGGATGATCAATGGAAACAGGATGCACCTGAGCTTAATTTCGAGTCTCATAGCAAAGGGCCTGAATACTTATGTAAATAAGATATTTCTGTTTTTTATTTGTAACACATTTGCAAACATTTCTAAAAACCTGTTTTCACTTTGTTATTATGGGTTATTGTGTGTAGATTGATGAGGAGTTTTATTTATTTAATCAATTTTATAATAAGGCTGTAACCAAACAAAATGTAGAAAAAGGGAAGGGGTCTGAATACTTTCCGATTGCACAGTATGTGCTAACACTGCCATTTTGTATTACTCATTCAAATACCCTTATTGAATTGAGAGTACTTAGGTCTATTGGATGTGTGTCTATTTGACCCAGCACCACCAATACCGGGGCACAAATTAAAACAGTGAACTGGAAAGTTTTCTCAAAGGAATCAAAAGGTCAAGTTTAAAGCTGTCGTTGTTGTTGGTTGACTTTGCTAATTTTATCGTTTCTGATTTAATTAGCTATTCTCCTGTATAATGTTCTCCCCTGTGTTTAAACAGTGACCTGCGTGTTGTTTAGTCTTTAGGTGATATATTATTACCTACAAGTGACAACCATCAAAGTGTTCCTTGAGGGGAAAATTGTCATGTTTCTAATTATATTAACACAGATGTCCGCCTAAAGACAACGTCTTTCTCCTTCATGTTCACAGACAATGTGTTTATTTCACACAACATCAAACTTGGGCATTTGGCCAGAAGCCTGCGTTGTCCTTCCTTGAAGATGTTGTGACATATACAATATATATACATATATATAGTGATGGCTTGTTTGTCACCTTGCTGTTTAACTTTTGCAATCATAGTATACATAAAATGCTGGGGGAGATTTTTTGCACTGTCACCATGTAACATTGCCTAGAAGTCAAGTGTCAGCACTGTTGTCTTTACTTGGGCTCCAAATATATGGGAGATATTTAAAGCCTCACTGGAGCTGAAGCAAGTTGGCATGGCTGTCTTTTTTCAGTGTTTTTTCAAACACCTTAGTGTCAGGTTAAATCTCCTTACGTGCATGCCGTTAATGGGAATGCAGTGTGACAATGTCTGGCACTCTTTTGTTCCATACAGCATATTGGTGGTAACTGAAGGGGGGAGTCAAAACTGCCCTGGCAAAGCTAACCTTCACCACTCATGTATTCCTTCCTTTTTTCTGCAGAATGATCCCTTCCACCAGTAAGACCTTCCTGATCAACGACCTGGCGGCGGGCCGGGAGTATGACCTGTGTGTCCTGGCGGTGTACGACGACGGCATCACCTCTCTGACGGCCACGCGCGTGGTGGGCTGTGTCCAGTTCCACACGGCCAGCGAGGTCAGCCAGTGCCGCTTCATCCACAGCCAGTTTCTGGGCGGCACCATGATAATCATCATTGGCGGCATCATTGTGGCTTCAGTGCTGGTGTTTATCATCATTCTCATGATCCGCTACAAAGCCCACAGCAGCCCAGAGGACAGCAAGGTCAAGGTCAGCTCCAGCATGCACTCCCAGACCAACGGCAGCCAGCACAGACTCCAGCGCTCCACCTCCAAGCAGCCTTCTGAGGACAGCCACCAGAGAGAAGCCCAAACGGTGGCAGCCAAGGAGTGCATGGCCCTAGTGCTGAAGGTCGATAGTGACAAGAGGGAGTGGGACACTCCTCTGGCCACCACAGCCATCCTGGAAGTGGAGCTGCCCCCCCTGCTCACGGACAAGGTGAGGAGGACCAGCCTGGACGCCCAGCGCTCTGGATCTGGCCCCCCGTCAGAGGACACACAGACAGAAAGCAGCCTGACGGGGTCCACAATGTCCTTGTGTCTCTTAGGTCCCAACGCCGGCACTAAGGAGGCCCCCAGGCTCAAGGACAAGAAGACAACCCTGGCCAACATGGGGTTTAATAATGAGCTGGCACGAACTAGGCACAGGTTCAGCTTTGACGGGGGAGACTACTCCATATTTCAGAGCCACAGTTACCCCCGCAGAGCGCGGACGAGGCGGCACAAGTCCACCAACCAGCTCAACGTGGAGTCCTCGCCGCTCGCTAACCGGAGAGTCACTTTCAGCAGCACTGAATGGATGCTGGAGAGCACGGTGTAAGAGATACAGCCTGGCCTCTCTGGCTCTCTCAAAGACACACACACACACACACACACACACAACAACAACAGTTTGACACATTTACACATCTAACAAATAAAGCTACATGCATACACACACAGACTCAGAGAGTTGCTGGAGAAGAACACAGTCCCCTTTCATCCTGCCTCCCCTCATACTCCCAGAGCGACACAGAGAGTTGTCGGCCATTTCATTAGTTTCTGCAGCAGTGCCTTATTCTAAAATATGTACGAATGGAGGATGCTGCTCATTGTAGTCATTAACTTTCCTTTCTATCATGGTTTTCCCCCTGTTTCATGGGGAGTGATTCTTTGAGATTTTTTTGGTCTATGACATGCCAAGGGTTGGGGCATTTGTAACTTTTCCTTGTTAAAAAGACCCCACTGTAAAGTGAACAACCAGGTATCCTGTATGTTGATCATCCTTTGGGTTCTTTCAAAGACTTTTGCACACGAAGACACGACGATACGAGAACAAGTATCACACCAGTCTATACAGTAATAAAAAGATTATAGAACTATACACATGCCAATTTCAAACATTAGCAGAGGATGGACCTGAAAAACCTGTGGACTCCTCCATGCTGGTTGGACTGTATGATATTACTAGGTATTGTTCCTGATGTGACTGTATATTAATCGGTATTGTATCTGGCTGGTCTAGATAAAAAACAAAAAAAATACATATAGAAGTATATTAAAAACATTGGTGTATGTGTACTATATAAGTCATATGTCACAACTTTTTACTGAGCATTTGGGTGTTGGCCACAAGTTTTTACATTAAAAACCTGCGTCCTCACACTTCCCCCTATTTAGTATGACAAGGTTTGGACCACTGATCCCTTATGAGAGGGTATTAAATTTTTTGTGTGGGTTAACTGTACCGGTGGTGCACTGTCCTTTTCTTATGGTCATCCTGGATCCTTTCATCAAAATCATGAAAGCTGCTTGCACATGGATCAGTGGGAAGGCCTATATGCATTAAGGCATGTATCTTATCAAATATATATTAAGATATCATATCTTGTGCCTGTTGAGACAAACATGTGGGAGACTTCAAGGGTCTCAAAGGAAGCTGTTGTCAAAGTAAACAAACATCAGGTCAGAAACAATGTTGCTTTATATGTCACAAATAAATTATTTATTCTGATGAAGTCAAAAGCAGCCATGAGTCAATCAATCCTCAGGGTGTTATACACTGTTGAGCCACCAGGTGGAAACAACGCACCATAGATAACAGGATATTAGACCCTGTAGGCCTCCTCGCCCTTCCACTAAATAATAAATTAACCTTGTACAGTGTGATGATCATTAAGGAGAAAGGCATGAACTTGAAAAGATACCATATAGCAGTGGCCTGCTCTCTACGTAAGAATAAAACTATGAAGCTCAAACCTGTTTTAGACGATAGCACCTTTTTCAGCAGGTCTCTTAAAAGTAGTTTATATAGTAATGTAGAGATTCTCATTCAGTGCTGACCTATTCCATTTTCATGTACATTAAATCTACAGCGAGTACTGTAGAAACTTAACACTAGAGGGAAACCGTACACCATTTATACAACGTTATATGGTTAATGGTACCCAGTTCTGGATGTATTCAACCCAAGGGGCAAATGGAAGCAATATTTCATAAAATTGGATGCATGAAGAGTAAAATTCATGCTCATGAAATAGAAAGGCTATAGGCCTACAGAGAAGACTAGTGAATGATAGTCATGTAGATATCCTGTAGTCATAACATGAGATCCATGTGATATGTCCTTCCTGTCCAAAAGTATGGTGTGATAACCAGAGTACATTTTCAGAAAACAACTAAATATGCATTTTATTTTTCAATGTCCCACCTGACATTCCGTTAAATCCCGACTCCCATAAATCACAATTTAAAAAATAAATACTGAATTAAAAAATGCAGAAAAGATTGTCACAATTGGTTGGGAAATCTGCATAAAATGTCATCATTTTCCATAGTATAACAGCTAAAGTCGAGCCAGGACACTAACTATGAGACAAGGCTCTGCAGTCAATCAGCTTGTCATGAGGTGGAATTAGGTGGCTTTCGTTTAGTCCATATTTGTGCAGTGTCAGCTCACTATCTGAGCACTGCAGCTTGAGCACTGCCAGTAACAGAAGGTGAGGTACTGCTGAATGCCCTTAGGGGAGAACACAGGTTTGTGCTCAGCTGTACACAGAAAGAGAAGTACAGAACAGAAGAGTATTGCAGAGGAAAGCTAAGGGAAGAACGATATGCTTTCCCCTGCCAGTAGGTCTGTTCAAAAGTTGTATTTGTACTTTAGCCAATTCCTCAGTTGTCTTGTTATTGGATAAATCACAAACATGTCTAGCAATTAGCTATGGTGATGCTGTGTTCACAACAAATCTAGTGGGAAACAATGGGCACTAAAGTGGAAGTGGGGTGTAACTGTGAAAGCTTTGCCCACTCACTTTCATCAACTGAAAGGGGGTTGAGCAGTATGAGGGTACAGGTTACTGGCTGCCAATGGAAAAAGGTTCAATCCACAGAACTGTCCTCCGATTTGTCCTCTCCTGCTTTCCAGTTTTTCCTCCTCTTCTTGTGTGACTCTGGTCCTGAGTCTCTGTGGGAGTCCATCTATCATTTCCTCCTTCTCTCCTCCTCCTTATCATCATCCTCCTCTGAGCTGCTCTCCTCTCTCTCCCTCTTTTTCCTCTTATGTTTGCTCTTGCTGCTTTTCCTCTTCTGTTCCTGTTTGACATTGTCGCTCGTGTCATTGCTGGACTCCGTCTGACTCACCTGTCCTTCGCTTTTCCTCTTTCTTCTTCTTGGAGGACTTCTTAAGATGTTTTGATTTGGCTGTTTTAAGTCTGGACTTTTACTTTCTCCAATGCCCATTCTGATCATCACCACGGTCTCTCTCCCTGAAAAGACAAATCAGGCATTATAACAATGCAACAGTTACTGTATTGAAGCAAATAGTGAGATTTCTACAACAAAGACGACGCACAGGACATTCTCCAAATACCCCACAGGACCGACATCCCCGGTATTTGCAAGAGGAAGCGACGCAGGTACAGAGGACAAAGAGCCGGATGCCTGGTCAGGACCCGGGGAAGGCGACTGGGAAAGCTGCCGTTACCGTCAACACTACTCGCCAACGTGCAATCATTGGACAATAAATTAGATGAGGTACGATCACGAATATCCTACCAACAGGACATCAAAAACCGTAATATCCTACGTTTCACGGAATCGTGGCTGAATGACGACATGGATATTCGGCTAGCGGGATATACGTTGCACCGGCAAGATAGGTAAGACGGGGGGGGGGGGGGGGGTCGGTCTGTGCATATTTGTAAACTACAGCTGGTGCACGAAATCTAAGGAAGTCTCTAGATTTTGCTCACCTGAAGTACAGTATATTGTGATAAATTGCAAGCCACACTATTTGCCTAGAGAGTTTTCAGCTATACTTTTCATGGCTGTTTATTTACCACCACAGACAGATGCTGGCACTAAGACCGCACTCAGTCAGCTGTATAAGTAAATAAGCAAACAGGAAACCACTCAACCAGAGGCGGCGCTCCTAGTGGCCGGAGACTTTAATGCAGGGAAACTTAAATCAGTTCTACCAAATTTCTATCAACATGTTAAATGTGCAACCAGAGGGAAGAAAATTCTAGATCACCTGTACTCCACACACAGAGATGCGTACAAAGCTCTCCCTCGACCTCCATTTGGTAAATCGGACCACAACTCTATCCTCCTGATTCCTGCTTACAAGAAAAAATTAAAGCAGGAAGCACCAGTAACTCGGTCTATAAAAAACTGGTCAGATGAAGCAGATGCTAAACTACAGGACTGTTTTGCTATCACAGACTGGAACATGTTCCGGGATTCTTCTGATGGCATTGAGGAGTACACCACATCAGTCATTGGCTTTATCAATAAGTGCATCGAGGACATCATCCCCACAGCGACTGTACGTACATATCCCAACCAGAAGCTATGGATTACAAGAAACATTCACACTGAGCTAAAGGGTAGAGCTGCCGCTTTCAAGGTGCAGGACTCTAACCTGGAAGCTCACATGAAATCCTGCTATGCCCTGCAACGAACCATCAAACAGGCAAAGCGTCAATACAGGGCTAAGATTGAATCATACTACACCGGCTCCGACGCTCGTCTTATGTAGCAGGGCTTGCAAACTATTACAGACTACAAAGGGAAGCACAGCTGCGAGCTGCCCAGTGACACGAGCCTACCAGACGAGCTAAATCACTTCTATGTTCGCTTCGAGGCAAGCAACACTGAGGCATGCATGAGAGCATCAGCTGTTCCGGATGACTGTGTAATCACTCTCTCCATAGCCAACGTGAATAAGACGTGTAAACAGGTACACAAGGCTGCGGGGCCAGACGGATTACCAGGACGTGTGCTCCGGGCATTTGCTGACCAACTGGCAGGTGTCTTCACTGACATTTTTAACATGTCCCTGATTGAGTCTGTAATACCAACATGTTTCAAGCAGACCACCATAGTCCCTGTGCCCAAGAACACAAAGGCATCCTGCCTAAATGACTATAGACCCGTAGCACTCACATCCGTAGTCATGAAGTGCTTTGAAAGGTTGGTAATGGCTCACATCAACACCATTATCCCAGAAACCCTAGACCCACTCCAATTTGCATACCGCTCAAACAGATCCACAGATGATGCAATCTCTATTGCACTCCACACTGCCCTTTCCCACCTGGACAAAAGGAACACTTATGTGAGAATGCTATTCATTGACTACAGCTCAGCGTTCAACACCATAGTACCCTCAAAGCTCATCACTTAGCTAAGGATCCTGGGACTAAACACCTCCCTTTGCAACTGGATCCTGGACTTCCTGACGGGCCGCTCGCAGGTGGTGAAGGTAGGTAGCAACACATCTGCCACGCTGATCCTCAACACTGGAGCTCCACAGGGGTGCGTGCTCAGTCCCTTCCTGTTCTCCCTGTTCACCCACGACTGCATGGCCAGGTACGACTCCAACACCATTATTGAGTTTGCAGACGACAACAGTGGTAGGCCTGATCACAGACAACGACGAGACAGCCTATAGGGAGGAGGTCAGAGACCTGGCCGTGTGGAGCCAGAATAACAACCTATGCCTCAACGTAGCCAAGACTAAGGAGATGATTGTGATACTCATCGACGGGGCTGCAGTGGAGCAGGTTGAGAGCTTCAAGTTCCTTGGTGTCCACATCAACAACAAACTAGAATGGTCCAAACACACCAAGACAGTCGTGAAGAGGGCACGACAAAGCCTATTCCCCCACGGGAAACTAAAAAGATTTGTCATGGGTCCTGAGATCCTCAAAAGGTTCTACAGCTGTAACATCAAGAGCATCCTGACTGGTTGCATCACTGCCTGGTACGGCAATTGCTCGGCCTCTGACCGCAAGGCATTACAGAGGGTAGTGCGTACGACCCAGTACATCACTGCGGCTAAGCTGCCTGCCATCCAGGACCTCTACACGGGGCGGTGTCAGAGGAAGGCCCTAAAAATTGTCAAAGACCCCAGCCACAGACTGTTCTCTCTACTACCGCATGGCAAGCGGTACCGGAGTGCCAAGTCTAGGACAAAAATACTTCTCAACAGTTTTTACCCCCCAAGCCATAAGACTCCTGAACAGGTAATCAAATGCCCCCCCCCCCCCCCCAACCCTCTTTTTACGCTGCTGCTACTGTCTGTTTCTCATATATGCAGTCACTTTAACTATACATTCATGTACATACTACCTCAATTGGGCTGACCAACCAGTGCTCCCGCACATTGGCTAACCGGGCTATCTGCATTGTGTCCCGCCACCCACCAACCCCTCTTTTACACTACTGCTACTCTCTGTTCATCATATATGCATAGTCACTTTAACCATATCTACATGTACATACTACCTCAATCAGCCTGACTAACCGGTGTCTGTATGTAGCCTCGCTACTTTTATAGCCTCACCACTGTATATAGCCTGCCTTTTTAGTGGTGTTTTATTTCTTATCTTACACCCAACACCTTTTTTGCACTATTGGTTAGAGCCTGTAAGTAAGCATTTCACTGTAAGGTCTACACCTGTTGTATTCGGCGTACGTAACAAACAAACTTTGATTTGATCCTTACTACAGCTACTACAGTTATGAGACATGGTATTTCATGTTAATGCAGTTAATTTCTTTCCAGTCACTTTTAAACTCCTCTGGGTATAGCTCCTTAAAACCGCTGTGTCGCCATCTGTAGAGGAAACATGCACAGTACCAATGAGATTCACCTTTCATAGCATGTTGCCGTTTGTCAACTCAAACTTATGAACTCACAAGGCTATAATACTACAGAGTTGTAAACCGAAAAAGATGCACCTGTCTGGATCATTGGCCTCAAAGTCATAGAGTCTCTTGGTCCAGTAGCGTGCCTCCCTCTTGTCCTGGCTGGAAACGTGTTCTCTTCTCCCAGTCTGTCTACAGACCCATCCTCCACACGATCACAGTGCATGTGACTCCTGAGCAATAGACAACATGGGTGAACTCTAATTCTGATGTCTGTCAACCTGTTCCATATAACACGGTTCTAAGGCTGCATTCCGATTCTCCACCCTTCTATCAAAACGGGCACTTGCACACTTCCCATCATGAATCTAAAAATGGTGGAAACTGCCTCCAACAAATGACTACACAAATACATTGCTTTTATATCCATGACGGGAAATAAGTGCACACTTTGGGAAAAGGGTGGGGAATTGGGACACAACCTAAGATAGCTAGCTATCACCGGCTGATATATCAGGCTAACACTAACGCTATGTACCGTCTGAGACAACGCAATGTCATTATTTGGAATGGCTCCTCTCAGGACCTCTACACTCTCACCTTGTTGTGGGCATCTGTGTGACGAATAACATTTCGCAGCAGCACCTTGCCCATCGGCACCCTGGACATGATGATACCTGAGAAGAGATATAAGGTACTGTACACACAACACTGTGAATTACATTGGCAGCAACATACTGGGGTTGGAGTCACAATACAAACAGGTCAGGACAGGTGCATTGGAGAATGTATTCTGTTTCAAATTCCCCCATCATAATGACCAACCATCCTGCCAACCAGAACAATACGTTGAAATGGAATAGTATTTCACTTCCCACAGACTGTTTTTGTGCTCCGAATACTATTGAAAGCAACTCTAGTAATAGCACAATATTGGACTAAAGGTGCCTAATGTTGTTCCTTAGTCCAGTGACCTTACATGTTCTGTTTAATGGGGGAATTGCCACTGGAAGCCAAAACAGCCAAATACTCAATCTAAACATGAATCAATTGCGGTATGATTCTAGAAACATAAATCATTGTACTTTCATATCACATCAAAATAATTTTACAAACATAAAAATACACACTTACTCAGCAGTGAAGGCTGCTGAGGGGAGGACGGCTCATAATCATGTGTGAAACGGATCGAATGTCATCAAACAAGTTTGACGTATTTGATAATTTTCCACACCACCCATTACCAATTAAGGTGCCACCAACCTACTGTGCTGCACTGCACTGGTACAGCAGACAGTACTTTTCTGTGACAACACGTTTGTTGCGTCTGTCCTCCGTTTACACACAGGTGTTCAGAGACGCAGATAGCTAATTAGTACAGGTAGTCCACGCTTCCGTAGGTTTTCTGCGAACAAGCTCTGTAAAATGGAAATATGACCGCGTAGGAGACCAAACCAGCTGAGCATCAATTTATCCTTATTTTAATAAATATATATTTAATCACCAATAGGAAAGGTCCTTATGCTTCCAAAACCGTACAGCAAGCGATGCGTATTAATGTTCAGACAAAACTCCCCCTACGTCCAATGATTTATGTGTAATTTAATGGTAGGGCATGATCAAGGGCTACGCTAGTGTATGTAGATACACCCGCGTTGTTAAAAGCACATACTAGCTATGAAGCTACAGCTGGTTCGCGTTAACGGGTAGTTTTATCAACAGGAGCTTTGCTAGATGAGAATTCAAATCCAGATATTAATCCTATGACGCTCATTCCAACCCTGATTAAATATTTATTAATCAGAATTACCGTTTGATCTTTAACGTTTACTAATAAAAACACACAACAGGCTGCCCTCTCTGTCCATGGCGTATAGCGGAAGAAGCACATGCGTAATACTCTTCTGCATTATCCCGCCCATGTGGGGGTTGTTGCGTCACAGGACGACTAGGACGCTGATTGGCCATGTGTCTGTCAATCATTGGTGGTGGGGGTCCTAAGAGGTGGTGGATGTGGTGATTGAGAAACTGCACAAATTCACTCTTTGTGAGCCAGTTGTTCTTACTTGATAATTCTAGTCAAATGGTTATTAAAGGCCAAGCTACATGGCATCTCACTAGCCACTATCCACATCACAGCTAGGTCTTTATGGCCGATATCATCATAGGTCCAAAAGGCTTCTTAACAGCTTCTAACCCCAAGCCATAAGACGACTGAACAGCTAATGAAATGGCTACCTGGACTATTTGCATTGACCCACCCCCATTTTTATGGTGCTGCTACTCTCTGGTTATTATCTATGCATAGTCACTTTCCCTCTACCTACATGTACATATTACCTCGACTAAACTGTGCCCCCGCACATTGACTCTGTACTGGTACGCCCTGTATATAGCCTCGCTACTGTTATTTTATTGTTGCTCTTTAATTATTTGTTATTTTCCTATTTTCTACTTCAGTTTATTTTAGTAAATACTTTCTTAACACTTATTTTTCTTAACTGCATTGTTGGTTAAGGCCTTGTAAGTAAGCATTTCACTGTAAGGTCTACTACACCTGTTGTATTTGGCGAATGTGACAAATAAAATGTGATTTAATCTGAATAAAATGCAATGATTACCTGTAGTAGTTATGTAGCCTATTTTGATTGACTATATTTCTAACAATAACATATTTCCTAATTAGCACAGAATGTTTGGCACACAATGATACAGAAGGCCTATCAATAACTTTTACGTGTAGGCTCTAGGCACCATTGAGACTGTTGCACTACTGTTGTGTATAGAAGCAGGATACACTTTTCAAACTGTTATGGACACAATATAAAACAGATAGCAATGAGCTGTGTTTGAGATACAAGTCATTGTTGACTGATGCAAGATATGGGTTTTATAACAACAACAGATAGTTTTGTCAAGGGATGTGCCCTGTTCCCCCTCAGGAGGCTTAAAAGATTTGGCATGGGCCCACAGATCATCAAAAAGTTCTACAGCTGCACCATTGAGCCATAAGACTTCTTAACAAGACTGCTAAATAGCTAATCAAATGGCTACCCGGACTACCTGCAATAACCCTTTTTTTGCACTAACTCTATGCACACACTGGACTCTACCCACACACACAAATACTTACACTGACACCCCAACACACACACACACACACACACACGCACGCACGCACGCACGCACGCACGCACACACACACACACACACACACACACACACACTAATTAACTCTCACACACTTTCACACTAGCTATCTCAATTACTTCGTACCCCTGCACATTGACTCGGTACTGGTACTCCCTGTATATAGCCATGTTATTACCTGGTACTCCCTGTATGTAGCCATGTTATTACCTGGTACTCCCTGTATGTAGCCATGTTATTACCTGGTACTCCCTGTATGTAGCCATGTTATTACCTGGTACTCCCTGTATGTAGCCATGTTATTACCTGGTACTCCCTGTATGTAGCCATGTTATTACCTGGTACTCCCTGTATGTAGCCATGTTATTACCTGGTACTCCCTGTATGTAGCCATGTTATTACCTGGTACTCCCTGTATGTAGCCATGTTATTACCTGGTACTCCCTGTATGTAGCCATGTTATTACCTGGTACTCCCTGTATGTAGCCATGTTATTACCTCGTACTCCCTGTATGTAGCCATGTTATTACCTGGTACTTCCTATATATATAGCCATGTTATTTTTACTCGTCATTGTTATTTGTTATTAACTGTGTATTTATTCCTTGTGTCAATATTTCTATTTTCTATTATAACTTTAACTCTGCATTGTTGGAAAAGGACCCGTAAGTAAGCATTTCACTCTGTTGTTTACGAAGCATGTGACAAATAAAAATGTGATTTGACAAGAACAACTCAATCCCTTTCCCCTGCTGATGCTGCTAGGGCCCAAAAGAGTAAACACGTATCATTAGCATTCCATGTCAACAAAGCCTTTTGTCTTCATTGCCACCCTTATTCAAACCAAGATGATCCAAATTTCCCAGTTTTGGTCAGGCTGATAATACTGTGTTGTGCAAGTGCTATATCTGTCTCCAATCAACAAAAAATGCATTTAAACTCAGGTTGTGAGTATTTGATTTAATAGAAAACGGATGCTTATTTATCCAAATCATATAGTTCATGTCACATGCTATGATTATAGCTTTAAAATATTATTATCCGTGCTTAATAAGCATTATATGTCCCCGTGTCCTCGATCTGGTTGTTCGAGGTACTCACTCTAAGATAATATATCATTACCCACTCACACATGCTTCAACTTGTTTGACGTGGCTCCATGCAAACCTGTGATTTAGAATCAGCCAAAAACGGTTCAGTTGGAAACCACACACCACACAGTGTTAGCCTAGAATATACTGTAGATTAACAGCCCAATGTAAAGGAGATATGTCCCATTTCAGCTACAGTAGCAGCACATACAAACCCCCTCCTCTAGTGAGAGGGGAAGAGTGTGGGAGGGGGGGTATGAAAGAGAGTGTGGGAGGGGGAGGGTAAACACTCCGACAGAGTTATGTCTGACAGCCTTGCTGCTCACTGAAAGAACAAGGGACAGAGAAAAAAGTCTGTGCGGCTGAGCACTAGAAATACTGTGAGGCGGAGGAAGGAAGATATAGCGTGAGGGTGAGAGAAAAAAAGAGAGAAAATATATGGAGGAGAGCTCAGCCACAAGGGGAGTGTGTTCTGAAAAAGCAGGCAGAATTCAGCCGCTGGTGAGCCTGAACACCAATCCTCTTCCTTCTGCCACAGGCTGGGAGAGATTGAGACAGGATTTCCATTGGGTTCTTCCAGGGAGTGATTTATAGAAGAGTCCAGGGCTGTTGATTAGGATTTGTAGCTTTATGTAGGGAATACGCTGGAGAGGATTTGAGTACGCTGTTCGCTGTTATTGCAAATTGCACACAGTAGTGTCTGCGACGTGGAGGCTAAGTCTGCTGGTTAGTGTTGGCAGTGCTGCTCCCACCTCTGCTGCTGGGGTTGTTTGGGGGCTATGTTTCTGACTGACTAGGGCAGCATCACCCACATGCAGGGCAGAGGCTGAATGGGAGGTAAAGAGTGCAACTAACCAGCATGGGAGCCAAACAGATGAAATGGTAAGCGTTGGATTTCACAAATGGTTTGCATTATCTCTTGATTTACACAACATAACTGTCTCTCTCCTTCTCGTTGTTACAATCAGTGGTTGTAATATATAAATGCAGTGTTTGTTCATTGACCAGTGCCT
Organism: Salvelinus fontinalis; assembly: GCF_029448725.1. NCBI lineage: Eukaryota > Metazoa > Chordata > Actinopteri > Salmoniformes > Salmonidae > Salvelinus > Salvelinus fontinalis. The sequence continues at coordinate 23,141,693 of NC_074688.1, read as the reverse complement.
CTACATGTGCCTTGACAGTATGGTGCTACCTTTACAGTGACGGGAGTGGTTATGACACCTCGATACAATGCAAGCACTATGTCATTTAGAAGATGTAATTTATTTGTCTAATCAATATTATCCTATGTTCCTACAATATATATTTCTGATACACGTGTTAGAGAAACGAATCATAGTGTGATAGCTCGTAGAAATGGAGTAGTTCACATAATTTTCGGCTTTTGTCTGAATGTAGGTGTGGGTGTGCCTCTCTGGTATGGATACTGTGCGTCCGTGTATTTGTTTGTCTGGAAGAGAATCTATAGTCTATGTGAGCTGAATGAGTGATATTGCCTAGCAACGGCTAACTACAGTGTTTGGCATTGCTGTGATTTCCATTTGCAGATCGGCTTACATCTCAGATTTACTTTGATCAGACTGATTAGCATCACACTGTATATGGGCATGTCCAATCTCACATGGCGTTTTAGTGTTATACAGTATTTAGTTCCAGAGATTAGGATAATTTATGATTAATATTTGCCCACCATAGTGGAGGTTTTATTTCCAACCCAAAATATATTTACAGTAAATACACAAATTACATTATACTGTAAAATAGGCCACAGGTGCATGTGATCCTCTTTCAGATATACAATTGAAAAGTTAAATCAATGCTCATTCAGTTAAATTGAAGACAGATTTGAATTAAAACATGTTATTTCAAGAAGATTTACTTTATTTGATATAAAGGGATTAAAAAAGACATTCAAAGGCTAATCTCTTGCTAATCTCTTGCTAATCTAGGTATCTCTACTGTATGTTGTTGTTTCAGTTGGCACAACAGATCAGCAGGGTACATATTTTAAGGGAACCCCCAGAAAGTAGAATATGTAGAATATAAACTACCCAGGACAAAGGAAGGGCGGTGCCACGATGAGAGATTTACACTGAACATTGGTTGGCATGTCCTTTACATTTACATTTACATTTAAGTCATTTAGCAGACGCTCCAGAGCGACTTACAAGTACATACATTCATACTTTTTTTGTACTATGTCCTTCATACTTATTTGCCTGTAGTTCTTATTACAAGATTATTTGAAATGATTTGCAGTGTTTATCAATGGGGAGTACTTAGGCATAACCACTTCAGTAGAATCAGATAAGATGGCCACCAGACCACAGAGGCTCTGTTTATGTAACCTACTGTCCCTGTTTCTCAGCAGCTCAGTAGAATCAACAAAGTAGGCCTCTTATGACAGAAAATGTCCCAAACTTCCTGAATATGATATCTAAATGGTATATAACCTAATTGTCACAACTCTATTGAAGTCATCATAATGTATCTACCATACATCCCTACCAACTCAATTACATATCAATCCAAGCAAGCATCATATGGTACCTGCCTCCACATACAGTATTAATCATTTACAGCTGAGGCACAGTAAGAGAGCACATACAGACCCTCCTGTGGCCCAATTAACCCTAATTAATCTCCCTCTGTTCACAGTGTTAGTGAATGGATAAAGGGTGGATAAAGGGTAATTCCATGGTAACAGAGTGATGCTGAGACTCAAATGTTTCACTTTAAAATGTATGTCAACCAAAAACCAGTGATTGCAAAGTTAACAAACCGTATAACTATATGCACAAGGACTACTTTTAACATTTTCACCTGAACATTTTACAAAAACACATTTACTTGAAGAACAGTGCAGATGCAAAGTTTGAGAACAGAATGACGGTACAAACATTCATTCTGTTCTTCAAGTAAATGTGTTTTTTATATATATATTTTCGGTAGACATTTTTAAAAGTAGTCCTTGTGCATAGAGTTGTATGGTTTGTTTAAAGAAGACGGATGCCATCCTAACTACATTAAACCAGACATTAATCTCACAGACTGTAATGTGAGTCTAATTACTCATGTCAATTACGCTTCACGCTAATTAACATATGGTTACGTAAATGCAATCCATCATAATCCACCCATCTTGCATTTTTCTGTAGAAAGATTTGAACATAGTCTCTCACCCCTTTTCAACATTTAATGCCTAAGGGTTTTAGGTTTAATAGTGGCAAAAACTGGCAACAATTATAAAATACAAATGCAAATGCTCAAACGGCAGAGTCGATTTCCGCGCTTATCGGATCGTTACAATACAATCAATTACAAAATATCCTAAAAACCAATGTATCAAAATAACATACATAATACCTTTTCAAAGTATTGTATTGAATTAAAAAACAAGTATCTTGTATTTTCAAATACAAAATAAATTTGCAAGTACACCCCTAACATTTTCAGTAATGGTAACAAAAGCGTTTTACATGCTATGACTGTGATAATGTGGTTGTTTCTACTATGGTTGAATGCACTGACTAAGTTGCTATCGATGCTAAATAACAAATGCTAATGTAGATGTAAAAATAAACACTTTATCATGACTCAGGAAATGACCCAGATGCAGACACAGGAGGCAGATAGTACAGATCTCAGATGATTTATTATAAACACGGGGCAGGCAAAGGGCAGGTCGAGGGCAGGCAGGGGTTCGTGATCAGGTCAGAATCAGGCAGGTACAGGATGGCAGGCAGGCTCGGGGTCAGGGCAGGCAGGGGTTCGTGATCAGGTCAGAGTCAGGCAGGTACAGGATGGCAGGCAGGCTCGGGGTCAGGGCAGGCAGAATAGTCAGAACCCAGAAAACAGAACTTGAACAAAAGGAAGACGGGAAAGCACGCTGGTAAGACCTGAACTGGCAACAGACGACATGAGAACACATGTATAAATACACAGGGGATAATGGGAAGAGGGGCGACACCTGGAGGGGGGTGGAGACAAGCACAAAAACAGGTGAAACATGTCAGAGTGTGACACACTTGCACAGCATGCTAGATATTATTATTCTCATGAGCTCCACCTCCGAACGAGACCAAATTTGAATAAAAATGTGAATGACTGTAGAGATAGGCAAAGATACATTGAAATGTATCTTGTTATAAAATACCCTAAAGAATGTATGAAAATAAAATAAGAAATACTATTATCAACAATACAGAAAAGTCAGTCAAAAAATACATTTAAAGTAGGCAAAATAAACCACAGAAGGAATCATAGACAGACTATTTCAGTCAAATGTCCTGTGCAGTTGTAAATCAAACAAATACATGTGTGAACACAACGTTTTTGAAATTTCAACTTATTTTTTAAGAAATAGGCTCTATATAATTGTCTATCAGGACTGTTGAAAAGTATTTTGATAATACAAAATGCAGCTCTGTGAAGTATCTTGTTAGAAAATACATTGGACTGTTTATTTATTTTATTTAACCTTTATTTAACCAGGAAGGGCTCATTGAGATTTAAAATGTATTTTTCAAGAGCGTCCTGGCCAAGATAGGCAGCACCAAGTCATTAGAAAAAAAAAGACAAACAACATGAAAAACTACAAGTAATTAGTAAAAAACAGAATTCACAAGAGTATAACAAAAATCAAAAACAGCAAATTAAAAACATTGACAGGTCAGGGATTCAGCCTCAAGATCATTCATCTGTGATTTAAAAATACCAATAGGGATAAGTTCTTCCAGTTTAAAAGTATTTTATAAGGCGTTCCAAGACGATGGCGCAGAGTACATAAAAGCACTTTTACCAAATTCAGTTCGGACATTTAGAACTGTTAGCAGGATTAAGTCCAGCGAACGAAGAGAGTACCCACCACATTTCTGAACAATAAAAATGCCAGAATAAAAAGGTAGTAAACCCAAAATGGCTTTATAAATAAAAGTATACCAGTGACTGAGCCTACGAGTGACTAGAGAAGGCCATCAACCCTGGTATACAAAGTGCAGTGGTGCGTAAGGGTTTTGCAGACTGTAGTCTAGGCCAGTGAAATACAAATGAAAAAATATGCAAAATACATTTCAAATACATGTAACAGAAATACTGCACATCGCCGAATGGTGGTCTATTTGGTCCACACAGACAGAAGCATGGTTGTTTTCCCACAGATATGAAGAAAAGGATCGCGGAATCCCCCCTCTGGGAGCCATATCTAATGCCTGGGGTTATAGACCACATGTGGCTGGATCCCATTTCTAAAAAACACATGAGGGAACATGACAAGAGGCCCAGACCTCAGGGTGCTTGGAATGTACTCAGAACAGACAAAGATCATCATAACATACCGACTGAGTACATAACAGACTCAGTACATTCTGAAAGAGGAAATCATCCTCTCAGAGACATTGAAATCATTGTCAGTTTTGACCTGATGTCTCCGGAGGAAAAAACAATCCTAAGAATGTGTTGTTACAAAAACTAAAACAGCATGTTTCTAAATCCCGCCCCTATCTGACTGCTTGAAAAAGGAAATAGTTGTTTGACTCAAATGTGTCCCATTTGTCTGAAGTTGCCTGTAAAGTGCATTTTAATTTAAGTAAAACTTAATATTTTGGACAGTCACTTATCTTTGTGTCAATTAAGTTGAATGAATGAATTAATGAATGAACAAACAAATTCCATCTCTGTGTTTACTTACACCCCCCTCCGTATTCGAAGGCCCCAAAAATTGCTGCTACTCTGTTTATTATCTATGCATTGTCACTTTACCACTACGTACATTAACATATTACCTCAATTACCTCAACTAACCGGTGCTCCCGCACATTGACTCTGTACCGGTACCCCCTGTATATAGCCTCGCTAATGTTATTTTATTGTTGCACAATTATTTGTTATTTTTCTTATTTTTCTATTTTACTTCAGTTTATTTTAGTAAATACTTTCTTAACACTTATTTTTCTTAAAACTGCATTGTTGGTTTTAAGGACTTGTAAGTAAGCATTTCACTGTAAGGTCTACACCTGCTATATTCGGCGATAACATTTGATTTGATTGATTGATGGACAGTGAAGCTAACACTTTTAATTTGGCTCTATATTCCAGCATTTTGGGCCACTATTTGGTCACTATACAGAATGTCATCTCCTATTTGAGTGCATTTTAAAACAACACGTCTGTTGCATGTGAAACATTTGATCTCAAATCCAAAATGCTGGAGTATAGAGCCATATTAAAAGTTTTAGCTTCACTGTCCAAATAAATACAGAGGGAGTGTATGTTCACAGTATATCATTCTGTTGAAATATTGCTTATTCTAGATGGCATTTACAGTATGTACAGTATATGTAATTTCAAGAAGAATGTCTTCCATGAATATGTATTTATTATATTTTATTTGGCTCAGCAGCTGTCACGATCGTGTGGCGGATTGACGGACCAAAACGCAGCACTTGGAAAATAAGCCATCTTCTTTTATTATAAAGATGACGAAAAATAAACACGAAACACTTAATACAAACTAACAAAACAACAAATGATCGTGGAGCTAAATAACGATGTGCACACACTGGCTACAAACGTTCTGACATAGACAATTACCCACAAACCAATGAGAGCCTATGGCTACCCTAAATAAGGCTCCCAATCAGAGACAACCGAAATCAGCTGTCTCTAATTGGGAACTCATTCAGGTAACCATAGACTCTCCTAGATAACTAACCAACATAGACAACGCTAGACATATACACTCAACACAAAACCATCTACTACACCCCATAACCCCTTTACCAAATAAACACCCAAAACCAACAAAACATAAACATTACCCATGTCACACCCTGACCTAACTAAAATAATAAAGAAAACAAAGAATAATAAGGCCAGGGCGTGACAGCAGCAAACAAACTCCTTATTCCTGTCTTTTCTCACTATCTGTTGCAGCCTCAGTTCAGCCAGCCCTGCACACTCCCCTAAAGAAGAGTACATCATCGCTCAGTCCACAGACACTCCTAAAGGAGTATTTATCTCAGCTCATCCTGAAGACCACGCCGAGCCTGGAGATGACAAATCAGAGTTGACTGAAAGGAAATCTGATACAGGTTGGCTGCACATTAATTTGCTCATTCCTGAAATCTGTTTCCATTTGATTTATCTGCTACAAAAATGACGTTTTATCATGCCCCGTCTGTTTCTGTCTGTCTCTGTCTATTTGTCCATTCGTCCATCTGTCTGTCCATGCCTCCATCTCTCCCTCTGTCTGTTTGTCCGGCTGTCCGTCTGTGTGTCTGTGCCCTCCAGAAGAGGTGTCTCTCTGTGGCCTGTGTCCGACATCGGGGAATAGTGGGCCAGAGGAGGAGAGATCATGGGAGGAGCAGCTGGAGTGTCACCAGGAGCAGCTGGAAAAGGAGATGCAGGAGGCCAGGAGGATGGTGTTCCGCCTGCAGGTAACTAAAGGCTCCTCACACACACACATATGCACTCACACATGCATGCACTCGCACACACCTACACACACACACACACACCAAGGATATTGTAGTAAACTAAAACAAAATTTAGTAAACTGAAATAAAATAATTAACAAACCTGTTTCAAAAACTAAAACTATACTGAAACTATTGTATTTGACTCCAAAACAAACTAAAATAAATAATAAATTAAAACCATCATGAATTACAGTGCATTCGGGAAGTATTCAGACCTCTTGACCGTTTCCACACTTTGTTAAGTTACAGCCTTATTCTAAAATGTATTAAATAGTCCCCCCCCCTCATAAATATACACACAATACACCCATAATGACAAAGCAAAAACAGTTTTTTAGAATTGTTTGATAATGTATTACAAATAAAAAAACTGAAATATCACATTTACATAAGTATTCAGACCCTTCACTCAGTACTTTGTTGAAGCAACTTTGGCAGCGATTACAGCCTTGAGTCTTCTTGGGTATAAAGCTATAAGCTTGGCACAACTGTATTTAGGGAGTTTCTCCCATTCTTCTCTGCACATCTCTCAAGCTCTGTCAGGTTGAATGTGGAGCGTCGCTGCACAGCTATTTTCCGCTCCAGAGATGTTCGATCGGGTTCAAGTCCTGGCTCTGGCTGTGCCACTCAATGTCATTCAGAGACTTGTCCCGAAGCCACTCCTGCGTTGTCTTGGCTGTGTGCTTAGGGTTGTTGTCCTGTTGGAAGGTGAACCTTCGCCCCAGTCTGAGGTCCTGAGCGCTCGGGAGCAGGTTTTCATCAAGGATCTCTCTGTACTTTGCTCTGTTAATCTTTCCCTCGATCCTGACTTATCACCCAGTCCCTACTGCTAAAAAACATCCCCACAGCATGATGCTGCCACCACCATGCTTCACCGTAGGGATGGTGCCAGGTTTCCTCCAGATGTGACATGTGGCATTCAGGCCAAAGAGTTCAATCTTGGTTTCATCAGACCAGAGAATCTTGTTTATCATGGTCTGAGAGTCCTTAAGATGCCTTTTGGGAAACTCCAAGCGTGCTGTGCCTTTTACTGAGGAGTGGCTTCTCTCTGGCCACTTTACCATAAAGGCCTAATTGGTAGAGTGCTGCAGAGATGGTTGTCCTTCTGAAAGGTTCTCCTATCTCCACAGAGGAATTCTGGGGCTCTGTCAGAGTGACCATCAGGTTCTTGGTCACCTCCCTGACCAAGGCCCTTCTCCCCCGATTGCTCAGTTTCGTCGGGCGGCCAGCTGTAGGAAGTCATGGTGGTTCCAAACTTCTTCCATTTAAGAATGATGGAGGCCACTGTGTTCTTGGGGACCTTCAATGCTGCAGAATTCTTTTGGTACCCTACCCCAGATCTGTGCCTCGACACAATCCTGTCTCGGAGCTCTACGTACAATTCCTTCGACCTCATGGCTTGGTTTTTGCTCTGACAAGCACTGTCAACTGTGGGACCTTATATAGACAGGTGTGTGCCTTTCCAAATCATGTCCAATCAATTGAATTTACCACAGGTGGACTCAAATCAAGTTGTAGAAACATCTCAAGGATGACCAATGGAAACAGGATGCACCTGAGCTCAATTTCAAGTCTCATAGCAAAGGGCCTGAATACTTACGCAAATAAGTATTCAAAAAACCTGTTTTCGCTTTGTCATTATGTGGTATTATGTGTAGATTGATGATTGAAGAGGGAAAACATGTATTTAATCAATTTTAGAATGAGGCTGTAATGTAACAAAATGTGGAAAAAGTCAAGTGGTCTGAATACTTGTGGTCAACAGGCTTTATTTCTCTCTGGTGTGTGTTTATACTGTAAATGTATTCTGGGTGTGTAGGCTTTATCTTATGTGTACAGTATGTGTTCATCCCTCTCTTCTCTCTCCAGGCTCTACTGCTGCACGGCTCTCTCCCTGAGGACGAGCAGGACGTCTCCATGGGCTTCGGGGATAGCAGGGCTAACTCTGAGCAGCAGCTGGTACTGTGTCCACCCCCATCCTCTCTCTACATTCACTTTAGATAGTATGGCATGTTCAGCTACTCTGTGATGTAGCAGTGTCAGACCCTGGCACACTATAATGTTTTCACTGTCACTCTAGAGTCCAGAAAAGACGCAGATACTGTAGAAGTGTGAATGAGTCTGTTATCTGCTTAGCCTGCTTTCATGCCAGGCCACTGTCTCTTTATAAGCTCTGGCATTTCTCTATTTTCTCATAATGCCGCTCATCCCCTCGCTTTGAAGGTTCTAATCCGCAGTCGTCTGGACCAAAGCATGGAGGAGGCTCTTGATCTGAAGGTACAGTAAGTAAAAGTAATTGGGCTTAATGTGGATGAGCTGCCATAAGAGCACATACCCTAATGAAATGTCTCTGATTCTGTCTGTCTTTCTGTCATCTCAGAGGGAGCTTCTGAGGCACAAGCAGGAGGCACGCCACCTTCAGGCCATTAAGGTAAACCCTGTCAGTCAAACCCTTCAGTTTGTTTGGATTGTTACTTATACATACACTGCTCAAAAAAATAAAGGGAACACTTAAACAACAAAATGTAACTCCAAGTCAATCACACTTCTGTGAAATCAAACTGTCCACTTAGGAAGCAACACTGATTGACAATAAATTTCACATGCTGTTGTGCAAATGGAATAGACAAAAGGTGGAAATTATAGGCAATTAGCAAGACACCCCCAATAAAGGACTGATTCTGCAGGTGGTGACCACAGACCACTTCTCAGTTCCTATGCTTCCTGGCTGATGTTTTGGTCACTTTTGAATGCTGGCGGTGCTCTCACTCTAGTGGTAGCATGAGACGGAGTCTACAACCCACACAAGTGGCTCAGGTAGTGCAGCTCATCCAGGATGGCACATCAATGCGAGCTGTGGCAAGAAGGTTTGCTGTGTCTGTCAGCGTAGTGTCCAGAGCATGGAGGCGCTACCAGGAGACAGGCCAGTACATCAGGATACGTGGAGGAGGCCGTAGGAGGGCAACAACCCAGCAGCAGGACCGCTACCTCCGCCTTTGTGCAAGGTGGAGCACTGCTGGAGTCCTGCAAAATGACCTCCAGCAGGCCACAAATGTGCATGTGTCAGCATATGGTCTCACAAGGGCTCTGAGGATCTCATCTCGGTACCTAATCGCAGTCAGGCTACCTCTGGCGAGCACATGGAGGGCTGTACGGCCCCACAAAGAAATGCCACCCCACACCATTACTGACCCACCGCAAAACCGGTCATGCTGGAGGATGTTGCAGGCAGCAGAACGTTCTCCACGGCGTCTCCAGACTCTGTCACGTCTGTCACATGTGCTCATGTGCTCAGTGTGAACCTGCTTTCATCTGTGAAGAGCACAGGGCGCCAGTGGCGAATTTGCCAATCTTGGTGTTCTTTGGAAAATGCCAAACGTCCTGCACGGTGTTGGGCTGTAAGCACAACCCCCACCTGTGGACGTCGGGCCCTCATACCACCCTCATGGAGTCTGTTTCTGACCGTTTGAGCAGACGCATGCACATTTGTGGCCTGCTGGAGGTCATTTTGCAGGGCTCAGGCTGTGCTCCACCTTGCACAAAGGCGGAGGTAGCGGTCCTGCTGCTGGGTTGTTGCCCTCCTACGGCCTCCTCCACGTCTCCTGATGTACTGGCCTGTCTCCTGGTAGCGCCTCCATGCTCTGGACACTACGCTGACAGACACAGCAAACCTTCTTGCCACAGCTCGCATTGATGTGCCATCCTGGATGAGCTGCACTACCTGAGCCACTTGTGTGGGTTGTAGACTCCGTCTCATGCTACCACTAGAGTGAGAGCACCGCCAGCATTCAAAAGTGACCAAAACATCAGCCAGGAAGCATAGGAACTGAGAAGTGGTCTGTGGTCACCACCTGCAGAATCAGTCCTTTATTGGGGGTGTCTTGCTAATTGCCTATAATTTCCACCTTTTGTCTATTCCATTTGCACAACAGCATGTGAAATTTATTGTCAATCAGTGTTGCTTCCTAAGTGGACAGTTTGATTTCACAGAAGTATGATTGACTTGGAGTTACATTGTGTTGTTTAAGTGTTCCCTTTATTTTTTTGAGCAGTGTATATTGGTGGCTTTTATTCAGTTCTCATGCCAGCTCTGGGTAGAGAAACAGACCCTTTTAGCCTCCACTGTTCCTTTACAGAAGAGTTGTGTGCTCTCTTTAAGGCTTCATAATGATCCATATTATTGGGTCCTTACTCTTTGGTAGGCAAGCCGGCCTCTCTAGCGCTGTCTTTGTTCTGCCTTTCCTCATTAGGATGCTCTTCAGCAGCGTATGTCTGTACAGGAGGCTGCGGTGCTGCAGCTGAAGCAGGAGCTACTGAGGTGCAGTATGGACAAAGAGCAACTGGAGGGGGAGAACGTGAGTCAGATGATATGATCATACATACGTTGACATTTAGAAGGAATATTTTACCTTTATATTCAATGGCTCTATCTATTTATGTATTCAAATATTCACAAAATGTTTGGTTCATCCACATTACAAATATAAGAATATATTTGTATATTTGTAGGCAGAGCTCAAACGGAAGTTGAGCGATCGGAACAAACTGCTCAGTGAATACGAGGTAAGATCAGAAAAAAAAAATGTTTCACCATTTTAACATACTTTAACGTTTGGATATGATTATGTAGTTGAAATGTATCAAAGTATCACAGATATCTCAGTGATATGTCTATAAAACCAGCAGCAACTTGGAAAAAAGGATAGACTACTTCAGCAACAGCAATTGAAACTGGACGATGCTCGGCACAACTCTAATGAAGGAAGCCACAGGGTATGGTACCATAATCAAACTGCTTCCACTGCACTTACAGTAAGTGACATGTATTCGTTGTAGCTTGTGAAGTTGGTAAGATATATTATGTCTGTTTTTCTTCAGTCATCTAGGAGTGAAAAGAGTGGGTACAGTAACTCTGTGGGCCCACCCCCTGGTCCGGCCTTCCAACACACAGTGGTGAGTCATGCACACCTATGTACATTTCCTACATGTGTTTACATGTTGGTTGGAGGGAGGCGGTGATTCATTAAATGTGTGTTTTAGATATGTTTCATGTCATCATTATAGCTGTTTCTAGAGCTAGAGACCTAATAGAGGTTAAAGGCCATGGCCAAATGATCAACAACCTTCAAATTTGCCTGGACACCAGTTCTAGTGGTTTATGTCATTATGTGTGTGTGTGGGTTTGTGTGTGTGTGTTTTAGCAGGGGGAGGAACTGCAGCTAGTAAGGGAGGCCCTGCGTAGTCTGAGGGATGGCTTCTCAGGTCACGACCCTCAGCATCACACCCTGGACACACTGGAGCAAGGGGTGGCCAGTCTCATGGACCGCCTATACACACTCGACACACGCCGCAGGCAGCAGGACAGAGGGGTATATACACACACACACACACACACACACACACACACACACACACACACACACACACACACACACACACACACACACACACACACACACACACACACACACACACACACACACACACACACACACACACACACACACACACACAGAGGATCACAGAGATGGGTGCTGTGTGTATGCTGTTAGCGTGATATTATGCACCTGATGTGATAATCGTGTTTATCGTGTGCACATCGTGACTGATTGAATTGGCATTTCTCTTAGTAACTGAGACTCTGTCTTCTTGTAGGGTCAGTACAAGTCACCAGGACGAAGAGCCAACCCCACAGACAGGGACTCATGGCCACCCAGCTCAAGTAAGATGTACTGTTTGTTTTGCCGTTCTCAACAACCTTGCTAATTCTCTTCACGCAACTTTATATAATTGTGTAATTCAATTACATTGAGCACATGTTAGGAGGTATTGAGGATTTTAATTAGCTAGGCTGGCTATCTGTAGAGAAAAGGGTGATATTAATCCAACTTGGTCTGGTCCACATAATTATTGAAGACAGCCTCCAGGTACCTGTCAAAATATTTTACTTATATTAGAGATTTCCATCAATACAACACCAGGGCAATAGACTCTGATATTGCCTGTTTTAAATGTAAGAGTCTATCTGGTAAGAACACCTTTTTATATACTGACGCTGTTGAGTGGAACAAACTATCACAGCAACTCAAAGCCATGCCGACCATAGTTGTACCATCGGTGTCGGCTAATGGGGAGATCCTAATAAATCAAATCAAAACCACAACTTCCTTTAAAAAGGGTCTTAAGCTGGCTACTGATCGAGCAATAGACACATTTATTCATTTCTGTATCTATGTAATGTGTCTGTATCTATGTCATGTGTCTGTATCTATGTCATGTGTCTGTATCTATGGCATGTGTCTGTATCTATGGCATGTGTCTGTATCTATGTCATGTGTCTGTATCTATGTCATGTGTCTGTATCTATGGCATGTGTCTGTATCTATGGCATGTGTCTGTATCTATGTCATGTGTCTGTATCTATGTCATGTGTCTGTATCTATGTCATGTGTCTGTATCTATGGCATGTGTCTGTATCTATGTCATGTGTCTGTATCTATGTCATGTGTCTGTATCTATGTCATGTGTCTGTATCTATGTCATGTGTCTGTATCTATGTCATGTGTCTCTATCTATGTCATGTGTCTGTATCTATGTAATATAATGTTTTAGCACCATGGAAATAAGTATGACTTTCTTGTGATGTCCCTGTCATTTTTATATGTACTATGTGTATGTTTTTGAATTGGCAAATGAAATCAATCAATCCTGTCTTTAAGCTGTAGCCAGTAAGCCGACCTATATGTTTTTATTTGTTTTCAGAAATAGCTCACTCTCACAGTAGCCCTGGCCTGGACTCCACAGTCTCCACTAAAGTGCTCTACTTCACTGATCGCTCACTCACTCCTTTCCTGGTCAACATCTCCAAAAGGTACGAATCCAGAATCCCTCTTTGGGTCTTGAAGATGTCCATTGCATGTGTATCATTGTGTTATATGGTTGTGTGCTGCCTGGATGCAATGTATGTTAGTACACGAGTATATTTTTAGGGTATTGAATGCATGCGTGTCATTGGTGTGTATGTTGTGTGTCTATGTGCTGTAGCGTTGTGAGGGAATGTGCATGTCTGTGTCTCTGCACAGATCAATGTACCATGATGCCATCTGACAGTGAGACTGTGCTGTTAGGCTGGGGGAGGTGACTCTGAGAGACGTCAAGGCAGCGGTGGACCGCCAGGGTAGCTTCAGGTACCACTTCAAAGCCCTCGACCCAGAGTTTGGGACTGTGAAGGAGGAGGTAGGCATGTTTTGGATTACAGCTTTGGGGTTACATTTAGATAGGGTCAACCACTGAGGCAGAAATGACTGAATGACCAAAATGAAAAGATAAAACACCTGGAATTGGCAAGAGTTCCGAAACCCAATAACTATTTTAAGATCATAGAGACGAGGATTCTCTATAAAGGTTGATAAACTACAGTTTAAAATTTGGAAGTTTACATACACCTTAGCCAAATACATTTAAACTCAGTTTTTCACAATTTCTGACATTTAACACTATTACAAATTCCCTGTTTTAGGTCAGTTAGGATCACCACTTTATTTTAAGAATGTGAAATGTCAGAATAATAGTAGAGAGAATGATTTATTTCAGCTTTTATTTTTATAATCACATTCCCAGTCAGCCAGAAGTTTGCATACACTCAATTAGTATTTGGTAGCATTGCCTTTAAATTGTTTAACTTGGGTCAAACTTTTCAGGTAGCCTTCCACAAGCTTCCCACAATAAGTTGTGTAAATTTTGGCCCATTCCTCCTGACAGAGCTGGTTTAACTGAGTCAGGTTTGTAGGCCTCCTTGCTCACACACGCTTTTTCAGTTCTGCTCACAAATGTTCTATAGGATTGAGGTCAGGGCTTTGTGATGGCCACTCCAATACCTTGACTTTGTTGTCCTCAAGCCATTTTGCCACATCTTTGGAAGTATGCTTGGGGTCATTGTCCATTTGGAAGTCCTTTCTCCAAAAAGTACAATCTTTGTCCCCATGTGCAGTTGCAAACCGTAGTCTGGCTTTTTTTTATGCCCGTTTTGGAGCAGTGGCTTCTTCCTTGCTTAGCGGCCTTTCAGGTTAGGTCGATATAGGACTCATTTTACTGTGGATATACAGTGGGGAGAACAAGTATTTGATACACTGACGATTTTGCAGGTTTTCCTACTTACAAAGCATGTAGAGGTCTGTAATTTGTATCATAGGTACACTTCAACTGTGAGAGACGGAATTTTTTATTTATTTTATTTATTTATTTATTTAACCTTTATTTAACCAGGTAGGCAAATTGAGAACACGTTCTCATTTACAATTGCGACCTGGCCAAGATAAAGCAAAGCAGTTCGACACATACAACAACACATAGTTACACATGGAGTAAAACAAACATATAGTCAATAATACAGTGAAAAAAAAATAAGTCTATATACAATGTGAGCAAGTGAGGTGAGATAAGGGAGGTGAAGGCAAACAGATATATGTATAAATAAATAAAAATATAAAAAGGCCATGGAGGCGAAGTGAGTACAACACAGCAAGTAAAATAAAAACTAAAAAACACTGGAATGGTTGGTTTGCAGTGGAAGAAAGTGCAAAGTAGAGACAGAAATAATGGGGTGCAAAGGAGCAAAATAAATTAATAAATAAATACAGTAGGTAAAGAGGTAGTTGTTTGGGCTAAATTGTAGATGGGTTATGTACAGGTGCAGTAATCTATGAGCTGCTCTGACAGCTGGTGCTTAAAGCTAGTGAGGGAGATAGGTGTTTCCAGTTTCAGAGATTTTTGTAGTTCGTTCCAGTCATTGGCAGCAGAGAACTGGAAGGAGAGGCGTCCAAAGGAAGAATTGGTTTTGGGGGTGACTAGAGAGATATACCTGCTGGAGCGCGTGCTACAGGTAGGTGCTGCTATGGTGACCAGCGAGCTGAGATAAGGGGGGACTTTACCTAGCAGGGTCTTGTAGATGACCTGGAACCAGTGGGTTTGGCGACGAGTATGAAGCGAGGGCCAGCCAACGAGAGTGTACAGGTCGCAGTGGTGGGTAGTATATGGGGCTTTGGTGACAAAACGGATGGCACTGTGATAGACTGCATCCAATTTATTGAGTAGGGTTTTGGAGGCTATTTTGTAAATGACATCACCGAAGTCGAGGATTGGTAGGATGGTCAGTTTTACAAGGGTATGTTTGGCAGCATGAGTAAAGGATGCTTTGTTGCGGAATAGGAAGCCAATTCTAGATTTGACTTTGGATTGGAGATGTTTGATGTGGGTCTGGAAGGAGAGTTTACAGTCTAACCAGACACCTAGGTATTTGTAGTTGTCCACATATTCTAAGTCAGAGCCGTCCAAAGTAGTGATGTTGGACAGGCGGGCAGGAGCAGGCAGCGATCGGTTGAAGAGCATGCATTTGGTTATACTTGTATTTAAGAGCAGTTGGAGGCCACGGAAGGAGAGTTGTATGGCATTGAAGCTCGCCTGGAGGGTTGTTAACACAGTGTCAAAAGAAGGGCCAGAAGTATACAGAATAGTGTCGTCTGCGTAGAGGTGGATCAGAGAGTCACCAGCAGCAAGAGCGACATCATTGATGTAAACAGAGAAGAGAGTCGGTCCAAGAATTGAACCCTGTGGCACCCCCATAGAGACTGCCAGAGGCCCGGACAACAGACCCTCCGATTTGACACACTGAACTCGATCAGAGAAGTAGTTGGTGAACCAGGCGAGGCAATCATTAGAGAAACCAAGGCTGTCGAGTCTGCCAATGAGGATGTGGTGATTGACAGAGTCAAAAGCCTTGGCCAGGTCAATGAATACGGCTGCACAGTATTGTTTCCTATCGATGGCGGTTACGATATCGTTTATGACCTTGAGCGTGGCTGAGGTGCACCCATGACCAGCTCTGAAACCAGATTGCATAGCGGAGAAGGTGTGGTGTGATTCGAAATGGTCGGTAATCTGTTTGTTGACTTGGCTTTCGAAGACCTTAGAAAGGCAGGGTAGGATAGATATAGGTCTGTAGCAGTTAGGGTCAAGGGTGTCCCCCCCTTTGAAGAGGGGGATAACCGCAGCTGCTTTCCAATCTTTGGGGATCTCAGACGACACGAAAGAGAGGTTGAAGAGGCTAGTAATAGGGGTGGCAACAATTTCAGCAGATAGTTTTAGAAAGAAAGGGTCCAGATTATCTAGCCCGGCTGATTTGTAAGGGTCCAGATTTTGCAGCTCATTAAGAACATCAGCTGACTGTATTTGGGAGAAAGAGAAATGGGGAAGGCTTGGGCGAGTAGCAGAGGGGAGGGCAGTGCTGTTGTCCGGGGTAGGGGTAGCCAGGTGGAAAGCTTTGCCAGCCGTAGAAAAATGCTTATTGAAATTCTCAATTATAGTGGATTTGTCGGTGGTGACAGTGTTTCCTATCTTCAGAGCGGTTGGAAGCTGGGAGGAGGTGTTCTTATTCTCCATGGACTTTACGGTGTCCCAGAACTTTTTTGAATTTGTGTTGCAGGAAGCAAATTTCTGCTTGAAAAAGCTAGCCTTGGCTGTTCTAACTGCCTGTGTATATTGGTTTCTGGCTTCCCTGAAAAGTTGCATATCACGGGGGCTGTTCGATGCTAATGCAGAACGCCATAGGATGTTTTTCTGTTGGTTAAGGGCAGTCAGGTCAGGAGAGAACCAAGGGCTATATCTGTTCCTGGTTCTAAATTTCTTGAATGGGGCATGCTTATTCAAGATGGTGAGGAAGGCATTTAAAAAAAATGACCAGGCATCCTCTACTGACGGGATGAGATCAATATCCTTCCAGGATACCCCGGCCAGGTCGATTAGGAAGGCCTGCTCGCTGAAGTGTTTCAGGGAGCGTTTGACAGTGATGAGTGGAGGTCGTTTGACCGCTGACCCATTACGGATGCAGGCAATGAGGCAGTGATCGCTGAGATCTTGGTTGAAAACAGCAGAGGTGTATTTGGAGGGCAAGTTTGTTAGGATGATATCTATGAGGGTACCCGTGTTTACGGAATTGGGGTGGTACCTGGTAGGTTCATTGATAATTTGTGTGAGATTGAGGGCATCAAGCTTAGATTGTAGGGTGGCTGGGGTGTTGAGCATGTTCAAATTTAGGTCGCCTAGCAGCACGAGCTCTGAAGATAGATGGGGGGCAATCAGTTCACATATAGTGTCCAGAGCACAGCTGGGGGCAGAGGGTGGTCTATAGCAGGCGGCAACGGTGAGAGACTTGTTTTTAGAGAGGTGGATTTTTAAAAGTAGAAGTTCAAATTGTTTGGGAACAGACCTGGATAGTATAACAGAACTCTGCAGGCAGTCTTTGCAGTAGATTGCAACACCGCCCCCTTTGGCCGTTCTATCTTGTCTGAAAATCTTGTAATTGGGGATGAAAATGTCTGAATTTTTGGTGGTCTTTCTAAGCCAGGATTCAGACACGGCTAAAACATCCGGGTTGGTAGAGTGTGCTAAAGCAGTGAACAAAACAAACTTAGGGAGGAGGCTTCTAATGTTAACATGCATGAAGCCAAGGCTATTACGGTTACAGAAGTCATCAAAAGAGAGCGCCTGGGGAATAGGAGTGGAGCCAGGTACTGCAGGGCCTGGATTCACCTCTACATCACCAGAGGAACAGAGGAGGAGTAGGATAAGGGTACGGCTAAAAGCTATGAGAATTGGTCGCCTAGAGCTACTAGAGCAGAGAGTAAAAGGAAGTTTCTGGGGGCGATAAAATAGTTTAAAGGAATAATGTACAGACAAAGGTATGGTAGGATGTGAATACAGTGGAGGTAAACCTAGGTATTGAGTGATGATGAGAGAGATCTTGTCTCTAGAAACATCATTGAAACCAGGTGATGTCATCGCATATGTGGGTGGTGGAACTGAGAGGTTGGATATGGTATAGAGAGCAGGGCTAGAATCTCTACAGTGAAATAAGCCAATAAACACTAACCAGAACAGCAATGGACAAGGCATATTTACATTAAGGAGAGGCATGCTTAATCGAGTGATCAATAAGGGTCCAGTGAGTAGAGGTTGGTTGGGGTCGTGGCGATCCAGACAGCTGGCCGGGTATATGGCTATCGGTAGCAGCATAGGATGGAGGTCTGTTCGTAGATACCTCGTGCGTTTCCGTCGGTAGGTTCCGTGTAGTGGGGTTTTGTTCAGATAGCAGCCGATAAGACAGCTAACGATTAGCGGGCCTCAGATGAGCGTTCAGGTAACGTCGGGACGGAGGTGCCGGCTGGATAAATCCCTCGGGCAGATAACGTCGGCAGTCAGTCGCGGCAGTCAGTCGTGAAGGCCCGGTGGGGTTCCGTATCTGCAGCAGCAACAAAAGAAACGGGTCCGGATGGTGATGGAACTCCTCAGCTGGCTAGCTCCAGCATGATTTGAGTTTGCTCCGGGGTCGACGTAAGCCAATAGTCACACGGTATGCAGCTAGCTAGCTGCGAAATCAAGGTGCAAGTGTCCAGAGCCTGCGGTTGGAATCCGGGGAAACTGAGAGAAAAAAAAAAGTCCCGGAATGCTCCGGTCCGAGTCGCGTTGCACAAAAGTGCCGGTAGATTATCGAGCTAAAGGAATAGCTGATGACCGCAAAACGTGGGCAGCTGAGACACCAACGCTAGCCAGCAAACCGGCTAATTTCGGGGCAGCTACAGATTAGCTTCTGGCTAGCTATCGGAGTAGCTTCTGGTTAGCTTTCAGGCTAGCTTCTGAATTAGCCCCTGGCTAGCTTCCACGATGGATTTTCAGATTGAGGTAAATAATACTTTTTGTAATTGGTGAAGCGGGTTGCAGGAAAGCTTTTGCAGGAAAGCTTTTGTAGTTGAGTTCTTGGATAATAAAATAAATAAAAGATATGCGAAGAAAAGGTGTAAATATATATATATACAGGACACGACACGACAATATGGAAAAAGACGTCTGAACTGCTAAGCCACCTTGGACATGCATCTAAAACAAAAATCCAGAAAATCACATTGTATGATTTTTAAGTAATTCATTTGCATTTTATTGCATGACATAAGTATTTAATACTTCAGAAAAGCAGAACTTAATATTTGGTACAGAAACCTTTGTTTGCAATTACAGAGATCATATGTTTCCTGTAGTTCTTGACCAGGTTTGCACACACTGCAGCAGGGATTTTGGCCCACTCCTCCATACAGACCTTCTCCAGATCCTTCAGGTTTCGGGGCTGTCGCTGGGCAATACGGACTTTCAGCTCCCTCCAAAGATTTTCTATTGGGTTCAGGTCTGGAGACTGGCTAGGCCACTCCAGGACCTTGAGATGCTTCTTACGGAGCCACTCCTTAGTTGCCCTGGCTGTGTGTTTCGGGTCGTTGTCATGCTGGAAGACCCAGCCACGACCCATCTTCAATGCTCTTACTGAGGGAAGGAGGTTGTTGGCCAAGATCTCGCGATACATGGCCCCATCTATCCTCCCCTCAATACGGTGCAGTCGTACTGTCCTCTTTGCAGAAAAGCATCCCCAAAGAATGATGTTTCCACCTCCATGCTTCACGGTTGGGATGGTGTTCTTGGGGTTGTACTCATACTTCTTCTTCCTCCAAACACGGCGAGTGGAGTTTAGACCAAAAAGCTCTATTTTTGTCTCATCAGACCACATGACCTTCTCCCATTCCTCCTCTGGATCATCCAGATGGTCATTGGAAAACTTCAGACGGGCCTGGACATGCGCTGGCTTGAGCAGGGGGTCCTTGCGTGCGCTGCAGGATTTTAATCCATGACGGCGTAGTGTGTTACTAATGGTTTTCTTTGAGACTGTGGTCCCAGCTCTCTTCAGGTCATTGACCAGGTCCGGCCGTGTAGTTCTGGGCTGATCCCTCACCTTCCTCATGATCATTGATGCCCCACGAGGTGAGATCTTGCATGGAGCCCCAGACCGAGGGTGATTGACCGTCATCTTGAACTTCTTCCATTTTCTAATAATTGCGCCAACAGTTGTTGCCTTCTCACCAAGCTGCTTGCCTATTGTCCTGTAGCCCATCCCAGCCTTGTGAAGGTCTACAATTTTAGCCCTGATGTCCTTACACAGCTCTCTGGTCTTGGCCATTGTGGAGAAGTTGGAGTCTGTTTGATTGAGTGTGTGGACAGGTGTCTTTTATACAGGTAATGAGTTCAAACAGGTGCAGTTAATAAAGGTAATGAGTGGAGAACAGGAGGGCTTCTTAACGAAAAACTAACAGGTCTGTGAGAGCCGGAATTCTTACTGGTTGGTAGGTGATCAAATACTTATGTCATGCAATAAAATGCTAATTAATTACTTAAAAATCATACAATATGATTTTCTGGATTTTTGTTTTAGATTTCATCTCTCACAGTTGAAGTGTACCTATGATAAAAATTACAGACCTTCTACATGCTTTGTAAGTAGGAAAACCCTGAAAATCGTCAGTGTATCAAATACTTGTTCTCCCCACTGTATATAGTGCCAACTGTAAAGTTTGTTGGAGGAGGAATAATGGTTCGGGCTAGGCTCTTTAGTTCCATCGAAGGGAAATCTTAACGCTACAGCATACAATGACATTCTAGACCATTCTGTGCTTCCAACTTTGTGGCAACAGTTTGGGGAAGGCCCTTTCCTGTTTCAGCATGACAATGCCCCTGTGCACAAAGAGGTCCGTATAGAAATGGTTTGTCGAGATCGGTGTGGAAGACCTTGATTGGCCTGCACAGAGCCCTGACCTCAACCCCATCGAACACCTTTGGGATGAATTGGAACACCATCTGCGAACCAGGCCTAATCGCCTAACATCAGTGCCCGACCTCACTAATGCTCTTGTGGCTGAATGGAAGCAAGTCCCTGCAGTAATGTTTCAACATCTAGTGGAAAGAATTCCCAGAAGAGTGGAGGCTGTTTTGGCAGAAAAGGGGGGACCAACTCCATATTAATGCCCATGATTTTGGAATGAGATGTTCGACGAGGAGGTGTTCACATACTTTCTGTCATGTAGTGTGTGTTTAGAGACTGTCTGTCCCTGTATATGTCATAGTTTATATTATAAGAGCATGCCTGTCTGGTTCTGGTTGGTGTTCTCAGGTGTTCCAGGATGGAGCCCTGGTGCCTGGCTGGGAGGGGAAGATAGTGGCCTGGGTGGAGGAGGACCATGGAGAGAGACGGTAGAAGTGGGAACCAACCAACCATAGAGGGAACCACTAGCCTCAAACTGTGACCACTGGACTATGATGCCATAACACCCTCTCAGTATTCTCAGCAGCCCTGCAGAGGTAGCTATTATAACAATTGGGATCAATCTATTTATTACTGTTTCGAGATAAAACCATACTTTCAAAAATGTCTCTTTCCTATGGACATTTGACTTACAGTAACTGTTTGAAGTACAAGTTCTAGTTGCCAAATATGAATGAATACAATTTTTACGTTTTAATAAACATGGATTACTGCATGAATATTGACTATTTGTGAATTATTTCCTAGACATGCAGTTAATGTAACTCATGATCATGGAGGACTATAACTCCACTTGAGTCATTAATGTTGCTCTGAATGTCTTTACTGAGGTACTGTTTACTACTACAAAAGGTTCAGACCCACAGCTTGTAGGATGTATAGCAGAAATGACATTTATTTTGGTCCATTTGCTTTGAGGTAACTGAAGTTACTGCCTTCTCTAATGGCCTTCTTATATTTCCAAAGTGCCGAGTCCCTTCAGAGAGACAAATCACCTACTGGGTGTAAGTGTGACATGCCAGAGCAGACAGTGTTTTTTTTGTGTGTATGAATTAAGGTGTGTGCTTTTAGTGTCTGCAGTAACGGCACTAGAGTATAGACACTTGCAAAGTTAATGTCCGTTTCTTGTTGAACGTGGCAGAGGCCGACTCCTCATTCACAGTCTCGGGCAGCTCCAGGTGTAGATGGTACATATCCTCCACTTCTAGTAGTATATCATATTATAGAGAAATACACACAGACATTTAGACCAACAAGACCACAGAAAGGATAACTTAACATAGGCTATTATGTCAACATAGGAAGCGCTTAAGCAAAATCAACATAGTTTTTGTTAATCTGTCACAGAGCCTTATTCATAGCACAAGGGAAGGGGAAGCAGAGTGGTCCCTGACCTAGGAAATGCTGAGATGGCACTCTGTGATGGACTGAACCTTTGGTAGCTTCACAGTCAGCTCCAGGCTCCGAGAGAGGTCCTTGGGTTCAGAGTTGACAGTGAGCTGGTGCTGTGGCTGCTGAGGCTGGGCTGTCACTGAGCCAGAGATCACCTGGATCAAGTTCTTGGTCTTGTTGCTTTGGTCCCCTGGCCCAGATGATAGCTGGACAGATGTGATGAGCTGCACAGGTGTACTGTCCTCAGGTCTGCCCTTCACGCAGAAGGAGATCTGCTGGAGCAGGGAAGCTGGGGTCTGGGAGGCTGGGAAATGAATGTCAAATGAATGTCGAAACATTCATCTTTAGCTACAGGACACCTTTAAAAAATATTCATACTACATAGTTAGTAGGTATTGCTCAATACATTGTGGTTAAATAATCTCGCCTTTATCTTGATAGTGTCACCTTAATAAAAAATAAAACTGTTCCCTTGAACCAGGGAATGATTACGTAGAGGCCTTACCTGTGTTGGTGGCTGGACTGTTTTAGAGAACCCAGGCGGCACTGCATGTCCTCTGGGCCATGTCCGCTGGACCAGACGCAGGCCACGCTGCTGCTGGGTGAAGCTCAGGGCTAACAGGTGGACCTGGTCCTTCTCCCTCTTGTCCTTCTGAGCCTGCTGCTGCACCGCAGGGCTGAACGCCACATCCACCTTACTGTAGTCATCTAAGTACAGGGAACACAAGTTGTAGTTAGGGATGATAGAATTACCGGTTTCACGATAAACCATGGTAAAATACCCAACGGTTAGTATTACCAGTTCAAATTTGAATTATCATAAACACGGTTTGAAAAACTCACGGTAAATACTGTCCAGCATCAACCAAAGTTAGCAAGTCTGACGCAGGCGCAGAATGCAACGTGGGTTTTGTTTTGGGTAAAAACATGGCGGAAGGCAGTGACAGCGCTTGGGAGATTTTTCAGTCTTCTAAGAGGACCAAATCTGAAGTGTGGTCGTATTTTGGGTTTTACAAGAGTGCTGAGGGAAACTTAATCGAAGATGGTCACCCTGTCTGCAGAACAAGCAAAAGAAAATTGCTACGAAAGGGGGCAACACTTCAAATCTCTTAAGTCATCTTCGTGACCACTACACATTGTTCTGCTGCTGTATGTGTCGTGTTTCTGCAGACTCTATTCTCCCATTGCACACGATAACACGTTATGTAGTTTAGTCACCCAACCAACATCTTTTGATCATTTAAAATCCGGCAGTCGTCGACTTGGTTGTAAAAGTGTTCCAACAGGAAAACACTATATACTCCTATATTTATGTCAATTGTTGGGCTCATTGCAATTACTATCACTGTCTTCTTAAAACTCATTTGTATTTATGTAAATTGAGCATGGGGCCATTGCATATACTCAAATGCAACACAGAAGACAGGCAGGGGCTGCGTTCCAAACACTTAAGACACACCCTCGTCCACTTACCCTCGCCTTATGCCCTTGGGGGAATCCCCGTCGCCATCTTGGAGGACGGTCCAAATGATTAGCCAAGCAAGGGAAGTTTGCAACGTAAGCCCCTCAGCCCTCATTTTTAGTCGGCTATGCAAGTGTACAATTATGTTCACTTCCTCTAAGAAAAGTCAGCGAAAACTTAAAAACAACATCAATGGAGAAGTCAACATACAAGTTTAAGTAAAAACTAATGCAAATAAGTTAGAAATAGTGCTACTAATGCACATGATGGCACAAACACATCTCGTAAAAAGTAAATATGTTCTTGTAGAATTAAAACATTTTCCTTCTTCAGAAGTTCCAGCTAGGCAGGCTGACGTTAGTTAGCTAATTCATTTGCTAGCTATCATACAGTAGGCGTATATTAATAATTATATTTTTTAATATAAGTAGACATGCACTCATAATTGACTGTAGCGCATATAAAGCACCCACTAGCTACTGGAGGCTGAAAACACAATCATTACGGGATGAAGGGTGTCCATTTAAAAATCATTCCTTCTTCCCTCACCCTGCAAGTGTATACTTGTCAGACGTCATGATACATCATCAGAAGTGTCCACTTAATTTGAGGGCTGAGGGGATAGGTGTGTCTTTTAAGAATAAT
Organism: Salvelinus fontinalis; assembly: GCF_029448725.1. Taxonomy (NCBI): domain Eukaryota; kingdom Metazoa; phylum Chordata; class Actinopteri; order Salmoniformes; family Salmonidae; genus Salvelinus; species Salvelinus fontinalis. Next base: position 23,117,187 of record NC_074688.1, on the reverse strand, counting down.
AATAATACATTTGCTATTCCCTTGTTTACAAGGGACACTCGAGCAAGCATTTAAAACGACAGGCTGCTTATGCACCCACATCAAAACATGCTCAAGACCTCACTGCAGCCCTTTCATATTACATTGCAAAGGACATGATGCCATTTCAAATTGTTGAGAGGCCTGGCTTTCTGAGGTTGATGAAGGTTGCCGTGCCATCACGAACATTCTTTGTCAAGACTGAAATCCCAAACCTGTACAACCAAGTTAAAGCTGATGTTTGACTCAAGGCACATTGTTTGCTGCAACTACTGACCTCTGGACCAGTGACCTCTGGATCAGCTTTACTAACCATTACCTCACCCCAGACTGGCAACTGGAATCAAACTGCCTGGAAACACAGTTCTTCCCAGAAGATCACTCGGCTCACAACATCAAAGTGTTTTGCGAATATGCTGGAAGAGTGGGGATCAACAAGAAAGACCTGGTCTGCATAACCACAGACAACGCAGCAAACATGATCAAGGTTTTTGAAGAGTTCCCAGATCTGTGACTTGGGTGCTTTGGCCATAATTTGAACCTGGCCATCTCAAAGGCTCTGAAAATTCAGAGTTTACCCAGCAGTCAAGGCCTGCTGTCATCTGGTCCAAGGCTTCTCACTGAGCTGGAAGAGAAGGAGAGAACTGAGAGAAAAGCAAGCTGCCCTCAACATGCCACAGAAGGCTCTGATCCATGATGTGGTGACCTGATGGGGATCTACACACAAGATGATTGAGCGTTTCCTCAGCCAACAGCAGCCAGTCTGTGCGACACTGCCTGGAGAAAGAGGAACATGGCATCTGATGCCCAAGGGCGCCAACATAAGTGTCATGGAGCAACTGTGCCAGCTCCTTGAACCTCTGAGCAAGTTTACAGATGCACTTGCCTCAGAGACACGAGTGACACTGTCAGCCATCAAGCCTGTCCTAGACCACATCACCCGTGATGTTCTGGTGGAAAGGGATACAGAGCCATCTCTGACCAAGGAGATGAAAAGAGTAATGAGAGAAGACCTTAACACCAGATACACAGAGAAGACCTTAACAACAGATACACAGAGAAGACCTTAACAACAGATACACAGAGAAGACCTTAACAACAGATACACAGAGAAGACCTTAACAACAGATACACAGAGAAGACCTTAACAACAGATACACAGAGAAGACCTTAACAACAGATACACAGAGAAGACCTTAACAACAGATACACAGAGAAGACCTTAACAACAGATACACAGAGAAGATCTTAACAACAGATACACAGAGAAGACCTTAACAACAGATACACAGAGAAGACCTTATCAACAGATACACAGAGAAGACCTTAACAACAGATACACAGAGAAGACCTTATCAACAGATACACAGAGAAGACCTTAACAACAGATACACAGAGAAGACCTTAACAACAGATACACAGAGAAGACCTTAACAACAGATACACAGAGAAGACCTTAACAACAGATACACAGAGAAGACCTTAACAACAGATACACAGAGAAGATCTTAACAACAGATACACAGAGAAGACCTTAACAACAGATACACAGAGAAGACCTTAACAACAGATACACAGAGAAGACCTTAACAACAGATACACAGAGAAGACCTTAACAACAGATACACAGAGAAGACCTTATCAACAGATACACAGAGAAGACCTTAACAACAGATACACAGAGAAGACCTTAACAACAGATACACAGAGAAGATCTTAACAACAGATACACAGAGAAGACCTTAACAACAGATACACAGAGAAGACCTTAACAACAGATACACAGAGAAGACCTTAACAACAGATACACAGAGAAGACCTTAACAACAGATACACAGAGAAGACCTTATCAACAGATACACAGAGAAGACCTTAACAACAGATACACAGAGAAGACCTTAACAACAGATACACAGAGAAGATCTTAACAACAGATACACAGAGAAGACCTTAACAACAGATACACAGAGAAGACCTTAACAACAGATACACAGAGAAGACCTTATCAACAGATACACAGAGAAGACCTTAACAACAGATACACAGAGAAGACCTTAACAACAGATACACAGAGAAGACCTTAACAACAGATACACAGAGAAGACCTTAACAACAGATACACAGAGAAGACCTTAACAACAGATACACAGAGAAGACCTTAACAACAGATACACAGAGAAGACCTTAACAACAGATACACAGAGAAGACCTTAAAACCAGATACACAGAGAAGACCTTAACAACAGATACACAGAGAAGACCTTAACAACAGATACACAGAGGAGACCTTATCAACAGATACACAGAGAAGACCTTAACAACAGATACACAGAGAAGCAAAGAGAGTCATGCACATGGCTTGTTTCATTGACCCCCGCTTCAAAAGGCGCTTTTTAGATGAGCCTGAAGCTGCAAAAGTTGACACGGACAGCTGTGTCCAGGAGGCCTTGAAGCTGGCAGCTGTGTCCAGGAGGCCTTGAAGCTGGCAGCTGCACAAGTCAGGGAAGAAACGCAAAGCACCAGCAGCACCTCCACCACCAACACCCCCACAGCGGCATCGGAGGGGAAAGGCCTGACTGGGTTGCTGAGAAAGATTACCTCAACAAGGCAGCAGAGGTGAAGAGGGTCAGATTCCAACCACCCCAGAATACAGAGTGAAAGAAGAGATCAAGGTCTACCTGTCTCTGCCACCCATTCCAGCAGAAGAGGATACACTGATGTGGTGGGGCCATGCATCAGAGCTGCCTCAGGGGCCATGCATCAGAGCTGCCTCACCTTGCCAGGGTTGCCAGGAAGCTTTTGTGCATCAAAGCAACCAGCGCGCCATCAGAGTGTTCAGCGCCAGCAGGCACATTTCGAGCACATTTTAACAATACCGCGATAATACTGATAACCGTGATCATTTTGGTCACTATAATTGTGATATGAAATTTTCATACCGTTTCAATGAAACACCTTTTCAGGTCAAACAGTGTTAGATAACATTGGTATCAAAACCATTAAAAAGTGATAAGAAAGTCAGCTGTCGTATACAGTTGAAGTCGGAAGTTTACATACACTAAGGTTGGAGTCATTAAAACTCGTTTTTCAACCACTCCACAAATTTCTTGTTAACAAACTATAGTTTTGGCAAGTCGGTTCTGACATCTACTTTGTGCATGACACAAGTAATTTTTCCAACAATTGTTTACAGGCAGATTATTTCACTTATAATTCAGCATGTTCAGCCTATCACAATTCCAGTGGGTCAGAAGTTTACATACAGTAAATTGACTATGCCTTTAAACACCTTGGAAAATTCAATACAATTATGTCATGGCTTTAGAAGCTTCTGTTAGGCTAATTGACATAATTTGAGTCAATTGGAGGTGTACCTGCGGATGAATTTCAAACCTGAAATGTTTGACCCAAGTTAAACAATTTAAAGGCAATGCTACCAAATACTATTGAGTGTATGTCCAGGTAATTATGCAGAAATACAGGTTTGTGTTCTGCAGGACAACAGTGACTCTTGGTACCTCCTCCATCAGTGTCTGTCTCCAGTCTCCCTCCACACACAGGCTTGTTCTCATCAGCAGGGGTAGGGACGCACTTCCAGCCACACACATTGATGTACAGCAACCCTTTCTTTGTCTCCTGACACAAACAATAACGCAACTGTTCAGCCTCTTTATAGTTCACACCTCCATATTATTAGCCAGCGTTGCACAGTCAAACGTGCACTGCAAACAAATTAACCAGTATTTTCTTATCAACACACTTAGTTGTGTTATTTTAATGTAGGCCAGTGTTCTAAGTGTGTGTTTTGAATCTATAAACTCTACAGTGTGGGTGTAGCTGCTCATAGAAAGCAGGTCATTTGTGGTTCCAGCATTTCAGTGAGTAGGCAGGAGTCAGGCTGAGGTAGTGCATTATTATTAGCTCCCTGTTTAATTTGTTTCTCGATAAACATCTGGTAGCTTTGGGGGTCATTCTGTGACAGGTCGTCTAACATGGACCAGAACTGGTTGAACTGCTGCAAAACTTCCTGCTTTGTACTTTGTACTACCAGGGAAGAAGACATATTTCTGAAAATATGTTGAGGGATTTAGTTCAGTATACACACAGCTCATTGGAGTTTTGCATTTGATTATGGTATGGCAAGGCACGCTAGCTATAGATGAACAAGCATGTAGAGAATTCCTTGCTAGGTTAAATAACGTTTATGTTAGCTAGCTAACGTTACAGTAGTGTAGCTAAATAGCTATCCCAATACACCAGCCAGCAATGCCTTGAATACAATCAAACCATTTGGTACGAATGCTGTGAATCAGATGGAGAACAGTAGTTATCATTTTAACACAAAACACATGGAAATACGCACAGTAAACTTGCTTCAAGTTTTTGCGACCCTTGTTCTAACGTTACAGCTAAATGTTGACAAACTCAACTTTTGTCGCTAGTGTCCTCTTTTACTATGGAAACGAGATGAGAGGGGTGCATGCACGCCCTCTTCTGACAGGAGAGAGGTGCTACTACTTTGCACTCAACGGTGAACAGTGTCTGCATCCTTCAGACACATAAACCTCTTTCATCACACCAGAGTAAACAATGGACATGTTTAATTATGAAGCATCATTTATTTTCATTACAAGACAAATATATGATAGAAATATGTTCTCATTCAGGTGCTAAAAATAAAATGTATGACAAACACATAGTATAAAATTATTTCCTAAATAATGTATGCATTTCTGCAATAAACATGGCCATTATAAGGAGGTAAAATGACAGATATAGTACAGGAGGAAGAATGTCAGGGGCATCTTATGTTTCAGTTTGCTCTAGGCCTGTTCTGGTCATACATGAGTCTCCCTGATCATCCGTTGTCTTATTCCTCTTCCTCCTCAGTAGCTCTGTGGATGGATAAACAAATGTAACATACAGTATTATGCAATTTCAGGAGGAGAAAAAGAAGTGCACAGCTGATGTGTTCCTGATATGTAAAAAAAATCAACACGTAGACCTATGCAACGAAGAGTTAATTTAAGGTTACCTCAATCATGTCGTAGATCCAGCCGAGGAACTCGGCCACCTTGGTGTAGACTCCGGGGTGGTTGGGCTCAGCGCAGCCTGTACCCCAGCTCACCACGCCCACCAGTCTCCATACATTGTCAATTTGACAGACCAGAGGACCCCCACTGTCCCCCTGGGAAGAGGACAGGAGCAGATACACACTGCTGTCAATCACACTGGTTACCAGACCACCACACTGATTGCTAGGGGTTGAGATATTGTTAAGTCACAGTGATTTAGGGATTATGGGTTGGGATATTGTGAAATACTGAAACCTGAGCTCAAGTGAATTTGATCGGTTGGACATTGAATAAAGCTGGTGTGCCCGCATGCCTAATGAGCTTTGTCTTTGATAATTCAGAACAGTAATGGTGAGACCTGGGGGAAAATATTCTCATTATCAAGAACCAATTCTACTTTTGTAAGAAACAACTCTCTGACCTTTGGTAAATCTCTTCATAAAACAAGCCACAGGAGGAAGAACTCAGGTATGTTTTATGAACTAACCTGACATGCGTCCACTTTGCCCTCGGTGTATCCAGCACAGAGCATGCGGGGGGTGATCTCTCCATTGTACATGCAGGAACTGTTGCATTTCTTGGTGCTTATCAGTGGAACCGGAGCTTCTTTTAGCGTGGCAGGGATGAGAACTGTCAAAGAAAGTCAAACTAATGTAAATATACCTCTTATTTTTAGGACTTGACTGACTTTGTGCTATGAAAAAAACATTGAACCATTGATAGAGATACATGAAATTCTTCTATTTAAGTTATATTATTAATTTAACATAGTCATACCATCATCCGGTTGAGTGTAGCCCCAGCCAGAGATCCAGCACTGTGTTCCTCCTGGAAGATCACGCTCGTACTGTGGCAGACAAATAGGCCTGATGGTATCTAAAAAATAAAATTTAAGAGAATATTAAGAATATTAGAAAACAGTGTAGGTGGATTTTGAAGTTAATTTCAGTAATATTGGAACATGGTTTGGAACTGATTGCTGTAATAATATAGTTGAGTGTTCCAGTCAGCCAAAGGACTATGTGGTGCATTCAAAACAGAAGCAATCAAGTTCCCTGTGACCTGAGAAATTCAGTGGGGTTCGCAGTTTCATTAGAGCAATGTCATTGTCGTGGCTCCTGGGATTGTAGTTCTTGTTGTAGAGGATCTTTTCCACTGCATATCCAATGTACTGAGCCATTTTAGCTGAACTGCGTGTGACAATACCAGCGTAGACCACCCAACTGGACACCTGTGGTAGCCTATAGCTGGAATGTGAAAAAAAGAGATGAAGCAATTTATATCGGATAGATGGCTCTCCAATTCTCAATTGCATAAAATATAACTGACTTTGCGCAAAATAAAGTGAGAGCTATTACTGTCCCTAGTCATCACTACACTGTCATGAGTCAGTGACCTTTGACCTCAAACATCTAACCTCTTATCCCAAGGGGTCCTTGGGGGTCTTACTTGTGCACACAGTGGGCTGCGGTGACCACCCATTGGCTGGTGATGATGGTGCCTCCACAGGTGTGTCGGTTGCTGTAGTAGAGACTGACTTGCCAGGGCCACCTTCCCAAGGTAGCCTCCACTCCCCCAATTATCCTGGGCAGCTTAGCACGCGTCCCACACTCTACACAGGCACAGGAAACAAACATGAAGGCATTTTTTAAATTATATTTATTTATTTAACCTTTATTTAACTAGGCAAGTCAGTTAAGAACAAATTCTTATTTACAATGACGGCCTACCAAAAGGCAAAAGGCCTCCTGCAGGGACGGGGGCTGGGATTAAAAATAAAAAATAAATTAAATAAAAATATAGGACAAAACACACATCACGACAAGAGAGACAACACAACACTACATAAAGAGAGACCTAAGACAGCAACATAGCATGGCAGCAACACATGACAACACAGCATGGTAGCAACACAACATGACAACAACATGGTAGCAACACAATATGGCAGCAGCACAGGGTACAAACATTATTGGGCACAGACAACAGCACAAAGGGCAAAAAGGTAGATACAACAATACATCACAAAAAGCAGCAACAACTGTCAGTAAGAGTGTCCATGATTGAGTCTTTGAATGAAGAGATTGAGATAAAACTGTCCAGTTTGAGTGTTTGTTGCAGATCATCCAGTCCCTAGCTGCAGCGAACTGAAAAGATGAGCGACCCAGGGATGGGGACCTTTGGGGACCTTTAACAGAATGTGATTGGCAGAATGGGTGTTGTATGTAGCGGATGAGAGCTGCTGTAGATATCTCAGATAGGGGGAGTGAGGCCTAAGAGGGTTTTATAAATAAGCATCAACCAGTGGGTCTTGCGACAGGTATACAGAGATGACCAGTTTACAGAAGAGTATAGAGTGCAGTGATGTGTCCTATAAGGAGCGGGAAAAATCTGATGGCCGAATGGTAAAGAACATCTTTTACCCAGATCACTTTACATACATTGTATTGAGATAACTCATCACCCTACAGTATATACTGAGTGTACAAAACATTAGGAGCAGCTTTTTAATATTGATTTCCACCCCCTTTTGCCCTCAGAACAGCCTCAATTCATCAGGGCATGGACTCTATAAGGTGTCGAAAGCGTTCCACGGGGATGCTGGCCCATGTTGACTCCAATGCTTCCCGCAGTTGTGTCAAGTTACCTGGATGTCCTTTGGGGGGTGGACCATTCTTGATACACACGGGAAACTGTTGAGAGTGAAAAACCCAGCAGTGTTGCAGTTCTTGACATGCTCAAACCCGTGCGCCTCGTACCTACTACCATACCCTGTTCAAAGGCACTTAAATATTTTGTCTTGCCCGTTCACCCACATACACAATCCATGTCTCAATTGTGTCAAGGCTTAAAAATCCTTCTTCAACCTGTCTCCTCCTCTTCATCTACACTGATTGAACTGGATTTAACAAGTGACATCAATAAGGGATTATAGCCTTCACCAGGATTCACCTGGTCATTCTATGTCATGGAAAGAGAAGGTGTTCCTACCAATGAAACTTACCAAAACATTTCAAAGCTATAACCTTCCCTGTGACGCAACTCCCCCTAAATAAAAACAAATAGGTACATTAGAAAACCTTGATAACTTTGTTGTAGCACATCCATTTTTTCTGCATCACTAGGTAATGTATTATCTCCTCAGACAGCTGCCGTACCTTAACTGCCATATATTTTCCAGGCTGCTCTTGTGTTCGGAGGTAATCTGTATAAAGCCATCTGTGTAGTTTGGTCCAATGTCGGTTAAGTTCACCCCTTTTTGCTTGGTCAGTCTGGAAAGAAAATAAATCAGTTATAGCTTCTATAAAAGCAGGCAAGATGGGAGTATCCCTTTTAAAAAGTAATGTCTGATCTATGGGGCATAAGGCAAGCCTATAAATGAGGTATTAACAGAGCATTAAATAATCCATCATTAACTGGGAGCAATCAGCCTTATGGTTAGTTGAATGGCCTAGTATGTTCCCAAGATGCTTGGGCTTTGTAATAAGAAAGTGGTCTTAGTAGACTAGCCTTAGATATCCCAGCTGGCGGCAGACCAGGGTCCCCAGGGAAGAGTTCCATCTCTCATAGCACACAGGCAGCCAGGTGGGAACCTTCTCTAACTGGATCTCCAAGAGAGAGTTCTCCGGGCTGATTCTGTAAAACACTGAACCTGATTGATAGAAAATAATCCCTCCAGAGACCAACTAGATCAACAGTAATGAACTGTGGTCTTGTTTGAGAGGGAAATGTTAAGCAGCTTATATCCAATAAATAATGTAGTCAATATAAACAGATCATTATTTCATGTTTTGATGTCGGTCGATAGACAGTCTCCACTCCTCTCCACTGACTGTGACCATGTAGAAGTTGTTAAAGAATGTATTAATTAACATATGTACTGTTATAAAGACAATTATAGCTGTTATATAAACACATGGTTTAAATTACACAGCTCCAATCCAGATGTGTTGGTCATTACTGACATGCTGACCACACCGCTCGCATCAAGTGCCTGAGAGTTGCAAAATAAATTTAAACATACATGTTATTCAATTATTGCACCCACACTGCTCGCGCGTGCCAACGAGCGTCTGCTTTGCCAAGGGCTAACATGCTGACCACACCGCTAATGTGACTGAGCTGTCACGTTCCTGACCTATTTCTGTTAGTTTGTTATATGTGTTAGTTGGTCAGGACGTGAGTTTGGGTGGGCATTCTATGTTTTCTGTTTCTATGTTGGTTTATGGGTTGCCTGGTATGGCTCTTAATTAGAGGCAGGTGTTTGGCGTTCCTCTAATTAAGAGTCATATTTAGGTAGGTGTTTTCACAGTGTTCGTTGTGGGTGATTGTCTCCTGTGTTTGTGTATGTTGTTGCGCCACACGGGACTGTTTTCGGTTTTGTTTGTTCATCGTTCATTTGTGTAGCCTATTTTCTCTATTCATGCGTTCTTCATGTTTTATGTAAGTTCGTTGTCTAGGTCTGTCTACACCGTTTATTTGTTTTTGTTAGTGTATTAGTCGAGTTCGTGTTTTTCTTTAATAAATCATGTCGACAAACTCCGCTGCGCCTTGGTTAAATCCATGTTCCTCCTCTTCTGATGAAGAGGAAGAGGAAAGCCGTTACAGAATCACCCACCAATCCAGAACCAAGCGGCGTGAGTTCGAGCAGGATTCTACACAGGTATCATGGACTTGGGAGGAGATATTGGATGGGAGAGGTCCATGGGCACGGCCGGGAGAATATCGCCATCCCAAAGCTGAGCTGGAGGCAGCGAAAGCAGAGAGGCGGTGGTATGAGGAGGCAGCTAGGAGACGTGGCTGGAAGTCCGAGAGGAGACCCCAAAAATTTATTGGGGGAGGGCTAAGAGGTAGTGGGCCAAGGGCAGGTAGGAGACCTGCGCCCACTTCCCAGGCTTACCGTGGAGAGCGGGAGTACGGGCAGGCGCTGTGTTACGCAGTAGAGCGCACGGTGTCTCCTGTACGAGTGCATAGCCCAGTGCAGGTTATTCCACCTCCCCGCACTGGTAGGGCTAGATTGGGCATTGAGCCAGGTGTCATGAGGCCGGCTCAACGAGTCTGGTCTCCAGTGCGTCTCCTCGGGCCGGCTTACATGGCACCAGCCTTACGCATGGTGTCCCCGGTTCGCCTACATAGCCCGGTGCGGGTTATTCCACCTCCCCGCACTGGTCGGGCGACGGGGAGCATTCAACCAGGTAGGGTTAGGCAGGCTCGGTGCTCAAGGGAGCCAGTACGCCTTCACGGTCCGGTATTTCCGGCACTACCTCCCCGCCCCAGCCCAGTAACCCCAGTGCCTCCAGTTCCGGCACCGCGCACTAAGCCACATGTACGTCTCCTAAGTCCTGTGCACACTGTTGTTTCTCCCCGTACTCGTCCTGATGTGCGTGCACTCAGCCCGGTGCCACCAGTGCCGGTACCAGGCACCAGGAATATAGTGCGCTTCGAGAGGTCAGTGTGCCCTGTCCCTGCTCCCCGCACTAGGCTTGAAGTGCTTGTCCTCAGTCAGGTGCCTCCAGTTCCGGCACCACGCACCAAGCCTGTCTTGAGCTACCTCTCTGTCCTGAGCTACCTCTCTGTCCTGAGCTACCTCTCTGTCCTGAGCTACCTCTCTGTCCTGAGCTACCTCTCTGTCCTGAGCTACCTCCTAAATCATGTGTGGGCCTTGGGGAGGATTCTTAGGCCGAGGTCGTGGGCGAGGGTCGCCACTCAAAGGACGCTAAGGAGGGGGACAAAGACAGTGGTGGAGTGGTGTCCTCGTCCTGCGCCGGAGCCGCCACCGCGGACAGATGCCCACCCAGGCCCTCTTGAGTTTTAGGGGTGCGTTCGGAGTCCGCACCTCAGGAGGGGGGTACTGTAACGTCCTGACCAGAGTTCTTATGTGTTTTGCTTGTTTAGTGTTGGTCAGGACGTGAGCTGGGTGGGAATTCTATGTTGTGTGTCTAGTTCGTCTGTTTCTGTGTTCAGCCTAATATGGTTCTCAATCAGAGACAGCTGTCAATCGTTGTCTCTGATTGAGAATCATATATAGGTGGCTTGTTTTGTGTTGGGGAGTGTGGGTGGTTGTTTCCTGTCTTTGTGTTTTGTCTGCACCAGCTAGGACTGTGACGGTTAGTTTGTTTGGAAAATTACCACGCTGCACATTGGTCCTCAGATCCTTCTCGCCTCTCCTCGTCTGAGGAGGACGACTTAGACTACCGTTACAATATGTAATGTAAGTGATTTTCAATGCTAAATGTATTATGTATTGCTGTAAGATCATTGATTTCTGTGATTGTTTTCTGTGACACTGATACTAATTACTGATAGTAATCTCTTTTGTCAAAAGGTCGCTGTCCTTTCCGGCAGTATATGCCCAGCAAGCCAGCAAAGTATGGCATCAAGATATAGGTGGCCTGTGACGCACAATCCAGCTACGCTTGGAAGATGCAAGTTTACACAATGCCGACCAGTGGAGGCCCGGAGAAGAACCAGGGGATGCGGGTTCTGCTTGATGTGACAGATGGACTGAGGGGGCACAATGTCACGTGTGACAATTTCTTCACCTCTTATGAACTCAGCCAGCAGCTCCTGCAGAGGAAGATCACCATGGTTGGCACAGTTAGAAAGAACGAGCCTGAGCTCCCCCCCTGCACTCCTCGGAACAAGGGGGAGAGAGGCCTTCTCATCAACGTTTGCCTACACCCTCACCACCACTCTAGTTGCTTACCTCCCAAAGAGGAACAAGAATGTGGTCCTCCTGAGCACATTGCACAAAATGGCTGAGATCAGTGATTGTGAGGACAGGAAGCCAGCCATCATCCTGGGCTACAACCACAACAAAGGAGACGTGGACAACCTGGATAAGGTGAATGGAACTTACAGCTGCAGGAGGATGACTGCCCACTGGCCCCTGGTCATTTTCCATAACATCATTGATATGTCCTCATACACTGCCTTCGTGATATGGAACAAGGTCAACCCTACCTGGATGCCAGATAAGCGGAACAAGAGGAGGGTGTTCCTGGAGCAGCTGGGAAAGGCGCTTGTAACCCCACACATTCAAAGAAGGGAGCGTCTCCCCCGCACAGCAGCCACTGCAGCGCTTGTGAAAGCTGTTCAGGGGACTGAATCTTGTCCTGATCCACCTGAGGCTGCAGCTGGGGCAAGCAAGAGGAGGAGATGCCAATTCTTCCCCCCAAAGAGGGACTGTAAAACAAATACTATGTGCTGCACATGTGAGAAATACATCTGCAACGTCCATGCACACACACTTGCATACTGTCCTACATGTGATAATTAGTTGATTTATTTATGTTCTTCACGTTTTTGTTTTGTATCTATTTTCTTATTTTATTCTTATTTATTGTTGTTGTTTATACATCTTGTGGTTGGGGGTGTAACAGTATAACTTTAGTACGTCCCCTCGCCCCGACACGGGCGCGAACCAGGGACCATCTGCACACATCAACAACAGTCACCCACGAAGCGTCGTTACCCATCGCTCCACAAAAGCCGTGGCCCTTGCAGAGCAAGGGGCAACACTACTTGTAGGTTTCAGAGCAAGTGACGTAACTGATTGAAACGCTAGTAGCGCGTACCCGCTAACTAGCTAGCCATTTCACATCCGTTACACTCACCCCCCTTTCAACCTCCTCCTTTTCCGCAGCAACCAGTGATCCGGGTCAACAGCATCAATGTAACAGTATAACTTTAGTATGTCCCCTCGCCCCGACCTCGGGCGCGAACCAGGGACCCTCTGCACACATCAACAACTGACACCCACGAAGCGTCGTTACCCATCGCTCCACAAAATCCACGGCCCTTGCAGAGCAAGAGGCAACACTACTTGTAGGTTTCAGAGCAAGTGACGTAACTGATTGAAACGCTAGTAGCGCGTACCCGCTAACTAGCTAGCCATTTCACATCCGTTACAGGGGCAATAGTTTAAAAAAATGGGGGAAGATTAGTATTTCGTAGTTGAATTCCTAATTGTACAGTATATAAGAATATATCACTATGTTGACAAAAAAGTTCCAGACTGTTATTGTTTCCCTTCAATAAAATGCATTCAAAACCACTTTCTGCACATTTCTGCTACTTTTTTAGGCTATACAAGTGCTATCGCTTGCTGAAAAAATTAAGTTTACACCTATGCAGTATCTTTAGCAATAATAATAAACCTCTACTTTAGTAAAGAAAACAATTATGACAGGTGTGTTGTAATAAACACGAGTGGTGTCCACTGATTAAATGCAATCTTTTGGCATTGTGAAGAGGGAAAATGCAGGTATTCACAAAGTTTGTGAAGAATGACAGGTTTTTTCTTAATGCAAACTAGATTTGTCTCCTGACCCCTCCTGTCTCAGCCTCCAGTATTTATGCTGCAGTAGTTTATGTGTCGGGGGGCTAGGGTCAGTTTGATATATCTGGAGTACTTCTCCTGTCTTATCCGGTGTCCTGTGTGAACTTAAGTATGCTCTCTCTAATTCTCTCTTTCTCTCTTTCTTTCTCTCTCTCGGAGGACCTGAGCCCTAGGACCATGCCACAGGACTATCTGGCATGATGACTCCTTGCTGTCCCCAGTCCACCTGGCCGTGCTGCTGCTCCAGTTTCAACTGTTCTGCCTGCGGCTATGGAACCCTGACCTGTTCACCGGACGTGCTACCTGTCCCAGACCTGCTGTTTTCAACTCTCTAGAGACCGCAGGAGTGGTAGAGATACTCTCAATGATCGGCTGTGAAAAACCAACTGACATTTACTCCTGAGGTGCTGACTTGCTGCACCCTCGATAACTACTGTGATTATTATTATTTGACCATGCTGGTCATTTATGAACATTTGAACATCTTGGCCATGTTCTGTTATAATCTCCACCCGGCACAGCCAGAAGAGGACTGGCCACCCCTCATAGCCTGGTTCCTCTCTAGGTTTCTTCCTAGGTTTTGGCCTTTCTAGGGAGTTTTTCCTAGCCACCGTGCTTCTACACCTGCATTGCTTGCTGTTTGGGGGTTTAGGCTGGGTTTCTGTACAGCACTTTGAGATATCAGCTGATGTAAGAAGGGCTATATAAATACATTTGATTTGATGATTTGATTTGGGGTTTAAAATTAAATTAAGATGCTTTATTTTAGGGGATACGTGAAGGAGGGTAATTTTTTACCATTAGGACAAGGGGAGTATGCAGAATGTTAAGACTACACAAGGGTTAAGGAGCAGTTCTCTCTCTGTGGGTCTAACACCAAGAAGTTCTGTAAAACGGTTAAAGACCTGGAGAATAAACCCTCCTCCTCACAGCTGCCCATGTCCCTTAATGTTAATGATGTGGTTGTTACTGACAAGAAGCACATGGCTGAGCTCTTTAATCACCATTTCATTAAGTCGGGATTCCTATTTGACTCAGCCATGCCTCCTTGCCCGTCCAACATTTCCTCATCTCCCACCCCTTCTAATGCGACTATCCCCTCTTTTTCCCCTGCCCCACTACAAGGTTTCTCCCTGCAGGCAGTCACTGAGTCCCAGGTGCTAAAGGAGCTCCTTAAACTTAAAAAATCTGGGTCAGATTAGACGCTTTCTTCTTCAAGGTTGATGCCCCAATCATCGCCAAGCCTATCTCCAACCTTCTTAACCTGTCTCTCCTTTCTGGGGAGCTTCCCATTGCTTGGAAGGCAGCCACGGTTCACCCTTTATTTAAAAGGGGAGATAAAGCTGATTCTAACTGCCTATTTCTATTTTGCCCTGTTTATCAAAAGTGTTGGAAAAACTTGTAAAAAATCAACTGACTGGCTTTCTTGATGTCTATAGTATTCTCTCAGGTATGCAATTTGGTTTCCGCTCAGGTTATGGATGTGTCACTGCAACCTTAAAGGTCCTCAATGATGTCACCATTACCCTTGATTCTAAGCAATATTGTGCTGCTATTTTTTATTAACTTCTTGTGGCTGCAGGGGCAGTATTGAGTAGCTTGGATGAAAGGTGCACAGAGGTGCCCAGAGTAAACAGCCTGCTCCTCAGTCATAGTTGCTAATATATGCATATTATTATTAGTAATGGATAGAAAAGACTGAAGTTTCTAAAACTGTTTGAATTATGTCTGTGAGTATAACAGAACTCATATGGCAGGCAGAAACCTGAGAAAAAAATCCAAACAGGAAGTGGAAATTATTAGGCTGGCAGATTTTCAACCAAGATCCCATTGAAATCACAGCGAGATATGAATATGTTTTCACTTCCTACGGCTTCCACTAGATGTCAACAGTCTGTAGAACTTTGTCTGATGCCTCTGCTGTGAAGGGGGGCCGAATGAGTAAGGAAGTAGTCAAGTCTGCCATGACCTGACCATGCTTTCACCATGCACGTTCACATAAGAGGGAGCTCTGTTCCATCACTCATCTGAAGTCAATGTAATTCTCCGGTTGGAACGTTATTCAAGATTTATGTAAACAACATTCTAAAGATTGATTCAATACATCGTTTGACATGTTTCTACTGACTGTTACTGAACTTTGGACATTTCGTCAGCTTTTAGGGAACGCGCTTCGTGACTTTGGAATTGTTTACCAAACGCGCTAACAAAAGTAGCTAATTGGACATAAATAACGGACATTATCAACAAATCAAGCATTTATTGTGGACCTGGGATTCCTGGGAGTGCATTCTGATGAAGATCATCAAAGGTAAGGAAACATTTATCATGTAATTTCTGGTTTCTGTTGACTCCAACATGGCGGCTAATTTGACTATTGTTCTGAGCGCCGTCTCAGATTATTGCATGGTTTGCTTTTTCCGTAAAGTTTTTTTGAAATCTGACACAGCGGTTGCATTGAGGAGAGGTATATCTATAATTCCATGTGTATAACTTGTATTATCATCTACATTTATGATGAGTATTTCTGTTGAAACGATGTGGCTATGCAAAATCATTGGATGTTTTTGTAACTAGTGAATGTAACGCGCCAATGTAAACTCCGATTTTTTTATATAAATATGAACTTTATCAAACAAAACATACATGTATTGTATAACATAAAGTCCTATGAGTGTCATCTGATGAAGATCATCAAAGGTTAGTGATTAATTGTATCTCTATTTGTGCTTTTTGTGACTCCTGTCTTTGGCTGGAAAAATGGCTGTGCTTATTGTGGTTTGGTGTGACCTAACAATCGTTTGTGGTGCTTTCGCTGAAAAGCATATTTGAAATCGGACACTTTGGTGGGATTAACAACAAGATTACCTTTAAAATGGTATAAGACACATGTATGTCTGAGGAATTTTAATGATGAGATTTCTGTTTTTTGAATTTGGTGCCCTGCACTTTCACTGGCTGTTGTCATATCGATCCCGTTACCGGGATTGCAGCCCTTTAACGTGGCCAAAGCGTTCCATTCTTGTGGGCCGGCTAAGGAGTATTGGTGTCTCTGAGGGGTCTTTGGCCTGGTTTGTTAACTACCTCTCTCAAAAAATGCAGTGTATAAAGTCAGAAAATGTTCTGTCTCAGCTACTGCCCGTCACCAAGGGAGTACCCCAAGGCTCGATCCTAGGTCCCACACTTTTCTCAATTTACATCAACAACATAGCTCAGGCAGTAGGAAGCTCTCTCATCCATTTATATGCAGATGATACAGTCTTATACTCAGCTGGTCCCTCCCTGGATTTTGTGTTAAATGCTCTACTACAAAGCTTTCTTGGTGTCCAAAAAGCTTTCTCTACCCTTAACCTTGTTCTGAACACCTCCAAAACAAATGTCATGTGGTTTGGTAAGAAGAATTCCCCTCTTCCCACAGGTGTTATTACTACCTCTGAGGGTTTAGACCTTGAGGAAGTCACCTCATATAAGTACTTGGGAGTATGGCTAGGCGGTGCAGTGTCGTTCTCTCAACACATATCAAAGCTGCAGGCTAAAGTTAAATCTAGACTTGGATCGTAATCACTCCTCTTTCACCCCAGCTGCCAAACTAACCCTGATTCAGATGACCATCCTACCCATGCTAGATTACGGAGACATCATTTATAGATCAGCAGATAAGGGTGCTTTCGAGCGGCTAGGTGTTCTTTACCATTCGGCCATCAGATTTTCCACCAATGCTCCTTAGAGGACACATCACTGCACTGGATACTCTTCTGTAAACTGGTCATCTCTGTATACCCGTCGCAAGACCCACTGGTTGATGCTTATTTATAAAACCCCCTTAGGCCTCACTGCCCCTATCTGAGATATCTACTGCAGCTCTCATCCTCTACCTACAACATCCATTCTGCCAATCACATTCTGTTAAAGGTCCCCAAAGCACACACATCCCTGGGTCGCTCATCTTTTCAGTTCGCTGCAGCTAGGGACTGGACGAGCTGTAACAAACACTCAAACTGGGCAGTTTTATCTCAATCTCTTCATTCGAAGACTCAATCATGGACACACTTACTGACAGTTGTGGCTGCTTTTTGTGATGTATTGTTGTCTCTATCTTATTACTCTTTGTGCTGTTGTCTGTGTCCAATAATGTTTGTACCCTGTGCTGCTGCCATATTGTGTTGCTACCATGTTGTTGTCATGTTGTGTTGCTACCATGATGTGTTGTCATGTGTTGCTGCCATGCTATATTGTTGTCTTAGGTCTCTCTTTATGTAGTGTTGTGTTGTCTCTCTTGTCGTGATGTGTGTTTTGTCCTATATTTTTTATTTAAAATTTTTAATCCCATCCCTGGTCCCTGCAGGAGGCTTTTTGCCTTTTGGTAGGCCGTCATTGTAAGTAAGAATTTGTTCTTAATTCTTGTCAATATGGGGGCGCTGTTTCACCATTGGAAAAAATAGTGCCCAAATTAAACTGCCTCTGTAACGAGTGTCGCTCTCCTCATCCTCGGATGAGGTGAGGAGAGAGGGATCTGAAGACCAAAACGCAGGCTTTGGGAAATAAGCCATCTTTATTAAACAACGATAAAGATGGAAACACGAAACGAAACAAACACTTGCAAAACTACAAAATAACAAAACGACGTTGACGAGACCTGAACATAAACTTACATAACTAAACATAAACTTACGTACAGGTAACAGACGACATCGAAACGAAAACGAAACAAACAAACGCTACAGTCCAGTGTGGTACGAACAAACATACTGACACAGGAGACAATCACCCACAAACAAACAGTGAGAATGCCCTACCTAAATATGACTCTTAATTAGAGGCAAACGCAAACCACCTGCCTCTAATCAAGAGCCATACCAGGCAAACCGAAACCAACATAGAAACAGATAACATAGAATGCCCACCCAACCTCACGTCCTGACCAACTAACACACAAAAACTAACATAAATAGGTCAGGAACGTGACAGTACCCCCCCCACAAGGTGCGAACTCCGGACGCACCAGCACAAAGTCTAGGGGAGGGTCTGGGTGGGCATCTAACCACGGTGGTGGCTCAGGCTCCGGGCGCGGTTCCCACCCCACCATAATCCATCCTAGCCCCCTCCCTTCAAGAATGTCCACCCTCTTACTTCCCCCACAAAATCCTCCTAATAACATATCTAATAATGACAATACCGGGACAGAGAGATAAACCAAGACAGAGGGATAGATAAGACTATAGAGGTAGATAAAGATAGAGAGGGAGATCAGGATAGAGGGGCAACTCCGGACTGAAAGGCAGCTCCGGACAGAGAGACAGCTCTGGACTGATGGGCAGTTCTGGGTATCTAGCCTTTTCAGGCTGAAGGGCAGCTCATGGCTGACTGACGACTCTCGATGCTCATGGCTGGCTGACGGCTCTCGACGCTCATGGCAGGCTGACGGCTCTCGACGCTCATGGCAGGCTGACGGCTCTCGACGCTCATGGCAGGCTGACGGCTCTCGACGCTCATGGCAGGCTGACGGCTCTCGACGCTCATGGCGCTCTGACGGCTCTGGCTGCTCATGGCGCTCTGACGGCTCTGGCTGCTCATGGCTCGCTGGCGGCTCTGGCAGATCCTGTCTGGTTGGCGGCTCTGGCAGATCCTGTCTGGTTGGCGGCTCTGGCAGATCCTGTCTGGTTGGCGGCTCTGGCAGATCCTGTCTGGTTGGCGGCTCTGGCAGATCCTGTCTGGTTGGCGGCTCTGGCAGATCCTGTCTGGCTGACGGCTCTAGCGGCTCCTGTCTGGCTGACGGCTCTAGCGGCTCCTGTCTGGCTGACGGCTCTGTAGGCTCATGGCAGACGGGCGGCTTTGCAGGCTCATGGCAGACGGGCGGCTTTGCAGGCTCCTGGCAGACGGATGGCTCAGACGGCGCTGGGGAGACGGATGGCTCAGATGGCGCTGGGGAGACGGATGGCTCAGATGGCGCTGGGGAGACGGATGGCTCAGATGGCGCTGGGGAGACGGATGGCTCAGATGGCGCTGGGGAGACGGATGGCTCAGATGGCGCTGGGGAGACGGATGGCTCTGGCCGGATATGGCGCACTGTAGACCTGGTGCGTGGTGCCGGAACTGGAGGCACCGTGCTAATGACAAGCACCTTCCTACTAGTGCGGGGAGCAGGGACAGGGCACACTGTATTCTCAAAGCCTACTCTATCCCTGATGCGTGGTACCGGCACTGGTGACACCGGGCTGAGGACAAGCACATCAGGATTAGTAGGGGGAGAAGATACAGTGGGTTCAGGGCTCTGGAGACGCACTGGTAGCTTAGTGCGTGGGGCCGGAACTGGAGGCACCGGGCTAGATACACGCACTACAGGGAGAGTGCGTGGAGGAGGAACAGGGCTCAGGATACGCACTGGTAGCCTAGTGCGTAGTGTATACACTGTAGGTACTAGGCTGGGGCGGGGAGGTGGTGCCGGAAATACCGGACCGTGGAGGCGTACTGGCACTCTTGAGCATTGAACCTGCCCAACCTTACCTGGTTGAATGCTCCCGGTTGCCCGACCAGTGCGGGGAGGTGGAATAACCCGCACCGGCCTATGTAGGCGAACCGGGGAAACCATGCGTAAGGCAGGTGCCATGTATGCCGGCCCGAGGAGACGCACTGGAGACCAGACGCGTTGAGCCGGCCTCATGACACCTGGCTCAATACCCAATCTAGCCCTCCCAGTGCGGGGAGGTGGAATAACCCGCACTGGGCTATGCACTCGTACAGGAGACACCGTGCGCTCTACTGCGTAACACGGCGCCTGCCCGTACTCCCGCTCTCCACGGTAAGCCTGGGAAGTGGGCGCAGGTCTCCTACCTGCCCTTGGCCCACTATCTCCTAGCCCCCCCCCAAGAAATTTTTGGGAATTACTCACGGGCTTTTTTGGCTTCCGTGCCAGACGCGTTCCCTCATAGCTCCGGTTCCTCTCCCCGGTAGCCTCTGCTCTCCTCCGTGCCTCCAGCTCAGCTTTGGGACGGCGATTTTCTCCTGCCTTAGCCCAGGGACCTTCTCCATTCATTATTTGCTCCCATGTCCAGAAATCCTTTCTCTCCTGTCCTTTACTCCGTTTAGTTTCCCTTTGCCGCTTGGTCTTAGCGTGTTGGTGGGTGATTCTGTAACGAGTGTCGCTCTCCTCATCCTCGGATGAGGTGAGGAGAGAGGGATCTGAAGACCAAAACGCAGGCTTTGGGAAATAAGCCATCTTTATTAAACAACGATAAAGATGGAAACACGAAACGAAACAAACACTTGCAAAACTACAAAATAACAAAACGACGTTGACGAGACCTGAACATAAACTTACATAACTAAACATAAACTTACGTACAGGTAACAGACGACATCGAAACGAAAACGAAACAAACAAACGCTACAGTCCAGTGTGGTACGAACAAACATACTGACACAGGAGACAATCACCCACAAACAAACAGTGAGAATGCCCTACCTAAATATGACTCTTAATTAGAGGCAAACGCAAACCACCTGCCTCTAATCAAGAGCCATACCAGGCAAACCGAAACCAACATAGAAACAGATAACATAGAATGCCCACCCAACCTCACGTCCTGACCAACTAACACACAAAAACTAACATAAATAGGTCAGGAACGTGACAGCCTCGTACTCAATTCTTGCTCGTACAATATGCATATTATTATTACTATTGGATAGAAAACACTCTAGTTTCTAAAACCGTTTGAATTATTTATCTGAGTGAAACAGAACTCATTCTGCAGCACATTTCCTGTCAGGGAGTGAGATTTCAGAAATCGAGGTCCCTGTTCTAAGGTCAGTTTATAAGTCCCCATGTAAGCTATGGGGCTACATGCACTGCATACGCCTTCCTCTAGATGTCAGTAAGCGGTGAGAATTTGAATGGAGTCGATTGCACAATCTGGGGCCTTATATAAGACCGTGGAACGGAAGTACCGTCCTTTTCAACGGTGCGCCTGGCACAAGAAGACATCACAATGGCGTCCTGCAAACGCTTTCGTTTTAGTAGTTCTACATCTCCGGTCATGTTTTTATTCGTTATAGGTGTTAAAGACATCATAAGGTAGTTAATTTAAACCGACTTATAGCAGTTTATTGCGATTTTCCTGGATTTCTTTGTGACGCTCTTTCACTAGTTGGACTCCTCTCCAGTGGGTGGCTAACGTTAGCGGCTAATTCGACAGGACAAGAGGACATCTTTCAGCCAAAAGACGATTGTTCTGAAGAAAGGACACCTTGCCCAAGATTCTGATGGAAGCTCAGCTAATAGTAAGCAGTCTTTATGCTGATAATTCATTGTTCTGTTGAAAAAAGTCAAATGCATAAGACGCCATTACTTGCAGTGTAGCCTTGCTTTATCGCACGCTGTATTGCGCAGTAACGTTAATTTTAAGAATTTAACCCAGCGATTGCATTAAGAACTAATTTGTCTTTCAATTGCTGTCCAACCTGTATTTTTTTAGTCAAGTTTATGAATAGTTTTCGATAAGAATAGGTGCCTTTCCAAGATGGCGCCGGACAGATTGCTTGAGATTTTGGACACTATTCTCATTGTATAAGCACGATTTGTGCCGCTAAATATGCACATTTTCGAACAAACTCTATATGCATTGTGTAATATGATGTTACAGGACTGTCATCTGAAGAATTCTGAGAAGGTTAGTGAAAAAATTAATATATTTTGGTGGTTGATACGTTATCGCTATTTTTGCCTTGAATCAATGCTGGTGTGATGTTTGCTATTGTGGTAAGCTAATATAATGCTATATTGTGTTTTCGCTGTAAAACACTTAGAAAATCTGAAATATTGGCTGGATTCACACGATCTGTGTCTTTCATCTGCTGTACGCTGTGTATTTTTACGAAATGTTTTATGATGAGTAATTAGCTAATACACGATGGTCTCTGTAGTTATTCTAGTCGCTTTGGTGAGAGTTGTGATGGTGGCTGCAATGGTAAACTCTGATTTATACCTGAAATATGCACATTTTTCCAACAAAACATATGCTATACAATAAATATGTTATCAGACTGTCATCTGATGAGGTTGTTTCTTGGTTAGTGGCTATTTATATCTTTATTTGGTCGAATTTGTGATAGCTACTGATGGAGTAAAAAAATGGTGGAGTAAAGAAGTGGTGTCTTTTGCTAACGTGGTTAGCTAATAGATTTACATATTGTGTCTTCCCTGTAAAACATTTTAAAAATCAGAAATGATGGCTTGATTCACAAGATGTGTATCTTTCATTTGGTGTCTTGGACTTGTGATTTCATGAACATTTTATTATATGATATCCCTGTGGCTTTAGGCTAGGCTATGCTAGTCAGCTTTTTTGATGGGGGGGCTCCCGGATCCGGGTTTGTGAGGCGTTAGAGGTTAACTGACTTGCCTAGTTAAATAAAGGTTGAATGAAATAAATACAATTTAAAAAAACATAACTACTAGGAAGGGCTTTCTGCATGAGCAATCATGTGCGTCCCAAATCATACCCTACAGTGCCTTCAGAAAGTATTCATACCCCCTTGACTTATTCCACATTTTGTTGTGTTACAGCCTGAATTCCAAATGAATTTAAAAAAAAATTCGCCCATCCACAATACCCCATTACATTTACATTTACATTTAAGTCATTTAGCAGACGCTCTTATCCAGAGCGACTTACAAGTACATACATTCATACTTTTTTGTACTGGTCCCCCGTGGGAATCGAACCCACAACCCTGGCGTTGCAAGCGCCATGCTCTACCAACTGAGCCACACGGGACCATAATTACAAAGTGAAAACATGTTTTTTGAAATGTTAGCACATTTACTGAAAATGTCATTCATAAATATCTAATTTACATAAGTATTCCCACCCCTGAGTCAATACTTTATAGAAGCACCTTTGGCAGCGATTACAGCTGTGAGTCTTTCTGGGCAAATCTTTAAGAGCTTTCCACGGCTGGATTGTGCAACATTTGCCCATTATTCTTTTCAAAATTCTTCAAGTAGATTAAAGTCAAAACTGTAACTCGGCCACTCAGGAACACTTACTGTCTTCGTTCTAAGCAACTCCAGTGTAGTTGTGGCCTTGTGTTTTAGGTTATTGTCCTGCTGAAAGGTGAATTAATCTCCCAGTGTCTGGTGGAAAGCAGACTGAACCAGGTTTTCCTCTAGGAGTTTTGCCTGTGCTCAACGCCATTCCATTTATTTTCTATCCTGAAAAACGTAATGATACCCATAACATGATGCAGCCACCAAAATATGGAGAGTGGCACTCAGTAATGTGTGGTATTGGATTTGTACCGAACATAACTATAAGGGCACAAGGCGAGACCCAGATGCAGATACGGGAGGCAGATGGTTTGAGTCTTTGATATTTATTATAATCCAAATGGGTAGGCAAGAGAATGGTCGTGGACAGGTAAAAAGTCAAAACCTGTTCAGAGTCCAGGAGGTACAGAGTGGCAGGCAGGCTCAAGGTCAAGGCAGGCGGATACAGAGTCCAGAAACAAGCAATGGTCAAAGCCGGGAGGACTAGCAAAAGGAGAATAGAAAAAGGAGGAGCACGGGAAAAACATGCTGGTTGACTTGAACATACAAGACGAGCTGGCACAGAGAGACAGGAAACACAGGGATAAATACACCGGGGGAAATAAGCGACACCTGGAGGGGGTGGAGACAGTCACAAGGACATGTAAAACAGATCAGGGAGTGACTGTAACCCCCCTCCCCTCTCTAGGGATGCCACCTGGCATCCTACCTGGGCGCATACCTGGCTGACCGGGGTGTCGGCGGTGAAAATCGGCAATGAGGGCCGGGTCCAGGATGTCTTTAGCAGGAACCCAGCACCTCTCCTCCGGGCCATAACCCGCCCAGTCAACCACGTACTGGAAATCCCTGCCCCGTGGTTGAACCTTCAGGAGGCGTCTCACCGTATACGCTGGCTTGCCATCAATGACACAGGAGGGAGGGATGGGCCTAGAAACAGAAGACAGAGGACTGTGTGACAAGGGCTTAATTCTGGACACTTTAAAAGTTGGGTGAACACGGAGGGTATGCGGCAACAGCAGACGGACAGCAGTGGGACTGATGACTCTAGGAATGGGGAAAGGACCAATGAAACGAGGGGAAAGTTTATGGGAGTCTACCCGGAGGGGTAGGTCCCGAGTGGACAACCATACCCTTTGCCCGACAGCGAGGAGCCAGAGTCCGGTGGCGGTCCACTTGTCGACAATACCTGGAAGGGGTCTTGAGAAGAGTCACCCAAGCTCTTTTCCAGGTACGCCGACAGCGGCGGACAAACATCTGGGCTGAAGGTATGTTGACCTCAACTTCTTGCTCTGGGAAGAGCGGGGGCTGATACCGCATGGAGCATTCGAAGGGGGATAGTGCTGTAGCCGAGCAGGGGAGAATGTTCCTGGCATATTCCACCCAGACCAGTTGCTGACTCCAGGTGGTGGGGTTACTGGCAACAAGACACCGGAGTGCCGTCTCCATATCCTGATTGGCTCGCACCGACTGGTCGTTAGATTGGGGATGAAACCCAGAGGACAGGCTGGCTGATGACCCGATAAGAGTGCAGAACGCCTTACAGAATTGGGACGAAAACTGAGGACCCCAGTCCTAGACAATGTCAACCGGGAGTCCATAGATTTGGAAGACGTGCTTTACCATAAGCTGGGCCGTCTCCTTGGCTGAAGGTAACTTCGGAAGAGGGATGAAATGGGCGGCCTTGGAGAATCTGTCAACTACTGTCAGGATGGTGGTGTTGCCATCTGACGGAGGAATCCCAGTGACAAAATCCATGAAAATATGGGACCAGGGGCGAAGAGGGACAGGGGGTGGCTGTAGGAGGCCAGACGGAGCTTGCCGCGGAGTCTTGCTTTGCGCATACACCATGCATGCGGCAATGAAGGCCGAGACAT
This sequence comes from Salvelinus fontinalis, assembly GCF_029448725.1. Taxonomy (NCBI): domain Eukaryota; kingdom Metazoa; phylum Chordata; class Actinopteri; order Salmoniformes; family Salmonidae; genus Salvelinus; species Salvelinus fontinalis. The sequence continues at coordinate 23,091,831 of NC_074688.1, read as the reverse complement.
CAGGAACCATGGTGGGCCACCAGAAGCATTGACAGTTAGCTTGGGTTGACGCGCTTGGCAGTGCGGAGGTATTCTAAATTCTTATGATGCGTCCATACCAGAAATGGATGTTCCGCTCCTTCCAGCCAGTGTCTCCACTCCTCCAGAACCATCTTAACAGCTAGGAGTTATCGGCTCCCAACATCCTAGTTCCTCTCTGCAGAGTTGAGACGATGGGACATGAAGGCACAAGGATGAAGCTTTTGGTCCTGGACGGATCGCTGAGAAAGAACGGCCCTACTCCCACGTCGGAAGGATGGCAGCAGTAGTAAATTGTTGCTTTAGATCCCCAAAAGCCTTGTCCGCTGCTGGAGTCTATATGAATGGTACCTTGGGAGAGGTGAGTGCAGAGAGGGGAACCGCCAGGTTGCCTTAGCCCCGAATGAAACGGCGGTAGAAATGTGCAAATCCCAGAAGCCGTTGTAGCTGCACCCTGGATGTGGGCTGGGGCCAATCCAGCACCGTGCTCACCTTCTTGGCATCCATCTGAACATTCCCCTCAACAATAATTTATCCCAGAAAGGAGATAGTGGAGCAGTGGAACTCACACTTCTCAGCCTTTACAAACAACTGATTCTCCAGGAGGCGCTGAAGGACCTGTCGAACATGGAGAATGTGTTCCTGAGCAGAACGAGAGAAAACCAGGATGTCGTCGAGGTAGACAAAAACAAAACGTTTCAACATGTCCCGGAGCACATCGTTGACCAGGGCACTATGAGTAGCTGGTTATGCCATCCAAACTGCATAACCAGGTACTCATAGTTTACACTGACAGTGTTGAAAGCTGTCTTCCCCTCGTCTCGTTTGCGTATCCGCACAAGGTGATAGGCATTTCAAAGGTCCAGTTTGGAAAAGATAGTAGCCCCCTAGAGAGGTTCAAAAGCTGAGGAGAGGAGTGGTAGAGGGTACCGATTATTAATCATAATGTCATTGAGGCCCCGGTAATCAATACATGGACGCAGGGTCTTGTCATTCTTCCCCATAAAGAAGAATCCTGCACCGGCAGGAGAGGCAGAAGGGCGAATGCTCCCAACAACCAGTGAGTCCTCGATGTACTCCTCCATGGCCTTGGTCTCAGGACCAGACAGAGAATACAGCTGGCCTCGAGGCGGTGTGGTGCCCGGAAGGAGGTCAATAGCACAATCATAAGGACGATGTGGAGGAAGGGAGGTAGCACGGGCCTTGCTGAAAACCTCCAGGAGGTCATGATACTCTGCGGCCACGGCAGAGAGATCCAAGAACGTACTTAACCCTGGAGGCAGATGTTTCGGAGAAGGCTGTGCCTGGCAGTGTGAATGGCAGAACGAGCTCCAACCCAGGATGGAACCACTAGTCATTATCTGGGTTGTGCTTCTGGAGCCAAGAAAAACCCAAAACAGGCATGTGAGGGGTCTCAATGAGGAGGAGCTGAATTGACTCACTGTGATTTCCAGATAACAGCATATTAATGGGAACTGTGCTGTGCGTGACTCTACCAGTGGAGCGGTCTAGTCTAGTGCCTTGGCATCCATGGGAACAGAGAGGAGTTGAGTTGGGATACTTAGTTCTGATACCAGGGTAGCATCCATGAAACTCATCTGCCCCAGAGTCAATAAGCTCCCGGAGAGACTTAGACTGGTCTCCCAACAGCAAGCTCACATAAAGGAGTTTAGGTAATGGGACAGAGGGTTCCCAGTCAGACTCACCAGAGTACTTGTACCTACTAAGGCTTCAGGTCTCTTTACTGGGCAGGTGGCTATATAATGCCCTACAGCTCCACAATGCAGACAACAATTGGAGCTTAGCCTGCAGGAACGTTAATCCCTGAGCGGTTTCCTTCTTCTCCGGCAACTGAGTTAGGAAGGACACCTGTATCTTTGTAGTGACTGGGTGTATTAATACACCATCCAAAGCCTAATTAATAACTCCAACATGCTCAAAGGGATATTCAATGTCTGCTATTTAATTTTTACCCATCTACAAATATGTTCCCTTCTTTGCGCGGCATTGAAAAACCTCCCTGGTCTTTGTCTTTGTGGTATCTGTGTTTCAAATTTACTGCTCGACTGAGGGACACGTGTGTGGAGTATAGAGATGACGTAGTCATTCAAAAATCATTTGAAACACTATTATAGCACACAGAGTGAGTCCATGCAACTTATTATGTGACTTGTTAAGCACATTTTACTCGTGAACTTATTTAGGCTAGCCATAACAAAGGTGTTGGATACATATTTACTCAAGACATTTCAGCTTTTATTTGTAATAAACATATATTTTTTTGAAAAACATAATTCTACTTTGACTTTATGGGCTATTGTGTGCAGGCCAGTGACAAAAACAATCTACATTTAATCCATTTTAAATTCAGGCTGTAACACAAAAAACGGTGGAAAAAGTAAAGGGGTGTGAATACTTTCTGAAGGCGCTGTATACCTTATTTAGTGCACTACTTTTGACTGGAGCTTATGGGTCTCTACATAGGAACACGCTGTTATTTGGGACATAGACAATCACACAGCCAAGATGACATCTCTGTGGTGAGTGAGGGGCTGAGAGGCACAGACCTTTCCTGGGGTCAGCCACAGAGATGTCCTCAGTCACGTTACAGAAGGACGTCTCCTTGGTGTCCCCTAGCCCTGCTGGACTCTGGGAAGAGGTAGGCCTCAACAACAACCTGACTGTGGGAGGGGAAACAACAACATGCAGAGTGAATTATAGTCGTAGTGGATGTGAAACAGATGATCTTAATCGAGCTCTGTCATTGTGTGAGACATGATTATCATGCATAGTTAATCAGCTATAACAGACTCATTGTAAAACATTCAAATACAGTGTTCTATATTCTGACATGTCGGGCTACTTCTGTTTTTCATCCACCACAGCAAGGAATCTGTATTGCACAAACATTAGAACATTGAACATGTCATCATTCTCTTCACACTCCATGATTTGACACTTGAAGGATGTCTCACCTAGGAACCACACTCCGACTGCTAAGCCTCCCAGAAGTCCTACTGCACACACAGCAGCCAGTACTCTCACCAGTCTATTGGCTGACACTGGAGAACAGCTGAATTAGACACTGATAAGATATCAACTGGCCTAGGTATACTGATAAAAGGCATGTTAGCTGTCTGTCACACTGACATAGAGTGGAAGAGATAGCGACACAGCATGTAACAGCCATTAAACAGTCTACAACTTGCACACAACTAAGGATGTGAACAAAGCATACCACATGTAGGGAACTTGACCAGTGACAAAGATGAAGGCTTAACATTTCACAGGCAGTGTCATAATCAACTGATTTACAGTATATAAAGTCTGCATGGCAGCTGTGAGGGGTAGATGTTTACTGTACAACTTTAACTTAAGACAATGAGATACTAAAGTACTGAAGCTTAATGCTGCTATATTCTCTAATTAGATTAGACTATATAGTGTAACAGTATAAGGACTAAAGTTAAACTGTTACAATAGCATGCCTTATTTGTGTACTAATTGGATAATGTTGTCAACTAATGATAGCCTGTGGTTTCAGCCCTATTAGACAGTGCACCACCCAGGCATTGACCTTACTGTGGTTTGTAGAGTGGATTCCTCTCAGCCAGGCATGGCAGCTCTGACTCTGAGCTACTCGGGCCTCTCCCACTCCTGTCTTCTCTGGGTGGAAAGAATGACTGACAGCCGCAGGGTTCTCAATCGCAGATAATGTATCTCCATCAAGATTCTGCAACAGATGTGATGAATGCAACACACACTATTCATATCAGTCTTCTGGAACACTGGATATGAAGATAACCTATTCTTCTTGGCTGACTACTCCTCCCCTTCTACACACACGGACGCCTCCTTATTCATCCCCTTTATCAAACAGATTTAATTAGGATGACTGTGAAACAAGAGATCTCCGGAGGGTTTGTCCAGGTGTATGGAATTTGAATGGCAGGTATGTAAAGGTGCGTAGATAATGTCACAGGTGTCCAGGTGTGTGAACTGAAGCACAATGTATCATTCATAGCCATGTGTGAGAATCCCAGCCAACGTGTCATACTTGTGCTGCAGACATATGGATTTGGGGCTCCCGAGTGGCGCAGCGGTTTAAGGTACTGCATCTCAGTGCTAGAAACGCTACAGACCCTGGTTAGATTCCAGGCTGTATCACAACCGGCCGTGATTGGGAGTTCTATAGGGCGGCGCACAATTGGCCTAGCGTCGTCTGGGTTAGGGTTTGGCCTGGAAAGGCTATCGTTGTAAATAAGGATTTGTTCTTTACTGACTTGCCTAGTTAAATAAAGGTTAAATAAAACAAATAAATACAATTTACTCTACACAGTACCAGACCTATGCAGCAGGTATTTCACATGCAGGTGAATCAGACTACCTACAATTGTTTTCTATTGCAAGACATAATTAAAACCAAAAATGTCAAATGCTACAGGGAATTTCTAGCTCATGCAATGAGATATTGTAGGAAAATAGGATGGCATTATATATTTACAAATCCCATCTAAAAACCATCTACTCCAACATGATGCTTAAACATTGTAATTTACCCATATAATCAACAGCTGTTTTTAACCCAAAGCATGCACTGTATGCATATATTTCTCTTTAAGTTATCCTCTAGCTGTCTAGCAGATAATACATTACATTAGTAAAAAGTACACAATGTACATGTACTTGAAATACATTATGAGGATTGACAATAGATTATTAAAAACCATTAATAAATCATCATAGTTGTTGTTAAACAACATGCAAGACAGCTAGTACATGTACAGTAAATAGACAGAGGCATTATGAAAACAACATCTGTTGTCAGTGATGTTGACACTCAATGAGTGAGTCGATAGCCTAAAGACAGAGGGCAACAGAGAAGGTATCAAGGTGATAATGAAAGTAAATAGGGGTAAAGAGAGAGACATAGATATATGGATATGCCTGGAGTCTTACCATGTTTCCCTTGTATGTTCTGTTGTCCAGAGGAGAGTGTGGTAGTGGGCTCTTCAGCGTTCATCTGTAGGCCTGTGTTAGGTTAGAGACAGAGATGCGCTCCGCTCGCAGCTGGTCGACTATTTGCCATTTCACAGAATGCAACTCTGGATTTTCCCTTCACAAAGAGACAGTGAGGTCAGCAGTGGTTCTGCGCTGTTGAATGAACCTGTTGTTTTGCCAAGGAGGTCATGGGGCCTATGGAGGCAGGCTCAACCAGTTCTTTGTAGGAGGGAACATCTCCAGAGATACCCCACAAGCCACTGATAGGGCAGGCAGAGGCACAGGTTGCTTAGTAACACCCTTACCTGTGCCAACAGAGCATCCACTTGGCAGACAGAACATTATTAGCTGAACATTGTAGCTTCATGAGCAAAGGTCATAATTACAGATTGTTGAAAAGCCTCATATCATGTCAATCCCAGTCAGACTCATTTGGAAACCAAAGGTATCACATCTCTCACCAGGACACTCCAGAACAAAATGAACACTGTTCTGCCTGCTGGTGAGGTGACAGATTTTCAGTTTCTCTCTCAAATTGAACAAATAAATGCATTTGTATAGTTTTTGTTATGAATTATTAAAAAACAATTATTTCTGGATACCCGTTACAGTATACACAATTTACTCTGCATCAGGTGCAGTACAAAAAATAACCAACCAACATTTTTGGGGGGTTGAGTGAATCATATTTTATTTGACAAGGATATACAAATAAATATGTTACTTAAAACATGATAAAATGTGGACAATTTCATCTGTTTACAGGTAAGTATGGGTAAAAAGTATTTTTTGAAAATTTCTCTTCTACCTTAAGGCAAGCTTAATTAATCCAGTAAATTGAGAACATCAAGATGTTCCTAATGAAAAATTGTAGATTTAATCTGCCATCTAGAATGCCAGCCAGCAGAAGGTACCTTTGATATGCACTGTCTCCCATGGGCGTGGTATGGGATTAGGCCTGGAGAGAGCCAGGTGAGGAGGATAACTGCCAGCGAAGACATTCCTTACACTCGGACTGCTCAAGCACCATCCCGGAAACGGCCTACATCTCTTTGGCTCATCTGAATCACTGTCAGATGAAATAATGTACAAGTCAAACCCACCAAGTCAAACCCACTCTAATAAGTCTATTTGTCTATCCGTCTGTCCGTCTGTCCGTCTGTCTGTCTGTATACTGTGACCTGAGGTGGATGGGGCAGACTAATACTGTGTGTTGACATGCAGACTGGGAATGAGTGTGGGTTTACATCCAAAAACATATTGGATTGATTAAAGGGAATTGTAACACATACTGTAAATTTACATAAATATCAACATTGGCAAGAGTCTATGATGGTATGTGAATGAGATATCCCCTTTGTTGGTGAATAGACAATAATACTGACATTCATTTGTCCGTTTATCAAATCGGCACAGCACATGGCAATACAATCATTAAATGACACTCATCATTTAAATCTTAATTAGGAGAGCTTGATGTATGGGCAGTGAGATACCTTTTGTTATTTCTCGCATACTGTAAGTAGACCAACAAGAACTAATACAAATTACATTGTATAAACATTCTGAAGGATATGTACAGTGTGTCTTGATTTCATAAACGTTGATTAACCCTTCTATGCCGACTTGTCAAACGTCAATATTTATATAAAGAACTCATTCTTACTAAGTTTCCTAGTTCCTGTGCCATTGTTATTACTGACTGAGTTGCACAGTAACATTTGATCAGATAAATACTGGTAATGTACTTTCCTTGTCGACATGTTGGAGGGGACAGAGTCTGTGTCATGTCCAGGAGATCTCTCAACTCTTTGTCTCACTGCCATCTCTCTGTCACTGTGAGTGGCAGTCTGGACCTTATAGTTCTTATCAGAGGTCTTGTGATTGGAACCAATCCCCCTCTCAGCTAGTGGCTTGTGTGACTTAAAGCGCTGTCCCCAAAAAATCTCATCTTCCGTGTAGGAGGTCCTCACATGGAAGGCTGTGCCTGAGAAGAAATACATATTATATTATATACGTCTGCTGTCCGAACCAGGAATTAAGGATACTGTAGGTCCCTTTACCCATGTTTTGATAATGATAACATATAAATAACTCACAACCATTAATTTGGAAAAACGACAAGTTTTTCTGATTGAAATAGCCCAAACAGTTATTTTATTCCAACTCCAGATTTCCCCACCTCTCAGTACAAACCTGCGTCTTGAACGGCTCCGTCCACCATGACCACAATTTCAAAGGTCTCCCACTTTAAAGAGTCAGCACTGATGCCCCAGAGAGGACTTTGTTCATCAATGACATGCTCCACGGTCTGGGGCTCCACTGTGAACAGCCTGGCTTCATCTGGCCCCATGCCCAGAGTCAGCTCTCTCTGCTCCAACAGGATGAACTCTCCTTCTTTGGTATGGTGAGATTTGATCAGCTTGGCTCTTATCTCTGCCACCAGCATGTGTGTCTCTTTCAGAGTCTTGACATTGAACATCAGGCACAGCCTCTCATCCCTCTCAGAGACCACACAGTGCTGACTGAATAACAGAGTGGGCAGCCTCCTCTTAGGCTTGGCTAGCTTGGCCAGGATGCAGCCCAGCATCAGGGTGTCTAACACTGATTCAATGATGGACTGTGCCATCATGAGAACCAGCCCGTCCATGCAGTTGGCTGAGGCCACTCTAGAGCCGTAGCCGTTGATGATTTGGCTGTCCATGGAGATAGAGAGGGCCGAATGGAAACTGTCCAGTTTCTCAAAGCATGGCTGCCATTGCGGGTCTTGTATGTGTTCCATATCACCACGCAGCCAGGCACCCAGGAAGTAGAGCTCTGCGAAGGCTGCCCAGGTGACGATGTAGCACAGGGTGAAGACAAATAGGATCCAACTGTACTTCAGATCCACAAGGGTGCCGATCAGGTCACACATCTTGTTCTTGGAGCTGTATGATGAGCCACGACACATGCCATCCTTGGTGAAGTAGCGATGGTGCTGGCGACCAGTAGAACTGGAACTCTTGTGTCTTTTGTCTCCTGTACTCTTGGAAGAAGAAGATGTGGCATTGTTCTGTGTTTTCTTCCCTCTACTAGGTTTACTAGAGCCTTTCTCAACCCAGGAGCTTGTATCATAACTGGAGAACCTCTCAGCACTCCTGGTCTGCCTTGCTTTGTGCTGTGATTGGATGATCCTCTGACTGACCGGCAGTGGATGCAGCTTTGGATGGTGAACAGGCATGGTGACATACTGACCCCTACTGGTGGTCCTGGAGATTTTATTGGGATTGGCTAAAGATACTCTTGTGTCCACCTGCAATGAAGACATCAAGACAGTAAGGTGTCATCTGAAATCGAACAGTGAAGATGTTGATAACAATACAATAATAAACCAGTCATCTTTGCAGTGAATATTGAGATGTTATACTGACCCTCCTCAGGTATGGCCTGTATGGGTTATATGTGTTGTGTCGAAGTGAAGCTCTGGGTCTGATGTTCTTCCTGGGGTATGGGGGAGGTCCATAGTTGCCATAGTCCCCATAGAGTGCACAACTGTTGGAGATCACCGTGGAGAACATGGCTGGAATCGCCCTCTGTGGAAACCGAGACAAACCGAAAGGAGTGTCCACCGTTTATACTGTCAACAAGACAAACTAGAAAAAAGTTTATCACCTGTGCAGGTTCAAAAATCCTGTTAACAAAAGTAGTTTTTAATGATGTGTGCAGGATGACACTTGTATCCAGTCTAAGAACATAGAGCAAGCGTTGACATGTCCTTGTTTGTGTCTTGTTGTAAAAACTAATGATGGAGAGGGTGGATAAGAGCAGGGCTGCTGCTCCAGTCAGTCTCCAGTCCAGATGGTGTGTAGTGTGGTTTGCTTTAGCTGTCCACCATGCTCACACTAATTAAACAGAGGAGATTACATTATCACCAGCTCTTAATCAATCTGCTCGTCTACAGAGCATGACCATGGATTTCATGAGATTACAGAGGAGATAATCCTTTTTGCACATGTGTAACTAAATTTAGCCCACCTTTCATCTTTTCAAAATGGCTCCATTACATTTGGTGGATCTCATGCTCATCAACTACATAAACAGGACAGGATAGTTCTATGTCAGCACAATCGTAATACACTAGTGGACTTTTCCATCATTGCAAACAAAGGAGAAGCTTCTTTACTATATCCAAGTCATGTTGTGTTGTCACTATGCTCTGCTGGTGGAAAAACTGTTTTCAGTATATGTGTTGGTATAGACCATAGCAATGCTGTGTTTCCATTTTTATTTTGTTTTTCGCAGTGGTGGAAAAAGTACCCAATTGTCATACTTGAGTTAAAGTAAAGATAACTTAATAGAAAATTACTTGATGTCACGATCGTGTACTGGAGAGAATGAGGACCAAGGCGCAGCTGGATATGAACACATCTTCTCTTTTTTTATTTAAAAAAAAACGAAGATGAACACGACACAAAACACTTTACAAACTAACAAAACAACAAAACGACCGTGAAGCTACAAACGTTGTGCATAGACAGACAGGCTACAAACGTTCTGACATAGACAATTACCCACAATTAATGAGAGCCTATGGCTACCCTAAATAAGGCTCCCAATCAGAGACAACCGACATCAGCTGTCTCTAATTGGGAACTCATTCAGGTAACCATAGACTCTTCTAGATCACTCACCAACATAGACAACGCTAGAACTCTACACTAAACACAAAACCATATCTTACACCCCATAACCCCTTTACCAAATAAACACCCAACACCAACAAAACATAAACATTACCCATGTCACACCCTGACCTAACTAAATAATAAAGAAAACCAAATAATACTAAGGCCAGGGTGTGACATAACCCCCCCCTTGAGGCGCGAACTCCGGGCGCACCATACACAGTCTAGGGGAGGGTCTGGGTGGGCTCCCCTCCACGGTGGCGGCTCCGGCTCTGGTCGTAGTCCCCTCGTCACCACAGTACCTAAACACCTCCTAGGCTTTCTCCAAACGACCCCCCTCCACATTAACCCCATTGCATTCAGGGGCAGTTCCGGACTAAGGGGCAATACCAAGGTAAGAGGCAGTACCAGGGTCAGGGGCAGTACTAGGGTCAGGGACAGTACCAGGGTCAGGGGCAGTACCAGGGTAAGGGGCAGCACCAGGGTAAGGGGCAGCACCAGGGTAAGGGGCAGCACCAGGGTAAGGGGCAGCTCCGGACTGAGGAATGGCAGCTCCAGACTGAGGGACTGCCGCTCCGGACTGAGGGACTGCAGCTCCGGACTAAGGGACGGCAGCTCCGGACTAAGGGACTGCAGCTCCGGACTGAGGGACAGCCCATGGCTGGCTGACAGATCTGGCTGCTCATGGCTGGCTAACGGATCTGGCTGCTCATGGCTGGCTGACGGATCTGGCTGCTCATGGCTGGCTGACGGATCTGGCTGCTCATGGCTGGCTGACGGATCTGGCTGCTCATGGCTGGCTGACGGATCTGGCTGCTCATGGCTGGCTGACGGATCTGGCTGCTCATGGCTGGCTGACGGATCTGGCTGCTCATGGCTGGCTGACGGATCTGGCTGCTCATGGCTGGCTGACGGATCTGGCTGCTCATGGCTGGCTGACGGATCTGGCTGCTCATGGCTGGCTGACGGATCTGGCTGCTCATGGCTAGCTGACGGATCTGGCTGCTCATGGCTAGCTGACGGATCTGGCTGCTCATGGCTAGCTGACGGATCTGGCTGCTCATGGCTAGCTGACGGATCTGGCTGCTCATGGCTAGCTGACGGATCTGGCTGCTCATGGCTAGCTGACGGATCTGGCTGCTCATGGCTAGCTGACGGATCTGGCTGCTCATGGCTAGCTGACGGATCTGGCTGCTCATGGCTAGCTGACGGATCTGGCTGCTCATGGCTAGCTGACGGATCTGGCTGCTCATGGCTAGCTGACGGATCTGGCTGCTCATGGCTAGCTGACGGATCTGGCTGCTCATGGCTGGCTGACGGATCTGGCTGCTCATGGCTGGCTGACGGATCTGGCTGCTCATGGCTGGCTGACGGATCTGGCTGCTCATGGCTGGCTGACGGATCTGGCTGCTCATGGCTGGCTGACTGATTTGGCTGCTCCTGTCTGGTTGGCGGCTCTGGCAGATCCTGTCTGGTTGGCGGCTCTGGCAGATCCTGTCTGGTTGGCGGCTCTGGCAGATCCTGTCTGGTTGGCGGCTCTGGCAGATCCTGTCTGACGGCTCTAGCGGCTCCTGTCTGGCTGGCGGCTCTAGCGGCTCCTGTCTGGCGGACGGCTCAGTGGGCTCATGGCAGACGGGCGGCTTTGCAGGCTCATGGCAGACGGGCGGCTTTGCAGGCTCATTGCAGACGGATGGCTCAGATGGCGCTGGGGAGACGGATGGCTCAGATGGCGCTGGGGAGACGGATGGCTCAGATGGCGCTGGGGAGACGGATGGCTCAGATGGCGCTGGGGAGACGAGCAGTTCAGTCAATGCTGTGCAGACGGCAGATTCCTGCCGGCTGAGGCGCACTGTAGGCCTGGTGCGTGGTGCCGGGACTGGTGGCACCGGGCTGGGGACACGCATCTCAGGGCTAGTGCGGGGAGCAGCAACAGGACGCACAGGACTCTGGGGACACACAGGAGGCTTGGTGCGTGGTTTAGACACTGGTGGTAAAGGGCTGGAGACACGCACCATATAGCTAGTGCGTGGAGGAGGCACTGGTGGTACTGGGTTGGGGCGGGGAGGTGGCGCCGGAAATACCGGACCGTGCAGGCGTACTGGCTCCCTTGAACGCCGAGCCTGCCCAACCTTACCTGGTTCTATGCTCCCCGTCGCCTGACCAGTGCGGGGAGGTGGAATAACCCGCACCGGCCTATGTAGGCGAACCGGGGACACCATGCGTAAGGCTGGTGCCATGTACGCCGGCCCGAGGAGACGCACTGGTGACCAGATGCGTTGGGCCGGCTTCATGACATATGGCTCAACGCTCAGTCTAGCCCGGCCGATACGTGGAGCTGCAATGTACCGAACCGGGCTATGCACGCGTACAGGAGACACCGTGCGCTCTACTGCGTAACACGGTGTCTGCCCGTACTCCCGCTCTCCACGGTAAGTACAGGGAGTAGGCGCAGGTTTTCTACCTGACTTCGCCACCCTCCCTTTAAGGCCCCCCCCAAGAAATTTTTGGGGTGTACTCACGGGTCTCCAGCCTTGTCTCCGTGCTGCCTCCTCATATCGCCTCCTCTCGGCTTTCGCTGCCTCCAGCTCTTCACGAGGGAGGCGATATTCTCCAGGTTGTGCCCATGGATCTTCTTCCAATTCCTCCTCCCAACTCCAGAGATCCTGTGTAGGTATGTCCTGTTGCCGCCTTCCATGCCGCTTGGTCCTATGGTGGGTAATTCTGTCTCGATCGTGTACTGGAGAGAATGAGGACCAAGGCGCAGCTGGATATGAACACATCTTCTCTTTTTTTATTTAAAAAAAAACGAAGATGAACACGACACAAAACACTTTACAAACTAACAAAACAACAAAACGACCGTGAAGCTACAAACGTTGTGCATAGACAGACAGGCTACAAACGTTCTGACATAGACAATTACCCACAATTAATGAGAGCCTATGGCTACCCTAAATAAGGCTCCCAATCAGAGACAACCGACATCAGCTGTCTCTAATTGGGAACTCATTCAGGTAACCATAGACTCTTCTAGATCACTCACCAACATAGACAACGCTAGAACTCTACACTAAACACAAAACCATATCTTACACCCCATAACCCCTTTACCAAATAAACACCCAACACCAACAAAACATAAACATTACCCATGTCACACCCTGACCTAACTAAATAATAAAGAAAACCAAATAATACTAAGGCCAGGGTGTGACACTTGAGTAAAAGTGAAAGTCACCCAGTAAAATAATACTTGAGTAAAAGTCTAAAAGTATTTGGTTTTAAAATATACTTAAGTATCAAAAGTAAATGTAATTGCTAAAATACACTTAAGTATCAAAAGGGAAAGTATAAATATGGCAACTGGCCACATTTTCTAGTTTTTTATTTATTTACAGATGGCCAGGGGAACGCTCCAACTCGGACATCATTTACAAATGAAGCATGTGTTTAGTGAGTCCACCAGATCAGAAGCAGTAGGGATGACCAGAGATGTTCTCTTGATAAGTGTGTGAATTAGACCATTTTCCTGCATTCAAAATGTAACGAGTACTTTTGGGTGTCAGGGAAAATGTATGGAGTAAAAAGTACATCATTTTCTTTAGGAATGTAGCAAAGTAAAAGTTGTCAAAAAATATTAATAGTAAAGTACAGATACCCCAGAAAACGACTTAAGTTGTATTTAAAAAGTATTTTTACTTAAGTACTTTACACCACTGGTTTTTCGATTCAGTAAGTTAGAATTCCATTTTTACTGAGTTTCCATTATAAAATGTTAACACAGCATTGCCATGTCTATACCACCACATCCCAAACCCACAAATAAACATAGAAACAAGAACATAAACAAAGGTAGTACCTGTGATGAAGAATTCCCTCTTGTTATTGACTGGATGCAGCTACTGTATGGCTGCCATTCTGCTTAGTGGTGGACACAACAGTGTGTGGGGTAGAGCAGAGGGAGGGAGGGCAGAGAGGCAGAGACTTATCCCTTCCCTCATCTGTAGCAACTAGTCAAACCCACCCAGCTGTTAGTCTGGCATCGTGCCACTAAGGGTCACCAAACCGCCTGTCATGACTTCAGCTGCATGCTACATTGAGACAGGGAAACACAACCAACATTATCATGTTTATTTTTACTATTTTATGTTTCTTTGGTGTATTTTGAAATGCGCAAATGAAATGTATTATTATTATTATTATTATTAACTCAACCGTCATGGATTTACATTTGGATATTTTCTAACATATTCAAATATTGAACATATTCCTATAGTGCATGTGAATAGTATGCAGAAACAAACAGACAGTAAGAACTCACTTTACTTGACTGATGACACAATAAAGACCTGCATTGTAAAATAGTTTTATTCTTTTTTCATCATGCCACAGAACAGTGATGCGTAAAGAGAGCTGTGCCTGAAACCACACTGAGAAAACACTTGCACACACAGTGTTACAAAGCTGTAATGCAAAAGGATTTAACACACATGGCAAGAAGAACAACCCTGATTGGACACCAGGACAAACACTGACTGAACTGGCGCTGAGGTAGACAAACATTGACCTAATATCTACCTAAATGATGATCATCACATCCTTATAGTACACACACCAAATAAAACAACTTCCGTTTTGTTACAACATAGAAAGATCAAAGAAAAACTTTTTTTCAAAGTGCTCTGTTAGTTTTGGTCCACCACGGAAATCCTAAGATCCTTATAGTGCATGTGTTTGTACACTGAACAAAAATATAAATGCAACATGTAAAGTGTTGGTCCCGTGTTTCATCAGGTGAGATAAAAGACACCAGCTTTTTTCCATATGCACAAAAAGCTTATTTCTCTAAAATGTTGTGCACAAATAGTTTTACATCCGTGTTATTTACACATTTCTCATTGGCCAAGATAATCCATCCACCTGACAGGTGTGGCATATCGACAAGCTGATTAAAAAGCATGATCATTACATGGGTACACCTTGTGCTGGGGACAACAAAAGGCCACTAAAATGTTCCGTTTAGTCACACAACACAATGCCACAGATGTCTCAAGTTTTGAGGGAGCATGTAATTGGCATGCTGACTGCAGGAATGTTCACCAGAGCTGTTGCCAGAGAATTGGATGTTAATTTCTCTATCATAAACCGCCTCCAACATCGTTTTAGAGAATTTGTCAGTAATTCCAAACGGCCTCACAACCGTAGACCACGTGTAACCACACCAGCCCAGGACCTCCACATTCGACTTCTTCACCTGCGGGATCGTCTGAGACCAGCCACCCAGACAGCTGATGAAACTGAGGAGTATTTCTGTCTGTAATAAAGCCCTTCTGTGGTGAAAAACCTCTGATTGGCTTGGCCTGGCTCCCAGGTAGGTGGGCCTATGGTTTCCCAGGCCCACCCATGGCTGCGCCCCCGACCAGCAATGTGAAATCCATAGATTAGGGCCCAATTAATGTTTTTGACTGATTTCCTTTTATGACCTGTAATTCAGTAAAATCATTAAAATTGTTGCATGTCGCGTTTATATTTCTGTTCAGTATAGAACAGATAGCAGTACAGTGAAGATGAGTTGATACTTCTAATTGTTTTCATGGCACTGAGTGCTGGCTGTTTGTTCTAGAAGGCCATAGTGTTAGACCCATATTATGCCCAACGTTGAGCTTTATAAAGATGATTAACAACACCACTATGTATTCTGTGTGTTCTGTGCATTTTTTCCCATTTGATGAATTCACAATCCAAATTTTACTTTGACATGACAGAACATTTTGAAAGAAAATCTCACTCGTTGCTTTGAGGCTTGAGGTGCCTGGGGCATAATACCATAGTCATGAGAAGTATCTTGTTTCAAATTACAATGTTTAGACAATAGGGTCTACTACGGCATGGCAGTGAAAATAATTTCTTCACTAGCAATAAACAAACAACCAGGAACAACAACGATCAATAAAACATACATGTACTGTGTACATGTATTCAGCACATCTATTCTCCATTTATAAAAGAGGCACAGGGAGGGCTCTTACTCAAATCAGACTCCAGAGACTTACAAAACACACAAGAAAATATGTTTCATAAATCAAATCAAATGTAAACAAATTGCAGATCACTGTAATACAAAAATACAACATCTTTAAATCAGAGAATCCCTCATCTGGCTCTCGTCTAGAAATAAGATACAATTACATTTACAGCAACAGACAACTGACGATAACCTGCTTTTAGTAATTTAACTTTACAGAATCATCTTTTCACGTTTAGTAAAAAAGCCAACACATTTATTCACATTTTCTTTCTTTTCATCACTTAGAGAAAAATTGAATTCTGTGATTTAACAGACTGCTATAATTGAACTTATAAAAAATTATACACATAAAAGTCACTTTGAAGACTTTCAAATCTTTTTTTCCACCCAACAGGCAACCGTCCGAAACAATTCCATGAATTAATTCTCAGAACATTTCAAGCCTCTTCACCAATATAAAAGGACATTTGAAGTTAAAGCTACAGATGATGGATGAAAACACGCTGAAAAACACCAGTTCTAAGATGTGCTATTGCCTCTGTGCAAAAGTTGAAGATTGAAGAGGTAGCACTTATTCTAATAACAGAAGAAACGGCCTTGCGGTTGGGTCAAAATAACCAACACCTATTTGGTAACAAAAACGATGCATGACATAAATATCAAAACCTGTTGCACCTTAATGCCTGTCAATCAGCATGAGCAGACAGACTAACTGACAGGTAAGGAAAATCATATGTGTAATATGCTCACTGAAAAATAATACACAAATTAAATCAAGCATATGGAGAACATTCAAGTAAAACATGCAGAAAACAAACAATCTATAACAGGAAATAATAAGTCAGGAAATGATTGTTTATCTCAATCAATCTATGTAGTATAGTATTGCAATTAAACCAGAGAAGTTGGGTTCTACATCTCACAATCACAGTCACAGCAGATAGAACTCATCCTTTCTAGTGTAACACTTTTACTGCTGTGGTAACCTGACCAGTAGTCTTTCAGTCTTCAACACATACGCAGGTTTAATGTAATAACAGATAATTGCGGCAATTCGTGATAAAACCAATCAAACCACAGAAATGATCAACTTTCAGAGGAAAGAATACGATGAAAAACCTGCCCACACCTAGGATAGTGTGTCTTAGTGTCTAAGTCCTGCTCAGACGTAACATATGTACAGGTAGGTCTTCTCTATCCTCCAGTCTGGGGGCACATCCTCGGGTCTGTGGCTCTTCATGTGTTTCTGCATGGCTGCCAGGCTGGGGCAGAAGTCCTGGCAGATGGTACACTGGTAGGGCGACGCTCCGTTGTGGGTGCGCAGGTGCTTGATCATGGCAGAGTAGTCCCTGGATCGCTGGTGACAGATCTTGCACTCAAATGGTTTCTCGCCTATAGGAATAGAACGGCATACTCGTGAAACCTTTCCTTGACTATATGCTAAAACCAGTGGTACTATCTGACACACATTGGTTTGACCTGTGTGTATGCTGTCATGAACACAAAACAATCTGACGTGTGAGTGTGTTGTTATTATGACCATGCACTGTTCTGATTTACGCTCTGATTTGATTGTGTGTGTGTTATTACAGCCAGACACTGCTCTCTAACCTGTGTGCACGCGGTAGTGAGTCTCCAGCTGATGCTTAAGGCTGAACCTTTTGCCACAGCCGTTACACTCGTAAGGCTTCTCTCCTGTGTGGATACGTTTGTGTCCCCTCAACATGCCATCGTCCCGGAAACAGCTCCCACAGAACTCACACTCAAACGGGTGGTCACCTGAAGACACAGTTTAGACACAGGTTGGGTAAAGGTTGGACACACGTCATCACAGGTGTCATAATTCTAAACCGTATCAAACGGTTCAGGTAGGCCTCCGCTCAACAGCAAACAAACAGTATCAAAGACTTATTTTAACGTGACTACTACTTGCATATGATAGATGTAGTTGTACAGGTCAATAAAAACAGAACCTTTTTGCATATCAGGCTGAAAAAAAGATTGTGCTTTCAGATATATATAATAATAATAGAATAGAATATACTGTATATAATAATGTTATGACATGTGAGGACACTCCATCTGGCTGCTCGCCAACAGCTAATAGAAGTCTTCCAGACATGTGGGACTCTCCATAGTTGATCCATCTCTCTCTGAGGCTGTGGCTTTGAGTCATTTGCAATGACCTATGTGTCTCATTAGCTCAGTGTCCACAGCAACAGCCAAGTGGGACAATACATTGCACTGCTCATTATAGCCTGGTGCTTCACAAAGCCCCCCATGCTACAAGACACATGACATTTACACAATGACACTACCAAGATGACTGTGGTATAAACAAGACACACAACGATGGCCAAACCCCGATTCCCTTCTGTCTCTTCATATCAATTATGTTTTTGTTCAATATAGACGTGGATCTGAAGAAGGGGGCAACCTTTCAGTAAAAATCTCCCTCTCCCTACCCCTACCCCTCCCTCTCCCTCTCCCTCTCCCTTAGGGCACCACTGACTAACTCTCAGAGAATAACACAGACATTTGCTGTTCTTTAGATATTTATTTAGGTTTGCTCTGTCATTTGGGGTGAACTGCAGTAGAAATGACAGACATGAATCGCAGGGGCCTAGAAGGCTGTGTCTAAGAACCTAAAAACATCCACCGGATGAAATAGCCTCAAACATAACATTGGCCATATTGGAGCATTGCTGTCATGTCATTGCGGAGTTTATTAACATTAAGTGAATGTAGACATGATCAAATTAGTGAAACTGACTGTAATTGAAAAACTCTGGTCTTATGCTACTTCAGTTTAGTGCCAAGAGAGAAGTAGTAGTTCAAGGTATTTAAGGATTAAAACCTTGAGGTTTATGGGAATCTCATTGCAGCTTTGGATTGTGTGTTAGGCGATGATGTTGATGGATATGACAGTGATGGCGATGATTGTGATGAAAACAGTAATGATGTTGATGATGATGAGAACAGTGGTGATGATGATGATGATGAAAACAGTGACGATGATGATTCTTTTCTTTCTTTTTCTGTTATTTTACCAGGTAAGTTGACTGAGAACACGTTCTTATTTACAGCAACGACATGGGGAATAGTTACAGGGGAGAGGAGGGTGATGAATGAGTCAATTGTAAACTGGGGATTATTAGGTGACCATGATGGTTTGAGGGACAGATTGGGAATTTAGCCAGGACACCGGGGTTAACACCCCTACTCTTACTCTTACCATACGTTCCATGGGATCTTTAATGACCTCAGAAAGTCAGGACAACTGTTTTAACTTCCCATCCGAAAGACGGCACCCTACACAGGGCAGTGTAGGGGCATTGGGATATTTTTTTAGTCCAGAGGAAAGAGTGTCTCCTACTGGCCCTCCAACACCACATCCAGCAGCATCTGGTCTCCCATCCAGGGACTGACCAGGACCAACCCTGCTTAGCTTCAGAAGCAAGCCAGCAGTGGTATGATGATGAGAACAGTGGTGATGATGATGTTGAAAACAGTGATGATGATGATGATGATGATGATGATGAAAACAGTAGTGTTGATGATGAAGATGACAATGGACACAGATGCAGTCCTTACCTGTGTGTGAGCGCAGGTGGCGTTTGAGGGTGGTGTGGCTGGGGAAGGGGTGGTCACAGTGGCTGCAGACGTAGCTGTGCATCCCTGCATGAACCTCCATGTGCTGCTGCAGAGCCTTCTGGGTCTGGAACCGCTTGGCACACAGCAGACAGAACACTGCCATGTCTGTCCCTGGAGACCACACAGAGACACAGACACAGTTATTTCAGGACCAAACATACACTCAGTGGGGAAACTGGGTCACTCAACTCTGAGCCTGAGACTCTGAGTGTTCTGAGGAGAACGCTTCTTTCAAAGAGCAAAGTGTTTCTACCTAAACTAACCCCCCTGACAGGCGTGAAATACATTCAGTTTGACTTTATACACTTTTCTGATTGACGTTGACTTGGAAGTCATTGTCTTTGAGAGATGTATTTTTTACGCAATACACAGGATGCTAGAACTGTCAATCACATAATCAATGCCTTCTCCTTATGGGATGTTAAAACAGGAATTATTATTTTCAATCCCCATCAAGCCTGTGCTCCAGCAGCCTCTGGAGTCGTCTGTGTCTGTTCACAGAGAGAGGCTGATAGCAGCTCCACCCTGAACGATGCCTACACTATGAGCTATGTGCTGAATGTTAAGTAGTGATATCAAGCCATTAAAGGCAGGACTGCAGGAAAAACACAATCCTTTTAATCCCGTGTGTGACCTGGCATCACTTTGGGGCTGCTCTCCTGTTGCGCTGAGAGTGGAGTGGAATACAGATAGGGAAACACAGGCTAGTTTTACTCACACAGGATCTGTGAAGAACCACCATTAAATTCTCACACACAATATACAGGGTTCTTACTTTTTCGTATCACTATTCAATGACCCCTTTGCTTATCCCTCTCATGAAAATTCAAATGTGAGGTAGGACTGAATCATCAGTAATCAATTCCACTGATAATAATGTACGAGTCTTGCAGAGAGGTGGTTAATGTTAGGTTATGAGGTCGGTATTTCTGTCTGCTCGGGTTTAGAATCATTTACAACGCAGGTCCCATTGCTCACGACTCGGATTCAATCAGACATCTCCAGCGGTGGATCATTAGTAAACAGAAGGCTATGCGAGTGTTTCATTGGAATTCAAGTGGGGTTGCTGAGTTGCATTTAAAATGCAGTCTGATGAGGTCCACTAAATCAAATCATTTGTTACTGTTATTGAAGTGCCTTGAGGCAACTGGCAATTAAATTGGAATTAGTGCAGGGAATGAGATACAGCACACTCATACTAAGACAGGAGATTTTCAGACAGTGTTTGGAGTTCAATCAAGTTAACAGTCAAGGATATTTATAGTCAATCATTAATTTAATTTCAGCAATAAATCATATTATCTCTCTATTGTTTACCATTTTCCTGCAATCCACATTTAAAAAATTTCTCCAACATTTTCCTTTTATTTTAGTCATGATGATGCATAGGTACACTTCACTTATTGAATCACTACATAACCTACTCTGAGGGAGTCAGTCAGTATCTTAGTGCCTCACATTACACGTGGTCCTCTTCACAAACGACTAGGAATACACAATGTGAAAGGCCTAGCTTACATCAGGCCTAATTTATAGGATGAATTATGTTACTAATATTCAGTATATTTCTAAGATTACATGCATCTGTATTATTTTTCTTTTCTCTCTCGTTATTAGATATTGACCATGGGACTTGATGGAATTAAAGTAGGCTATGAGCTTGCTGTGGTTTGCCCTAAACGGCACTAAGAGAATTTAGCATTATTTCTACTCATTAACAAAGAAGAGAGAAGATGAGAGATGTTCTACACTCCACACCATACATCAGAAAGCGAGCCTACTGGAATGCACTGCACCTGTTCACTAGCTTTATTCCAGTGGCCATCTATCTTCACAATAGAAACACAATGTGGTACAGACCCCCAATGGCTCGGCCCATTAGTCATAGGCTCTTCATGCAACTCCTACACTTCCAGGCTTTGTGTATAAGCCTAATGATCAGGGCTTTTCTCATCCACGGATCACAATGTTTAACTGATGGACAAAAGATCTTTCCTGTACCGCCTCAAACCCTAACTAGACAGGAACGTTTCTCTGTTAAGTCTCACTGTCCAGCTGACTATCTACTTTCTTTGGTTTCTGATTATTTCTAAAGAAGAGCCTTGACTGGAATGCACCAAAAGTCTAGGCTATATAGAGATGTATCCTAAAAAGCAAAAAGTCCTTTAGGAGCTACTGAATCCATTCTGTGCTGCTTTATCCGGTGGTACTACATGAACAATAATCTAAGACACGTGTCAAGCCATACAATCTCAATGCAGCCAGCAGGGGGAGTGCTCTCTACTCTTCTACTCCTTCTAGCCACCAACATGCTGGAGGGAACCCCAAATGATACAGTACCGTCAGTTACTTCTGTATGATGAAATGTTTTCCTTAGTACATTTTCTCACTCAGTAGCAACATTTTGACATGAGCTGTCATTCCTCAATTCTTCTCATTCCTTCATTTTCAAAATGTCAATTTAATGACCATTCCCATAAGTATGCGTTTGGCCTATTTTGATAACTAAACCATTAAACAGTCTGGATTCATTCTTGTTCTGCTTGTCATTTCCTGCTTCTAGACCCTCAGATGCTCAGTCAATACCCTCTCATCCCACTGCCATGAAAAGAATGTAAAACTGTCAAAACAAACGCTCTCGCTTAACAATGATCTCAGTCCCACATCCAGTGACAACACCTTGAATAATACACTAGTCACCAGTAACAACTTAACTTCTTTGAAAGAAAATGACAGAAGCACCAATACAAATACAGTGGCTTGCGAAACTATTCACCCCCCTTGGCATTTTTCATATTTTGTTGCCTTACAACCTGGAATTAAAATAGATTTTTTGGGGGGGTTGTATCATTTTATTTACACAACATGCCTACCACTGAAGATGCAAAATATATTTTATTGTGAAACAAACAAGAAATAAGAAAAAAACTGAAAACTTGAGCGTGCATAACTATTCTCCCCCTCCAAAGTCAATACTTTGTAGAGCCACCTTTTCCAGCAATTACAGCTGCAAGTCTCTTGGAGTATGTCTCTATAAGCTTGGCACATCTAGCCACTGGGATTTTTGCCCATTCTTCAAGTCAAAACTGCTCCAGCTCCTTCAAGTTGGATCGCTTCCGCTGGTGAACAGAAATCTTTAAATCATACCACAGATTCTCAATTGGATTGCGGTCTGGGCTTTGACTAGGCCATTCCAAGACATTTAAAAATGTTTCCTCTTAAACCACTCTAGTGTTGCTTTAGCAGTATGCTTAGTGTCATTGTCCTGCTGGAAGGTGAACCTCTGTCCCAGTCTCAAATCTCTGGAAGACTGTAATGTCCCTGTTATTAGCGCCATGCATCATTCCTTCAATTCTGACCAGTTTCCCAAAAACATGCCACCACCATGCTTCATTGTGGGGATGTTGTTCTCGGGTGATGAGAGGTGTTGGGTTTGCGCCAGACATAGCATTTTCCTTAATTGCCAAAAGCTACATTTTAGTGTCATCTGACCAGAGTACCTTCTTCCATATGTTTGGGGAGTCTCCCACAGGCCTTCTTTGGTCTCTTTGTTGCCTCTCTGATTAATGCCCTCCTTGCCTGGTCCATGAGTTTTGGTGGGCGGCTCTTTCTTGGCAGGTTTGTTGTGGTGCCATATTCTTAATTTTTTTATAATGGATTTAATGGTGCTCTGTGGGATGTTCAAAGTTTCAGATATTTTTTTATAACTCAACCCTGATCTGTACTTCTCCACAACTTTTTCCCTGACCTGTTTGGAGAGCTCCTTCGTCTTCATGGTGCCGCTTGCTTGGTGGTACCCCTTGCTTAGTGGTGTTGCAGACTCTGGGGCCTTTCAGAACAGGTGAATATATACTGAGATCATGTGACACTTAGATTACACACAGGTGGACTTTATTAAACTAATTATGTGACTTCTGAAGGTAATTGGTTGCACCAGATCTTATTCAGGGGCTTCATAGCAAAGGGGGTGGATACATATGCACAAACCACTTTTCAGTTTTTTATTTTGTTATAATTTTTTGAAATAAGTATTTTTTTTCATTTCACTTCACCAATTTGGACTATTTTGTGTATGTCCATTACATGAAATCCAAATAAAAATAAATTTAAATTACAGGTTGTAATGCAACAAAATAGGCAAAACACCAACGGGATGAATACTTGAATACTGAATACAAGGCACTGTAGTCCCTTAAATAAAAGCAGTAGATAAAAGTGACAGAGTCAGAAGTGCAGCACAAACAGTATGTATAATATAATAATATATACTGACATTCATTAGTTTGATGACTACCTGCACCAGTGCACCCTGTTAATTTTCCCACAAAAACACTTGCTTTCACAGCAGCCTTTTCCAGAAGGCTTTCCTCCTTAGTGCAGAGTAGCCCTTCTGTGTGAAAACACGATCTCCAATAGGCATGCCACTGCCCCCACTGCCCCCTGCTTTCTCAACCTTAACCAGACAAAGAGAATGGGATTTGGTGTTCTGACCTCTTGACCCTAGGTCCTCAATGTGGTAAACACCATGCAATCAATGATATTCCTCAAAGGCTGGATGGCTGACTGAGCATTGTGCCTCACTATTGAGTCACACAGTGGAGGGACCTTGCAGACATTCCACAGAGAAAGATTATTTAACTTCAGTTTAGTTTCTCTCAGTAAACTTTAGACAGTGTACACAGAACTAAACTAATTCCAGAGTTCCTATGTTCCAATCTGAAAAAAAGGAGCCAGGAGAATGTCTAGCTAGGAGAAGGGAAGAGAATATCAGCCTGGTAGTTTAATTAAACGTCAATCGTTTATCAGATCAGACATCAGATCAGAACATGACATGGGAGCATTTAACAGCCAGTCAATAGTCCAACTAAGGCAGGGAACACAGACGAAGTGGTTTAACAGACAAAAACATGTCTCTAGGCAACCAGATTGAATCATGGCCCTCCTTGGGGTGAAGTGTTCAAACTAATCCCTCCATTCACAAATAAGCAAAGCCTATTCCTTTTCTAAAGACCAACAAAAGTTTTCCCACCCTGGGAATCCTACAGTAACCCCAGTACAAATTGAACAAGGGATTGCATAATGTTTATACAGATCTATGCAACGTTCTCTGTCTTTAGGTTTAGTTCACCACAGATCTCCATCTAATCTCATTGGTTTGTGTTAACAGCACGTTTCTGTGCAGGTTTAACCATAACTCCACTGCAAAGCAACCATGGACAGCTCCTTTAAACCAGTATACAAAAGAAGATATGAATGGTTATAGAGCTGTTTAGCTCAACCCACACAGTGGCTCTGGGAAATATTGGGTTATGAAATCAAGGAGTCTAAACTAATTTTCTTAAGACCGGTGAAAGAGTTGTAAGTACTATGTCACACTCTTCAAAGAGCTTGCTTATTGTAATAATTCAGATTCCCTGAAATAAGCTATAACTGATTGGCTCAACAGGAAGGTGCTATGAGTAAAACTCCTAGTATGGCTCGCCTGAGCATGTTCACTCACTAGCTGCTCCTGTGACGCAGTTACACATTTACACTATGTATATTACACTGAGCAATGAGCACCAGACCTGCTGTGGGAAAACCCAGTGCCTTCCCTATGAGCTCAATATGTTGGAAATATGTATTTTTTGCTAAAAAAGACATTGAAAAGACATTGAAAAGACATAGGAAAGATGTTTTACAACCAATTTTTCTCACTTAGTTCAGACTGGGTCCCCGTAGGCTAGATGTTATGACAGGCCTAAAGACAGACAGTAACCATACAGGACCTCAGATGATTCCAGGTAGGCCAGCCACTGGTCAGCAGACTGCTAATCTACCAGAGCGAGGAACAACCAGCTCAATAATTAATGCAACAAGAGATACGTTGCTGGTGTTTAACCACCATTCCATCTTCCATGGCCCGTTTCATTGAGGTCACCCGCTGTCTCCAATCTATAGTTTGGATTCAAACATTTTTTGCATATTTTCCCAATAGCATTCACCATACATTAAGACAGAGTAGAGGCCTGCAGGGCCTGAATGAGTGGAGTAGCACTAGGCAGTGTGTACTGTGTACACAACCCAAAATAGCTAGAGGCCAGCAAAATAGACTGGGGGGTAAGTAGAGTACAGTATGACTCAGTAGATGAAGATCTGTACCAATGATTAGCTATTCTAAGTGGAATAAGGGGTATACATTTCAACCGATTGCATATTCATTATTGTGAATGCAGCTTGCACAATAATTATTGTGCAATTAGATGAGGTCTATTTCAATATGCACTGAGGCAGTATTGAATAAACAATAAAGTGTGATGGAGTAGGATGTGTTCTCTGTATAATAGGGTTTATGTGCAGTGGTGACCTGTCAATCAGGGCAGGTGGGGCAGAGCCACATTTTTTGTTAAAAAAGTATATATATATACAAATTGGCGGGGCTTGCCAGTTTTGCATGTTATTTTGGCATTAATACGTGTCACATATCAGTTTGCAAACAATGTAAAAAAAAAAATATATATATAATTGAGTTAACAAAGCCGCATACAAACATGGTCTCTTTTTGTTTTCTTGAGTAAGGCAGCTCCAAATACAGGTGTTTCAGCCTAGCTCAGTGCTTTCTGTGGTGGTGGGGCGGGCCAGCAGAAAATAGGAGCATTGCGCCGTGATTGGCTCAGTGTTCTGTCACACATGGGGACCTTACTCAAAGGAGGGCATTAATCAGAGAGGCAACAAAGAGACCAAAGATAACCCTGAAGGAGCTGCAACGCTCCACAGCGGAGATTGGAGTATCTGTCCATAGGACCACTTTAAGCCGTACACGCCACATAGCTGGGCTTTACGGAAGAGTGGCCAGAAAAAAGCCATTGCTTAAAGAAAAAAATAAGCAAACACGTCTGGTGTTCGGCAAAAGGCATGTGGGAGACTCCCCAACATATGGAAGAAGGTACTCTGGTCAGATGACACTAAAATGTAGCTTTTTAGCCATCAAGGAAAATGCTATGTCTGGTGCAAACCCAACACCTCTCATCACCCCGAGAACACCATCCACACAGTGAAGCATGGTGGTGGCAGCATTGAGGATGTTTTTTTATCGGCAGGGACTGGGAAACTGGTCAGAATTGAAGGAATGATGGATGGCGCTAAATACAGGGAAATTCTTGAGGGAAACCTGTTTCAGTCTTCCAGAGATTTGAGACTGGGATGGAGGTTCACCTTCCAGCAGGACAATGACCCTAAGCATACTGCTAAAGCAACACTAGAGTGAATTAAGGGGAAACATTTAAATGTCTTGGAATGGCCTAGTCAAATCCCAATCCAATTGAGAATCTGTGGTATGACTTAAAGATTGCTGTACACCAGCGGAACCAATCCAACTTGAAGGAGCTGGAGCAGTTTTGCCTTGAAGAATGGGCAAAAATCCCAGTCGCTGGATGTGCCAAGCTTATAGAAACATACTCCAAGAGACTTGCAGCTGTAATTGCTGCAAAAGGTGTTTCTACAAAGTATTGACTTTGGGGGGATGAATAGTTACGCATGCTCAAGTTTTTTGGTCTTATTTCTTGTTTCTTTCACAATAAAAAATATTTAGCATCTTCAAAATGGAAGGCATGTTGTGTAAATTAAATGATACAAACCCCCCCAAAATCTATTTTAATTCCAGGTTGTAAGGCAATAAAATAGGAAAAATGCCAAGGGGGGTGAATACTTAGTTGCCCATGTGCTTCACCCTAATAATTTGGTCTATTTTCACCAAGGTGGTATTGTTAACACATCGTTCCTGGCCGGTGTGTGCTTGTTTACTAACTTTTTTGTACAGCTTTAACAGTGCTACTGATAGTAGTGGTGGCGCTTGACTTGCACGTGCAAATTCAGCACACACAACATTATATAATAGAATTGTGTTATTTGACGTGTAAAATTAAAAAGCTTATTTAAATGGGTCAAATAGTGTTGTATGACGTGTATCTTTTTTGACATGCAAAGACCCAAACGGCATTCAATGTGCCTCACCCTAATAATTTGGTCTATTTTCTCCTCTTAATTTTGCCTACTGTTCTAACTTGGTGGTGCACATGTAGCCTATAACCAGTTTTAGAGAAATGTAATCATTGAATATTTTAAGAGCTTTCATTGTCTGTTTATTTGACCCCTTTATTTATCCTATGGTTCTGACTGGTACAGGGAGAACACTGTAAGAACGGCCCATGTTCTGAATTCTGTCGCTGTACATTTCAAAAGTGCTGAACAAATAGTTATATTGACTACGTCCGTTGTCACTCGCTCATTCATGTCTTAATTGACAATACAGATTGCCTCTTATCTGCTTGTTGTCCCCTTATGCCATAGTTTGTACATCTTATTTGTCAGTAGAAACCACATTTGTTTAAACAAGTCAGCCATATCAGCAGTTTTTTTAAAAGCAGTACATTATGCTGAATTAACTGTTTCACTGCCAGATAAGGCTCCGCTGAAACCCAGGTTTAGCAGTGGCATTGTGTTGGGACTGCTGTAGGGACCCTAACAGTTTGTGGGCACCGTTTGTCACCGTTATAGTGCAATGAATGTATTGTTTAGTGATGTGTTGTGTAGTGGCTTTGCTGGCATGCATCCCACATTTGTTTTTTTGCCCCACCAAGATTTCCATGTTAAAATCGCCACTGGTTATGTGTACTGTAGACATTCAGCAGAGGAAGTGTTAATGTGTAGTTTAAGGGCAGCTGTTTGTAAGAACACACAGACACCACTCTTAGGTCCTTCTCCTGCAGGCATTTTGGCAGAATGGTTAGCCACTATCTTCTGCACCATATCCAGTCCATTTCTACACTCTATGATTTGCTCAAATTCCTGGGTTTTTCCAAAACTGCTCAAAC
The DNA here is from genome assembly GCF_029448725.1 of Salvelinus fontinalis. Classification (NCBI taxonomy): domain Eukaryota; kingdom Metazoa; phylum Chordata; class Actinopteri; order Salmoniformes; family Salmonidae; genus Salvelinus; species Salvelinus fontinalis. The sequence continues at coordinate 23,063,614 of NC_074688.1, read as the reverse complement.
AAGATGACACCACAGAGAACTTTGCTAACATGGTCTGATGAAATAAAGTCATTGTTGGGTGAGAGGTTTTGAGACGGTTCCATTATTTTATTTTGGGCACTCACAAGTAGGTCAGAGGCAGAGCGGACGGAGACTGTGACAGAGAGGGCTGTGGTGGGGACTGAGTAAACAGCAGCACATGATGTTGTTTTCCTGGGAGTCCTGGCATCCAATTCCACCAACCCTCGCAACCAATGCCCTCAGGAACTCCCCCTTAACCAGCCCCTTCCACACGGTCTCACCCCCTTCCCATAACGCCAACCCACGGCCACTCGCCTGACATTCACATTGCCAAAACACACTCTCACTCACTGGAAATAAGCTAGGCTCTGCATTGCAGTCACTGTAGTGTGATCGATATGAGAGCCAACAAGGTCTTTGTCAAGTAGGGGTGTCTTCCTCCTTGAGGAGGCTGTATCAGTAAACTAAAGGGCTACAGCTGCTAAGGTCTGACCTGTGATAATGTGCCAAGAAGAAACTTGTTTGGCTTACTGGCATACTGTCACATGGTGATATACAAAGCCATGGTAACAAGATTCATTCAGCCAATGATCTCAAAGGTTATAAACCTAGGATGTGTTGAAAGTATAATCAAAAGAGGACCATAGCGCTCTCCCAAAAGTTTGGTTGGTCTGTAAAACCCATGAATCCTTCTTCAGTGTATAGGTTACACACTGAAGAAGGTAGATAAGCAGAAATGTCAGAAAATAAGAATATATATATATATATATATATTTTTTTTTTTTTAAGAAATAAGCTTTATGCAACATCTTTTTGAGTGCAGAAGTTGAAAGTATAAAAACACTTGAAGGTTTATAATGTACAGTGAATGCATATTCTAAAAGAGAATGCCCACTGTAGCTGAATTCCCTAAAACCAACAAACAGCTCCAAAAAATCATACTATTCCGGTCAGAGCACAGCCTGTGAGTACAAAGTAGCAGTAAGAGGGTCATGTGTCACACTAGACCAAGCTGAGATGATGACAAAATGAGTGAGTAATGCCCTCCTGTACCCTGCACTAGATACGCTGCCAGGCCAACAACTGAGCCCTGGATGTTTCCAACCTGAGGGAGAGGAGGTAGAAACTAGTTAACACCCGCCATGTCTCCAGGTATTAACTATTCATACTGTGTGTGGCACCTCGAGTTACAGTTACATCCCAACGCTTCAGAGCGGGTTATCACTTTTCTCTGACAGTAGCAGCAAAGGTGTGGATTCTGACACTCATTGTGGATCGACTGTAGGGTTAGTTTAAGATCATTAAAGGTAGAGTTTGATTTAGATACTGTAATGACTGGGATTCAGGCACTGGGAGAGGGTCTGAATATTTGCAAGGATGACAAATACAGGCAGCTTTGACTTCAACTTCACTTGTATAACTTCAATACGAGATACTCAGTCAGCTGATTAGAGGAGCGTCTAGCTAATTAGAACCATTGGGTTTCAGAATAGTTCACAGGCACTGATGTCCATTATCTTCTGAGCTGGAGAGGATAAATACTCAGAGTCTATCACCATGAGATCATTCCCAAACAAAATGTGTTGATTCAAGTTGTTGATGTGAGTCTGAGCAATAGAGTAAATACCCTCTCAGCTCCTCACGCACATAGCCTAGATGCATGGCATATCTATGACAATATCATGTACTTGCAGTGTGGCCTAGGCGTGCCTGGTGTGTCAGGCTTGCCAGCACCGTGGTAAATAGGCATGCACCCAGATGGGATGCCAGGAGATATAAGTGGGTGATATCTGAGAGGGCCTTCCCGTCCTCGCTGATCAATTATGGAGCAACATGACAGGGACAGTTTAACCCTGCCAGCACAATGACAAGAATGTTAATCCCCATAGCCATATATTTATTAAACGTTTTTGAATGAGCAGCAGGAGAGACAGAATACATTACAAATACAGACCTCAAACAGTATCCTGTCAATTGTAGCCTGCTTGTTTAAGGGCGGTGAATGAGTGTCTGTGAGTCATTGGGTACCTGTACGTTTTCATCTGTGAGCTATGTTTGTCTGTGGGTGTTACCTGTGTGTGTGTGTGTGTGTGTGTGTGTGTGTGTGTGTGTGTGTGTGTGTGTGTGTGTGTGTGTGTGTGTGTGTCAGACAGTACCTGTGTGTGTCTGTCTGTGGGCCTCCAGAGCATCTTCAGCAGAGAATGTAGCTCCACACTGATCACACACCAGGGCCTCAGCTCCAGCTGCAGGGGGAAATCACAATCATGTGTCATCATCAAACGCTCAACATATGGTGTACATTATTTGTGAGATGTAAGCATTCAAGTATACAGTATGAGAAAACAACCAGCAACTTGTACAAAATGATTTGAATCATGCTGTAGAAGGTGCAACTGAATTTGATGGATGGAATTTATGGTTATGGCAATCAATCAACATCTGATTCTCAGATGGCTATAAAAGCTGCACTTTTATTTCAGAATCAAACCACATTTTTTATAGGTGAGAAAGCTGTTGGATTAAAATCCATATCAAACCTTTAGCCAATGCAATGCTCTATTTAAAAGTCCCTAAGTACCCATTCTCTTCTGTAAACACTTTTGGTTGTTTACAGTTACATAAGGAGTCACACACAGTACAAAAGAACTAAACCCAGTGGAAAAAACACAACTCTGGCCAAACAAAGGCACCAGACAGTGTTCCGTGGCCTCTCTCTTTCACAGTGAGGAGCTTAGCTGAAGAGTTGTATTTACCCTGTTATCATGCTCGGAACAGTGTGCAGCCTGTCTACCTGAGTTGCCACAAAAGGACTGGGTGTTCTGTGCACAGCAGACGCTCTGCTCTGAGCCCGCAGCATAGGCCTTTATCAGAAACCCTCCAGAGTCAACACTCCCTAGCCATCTCCCTCAGTAACACACAGCACCCTGCTCACCTTTAGAATGCCCTTGTCTTTTCCTATGAAGAGATCAGAGAAGACAAGGGCACTGACACCACTCAGCTATAGGAGATGCCAGTTGCTCTGACAAATAGTGATACTGCACACACAAGTGGGCGTGGGCGAGTACACACACACACACACACACACACACACACACACACACACACACACACACACACACACACACACACACACACACACACACACACACACACACACACACACACACACTGAATATACACTCCCAGCTGTTTGGATGTGGGCTGGCTCTCGGTGAGATGTAAATCGGTTTCAGATCCATACTGGCCCAGGGCTCATTCACTGATCTATTTTCTGCTCAGCTGGCTTTAAATGAAGTTAAAATGACTCATTAAAACGCCCACAAGCTTTGGAAACTGGGAGCGCTACAGCCTAAATGTAGTCCTCTTTCAACTCTCTCCACCTCCCTGTACAGCTGCACTAGTCCCAGTGCTGTAGCTTGCTACAACCACCTCATCCACAGATTTCACCTAATTTCAGATCCTTGAACATTTTCGTGAAAATAAAACATTTCAGCATACTATGTAGCCTTTACCTGGATGTATTGTGATGTACTGCAGGGCTGTCCTTGGCTGTGTTACGTTCTATGATAGTGTGTCCAATGTGTTACGTTCTGTGACAGTGTGTCCAGTGTGTTATGTTGTGCTGTTGGGAGATTGTGTGTGATTAGGGAAGAAGAGAACATTGTCTTGTGCCGTCAAAGGCATGGAGTGTGCTCTCATCCATAAACCATCAAACTGTCTCCAGACGCGGCTGCAATAGCCCTCCATCAAAACACTTTGTCTGGCATACCAAAATACGAGCCAGCATCGAGCTGAATACCAAATCAGCCCATTAGAGCTGTGGAGCACTGGCTCCTTAGCAACCAACAGAGGATCTAAAGGCTGCTATGGGCTATACGGCAACACACAATGACAATGAAATAAGATCAAGCTCTCTTTCTTTGTGCAATACAGAGGCTATACATTTTGTGTGTGAATACAAACCAGATGAAAGAAGGTTCCAGAAATCTATTTTGTAATGAAAGATCAAAGTATCTAAACGATGTGTAACAGGCCTATATAACACCCACTATAGCCAGTATGTCTCATCAGGTCATACCGATGCAGACAGGATGAGTAAAGGAGAGTAGCCGTTAGCCAACTAGTAGAATGTGTCTAGACCTGATGCAGCTATTGTGTTCCCATCACGGAGTTCCAAACATGGAATTTCAAACTCATCATTAAATCTACACCTGGATTTAAAATATGTCTACTGTGAGGAGGTCAGGTAGTTTATGAGCACAGTTTGGAGAAAGGGAACCTCTCATCTGTCCGCCGTCTGTCATCTCCAAACACTTTTACAGAGATCAGAGGAGAGGAAAGCCAGGGAGGTATAGCATTCCTTGTGTCTATTCTTCCTAACATCAGAGTGGGGTTTCTGTTTATATTTTAGTTTCATTTTTAGCCCCTCTCTCCGCCTACTCCCCTCCCCTTCTCCTGCTCTATTTTGGATAAAGTGGCTGGAAGAGCAGTCAGGTCTGATTAAGTCGCCGTTTGGGTACAGTGTGTTCCTGGACACACATCTGCGAGCGAGCCATCACACACGCTTCGGAACACTGGCAGAACACCCAGGCCTGCCGGCAGCTGATGATGTCATCACTCAGAGGGACAGAGCTGGCAAGGAGCCAGACAGACTCCAAAAACACACACACACACACACACACACAGACAGATACAACAGAGAGAAGACAAAGAGAAGACAGAGACCCTGAAGAACTGACACATGCAGACAGTCACAGACAGGCGACAGACAGGAAGAAGCCTCTTTCCTTTAACACATGTCTCATGTTCCTCACTCTTCTAATATACGTGTGACATCATGAAAAGGTGCATGTGAAAACAGTACAGTCCTGCTATGGGTATTGTAAATGGAAAGTACTATATTATTGGCATTATATGTTAGCGTTACCTGAGTGAGAGAGCATGTGCATCCTGAGCCGTACACTGTCCATGAAGTGTTTGCCACAGAACTCACAGCCGTGTTCCTTCTCTCCTTCACTGTGCAGCTTCCTGTGGGGAGAAAGGACTGGGATGAACCAATGACTGAGGTCTCACAAATAGCAGACATTGGGCTCTAAAACGTTTTGGTGCTTTCTGAAGTGTTTTCAAAAGGCAGAGGCATCATTGTCCTTGTAGAGAAAAGCATGTTTCATTCCATCATGAAAGCAACCCTCTCTTTGTACTGCTGCATCATTAGAGTAGAGAGGTCTCTAAGAGTTGTGAGTCACACAGTATCACACTGTACGAATGCAAAAGTAGAACAGACAATGGAAATATCAGGGATAATTTTAGAAAGCACAATACAAATAAATGTGCATACAGACACAGACAAAAACACATACACCCACATACACATACACATACAGACACAGACAAAAACACAGACACCCACATACACACACAGACAAAAACACAGACACCCACGTACACATACAGACACAGACAAAAACACAGACACCCACATACACATACAGACACAGACAAAAACACAGACACCCACATACACATACAGACACAGACAAAAACACAGACACCCACATACACATACAGACACAGACAAAAACACAGACACCCACATACACATACAGACACAGACAAAAACACAGACACCCACATACACATACAGACACAGACAAAAACACAGACACCCACATACACATACAGACACAGACAAAAACACAGACACCCACATACACACACAGACACAGACAAAAACACAGACACCCACATACACATACAGACACAGACAAAAACACAGACACCCACATACACATACAGACAAAAACACAAACACCCACGTACACATACAGACACAGACAAAAACACAGACACCCACATACACACACAGACAAAAACACAGACACCCACATACACACACAGACAAAAACACAAACACCCACGTACACATACAGATACAGACAAAAACACAGACACCCACATACACATACAGACACAGACAAAAACACAAACACCCACACCCACATACACATACAGACCCAGACAAAAACACAAACTCCCACGTATACATACACATACAGACAAAAACACGGACACACATACACACATGCAAAACCAGACAGACAATCCTCTCATAACAAGTACAAAAAAAAGGACTCGCCGCTCTGCCTGCAGCAAACCCCATCATATCATATCACACACGTTCAGTCATGCGAGGCATCATCTGCACTATTATCCTAATATTCCCCTCTGCAGCACAATGGCCAGACAGCAGTCCTCTAGACAGTTAAAACAGACCACAGTCAAAGGACAGATAATCTAATATATAGTACCAATAAAATATTATGTCAACAAAACTCTCTTCAATTAAATCAAGAACACATCAAAATAGAAAACAGAAAAGAGGATTTTCAACAGAAAGCTAGAGAGATCCACTATAAACCAGACACCTCATACAATTCCTAGCTTTCTCCTTTAGATAATTCACTTAATCAAAGCCTGAAGTTAAAAGTTCTGAAAGGGTGTGCTATGCCTCAACAAACTTCTCTCTCCCTGTTCTCTCCACTCAGAAATGTCAATGTGACTGAGGTGGATGATGCTCAGTGACCTGTCTCCTGACATGGACCAGCTTCATTACAACACCCGCAGTCACCAGAAGGACTGACTCCTCCAACCTTCAAACCTCTGCCTATCTCCATGACTGAGCATTGGCTAGCTAACACACTGCTGGATGTTCTGTGTCATCAGGCTCTTTCAAAACCCGGAGTGGCGCAGGCCTGAAATGCCGTCTGCGTGGGAGAAGAAAGGGTAGAGGTTGGTGCTCTGATACTGATGATGGCTTGGTTGATTGATTTAGTTATGGGACCTGTGGACCTGTCTGTGGACCTCTGGACCCCCTTTAAACCAACCAACCTCTAGTTTAAACCCACCAACCTCTTTAAACCAACCAACCAACCAACCAACCTCTAGTGTAAACCCATCAACCTCTAGTGTAAACCCATCAACCTCTAGTGTAAACCCATCAACCTCTAGTGTAAACCCATCAACCTCTAGTCTAAACCCATCAACCTCTAGTCTAAACCCATCAACCTCTAGTCTAAACCCATCAACCTCTAGTCTAAACCCATCAACCTCTAGTCTAACCCACCAACCTCTAGTCTAAACCCACCAACCTCTAGTCTAAACCCACCAACCTCTAGTCTAAACCCACCAACCTCTAGTCTAAACCCACCAACCTCTATTCTAAACCCACCAACCTCTTTAAACTCACCAACCTTTTTAAACTCACCAACCTCTTTAAACTCACCATCCTCTTTAAACTCACTAAACCCACCAACCTCTTTAAATCCACCAACCTCTTTAAATCCACCAACCTCTTTAAATCCACCAACCTCTTTAAATCCACCAACCTCTTTAAATCCACCAACCTCTTTAACCCACCAACCTCTTTAACCCACCAACCTCTTTAACCCACCAACCTCTTTAACCCACCAACTTCTAGTCTAAAATCACCAACCTCTTTAAACTGACCAACCTATAGTCTAACCCACCAACATCTTTAAACCCACCAACCTCTTTAAATACTTCAACCTCTTAAACCCACCATCTCTAGTCTAAACCCACCAACCTCTTTAACCCACCAACCTCTTTCAAACCCACCAACCACTAGTCTAAACACATTAACCTCTAGTCTAAACCCACCAACCTCTTCAAAACCCACCAACCTCTTCAAAACCCACCAACCTCTTCAAAACCCACCAACCTCTTCAAAACCCTCCAACCTCTTCAAACCCTCCAACCTCTTCAAACCCTCCAACCTCTTCAAACCCTCCAACCTCTAGTCTAAAATCACCAACCTCTAGTTTAAACCCACCAAGCTCTATTTTAAACCCACCAATCTCTAGTCCAAACCCACCAACCTCTTTAAACCCTCAGCCACTGGTTAAACCATCAACCAGTGGCGTCTACCTTCACATGCTGAGAGGCCTTTAGATCTCTGTGCAGGCAAGCTACTCTCCTTCCTCCCTCCTCACTAATGCAAAGGAATGCATACCAAATGCACTTAGACAGTTTTAAGTATGAGGCACATCTAATAAAAAATTATCTTACAGAATTGTGAAAATGTTTGCAACTTTGTAAACAGCTTCATTATGCCACACCATGTCTGCTAAGCTGCTAAGAAAGACCTATTTCATACCTCTTATGAAGTCCCTCTATTCAGGCACAAGAGCAGGTGTCTTTTTAAACAAATTAACATATTTAATATCATTGCTCCCAGCTCTTTCCTTTGAAGTCTTTTAATGTGTTAAAAGTTAATTAAGACCCCAAAAAATGACCAACCTTTAAATTAGAAGTTGTGCACTACAATTTATCTCTTCCTTCACATCCTAACAAGACAATTAACCATTTAGCATGGCAACTCCGGACTCACCACACACATACACTCTCCACATCCCTCCGTCTGTCTCTCACAGACCTCCTAGTGTATAGCGACCAGACAGAACACTTTGTGGGTGAAGGGGTGACATAAGCAAATTGCAATTTACTTAGATTTTTACTTTGATTACCAGCATTTACTAAATGATCACAACATTATAATAATCTGCATTCTGCTAAAATAAATGCTGTTTCACTCTCTAACAAAATACCTCCTTCAATGATACCTAGATATCCATTATACTTGTGTACCCCTAGAGATATAACAGTGAGTGGTGTATGCAGTCAGCTACACTCTGTGCTCTACCTGTGTTGCTCTACGACCTCTCTGTCGTGCAGCTGGAGACCACAGTCCCCACTGCTCTGAGTCTGACTCTGGCCCTCCCGCCTCATCCCTGCTGCAAACTGGCCCAGCCTGCTGAGGATCTCCCTGTGGAGCAGGCCCTGGTTCAGGAGCCCCCCATAGGCCCTCAGGTCCAGGGACATGGCCAGGGAAGGGGCCACCGACATGGGCATAGGCAGCCCCACCTCCCCTATGTGGTTGGAGGGCATGGAGGAGTAGAGGGAGGCCAGGTGTTTCTCAGCTAGCCCAGGGAAACTGTCCAGAGGAGAGTTGTTCCCCACTATGCACCCCTCCTCTTGGCCCGAGTGCTGCTCTCTAGCAGAGGTGATGACACTGCCTCTTTGGGGGGTCCCCGGGCCCTCATCTTTGGGCTGGTCCGACTCACAGCCCCCCTCCCCTCCGCTGTTGGACCGGCCCTCGTAGCCATTGGCTTCATCCACCTGCATGTTATTGTCCTCTGTCTTTATCCTCTTAGCCAGAGGCAGGGAGGGGTCCTGGGCTCCATTGTGGCTGTACTGCAGTGGAGACCGACCCAGGCCCTCCAGACTAACCCCTCCATCTTGTGTGGGGCTGGCTACAGGGAGCCCCATAGGTAGTCCCCCTGGCCCAGAGGGACTCCTGTCAGTCATGTGGTACAGTGCCAGGTGGTGCAGGGCGGTGGGGTTGATACCACCCTCCTGCATGGAATGCTTCTTGGATATTAGCATGTTCCTCCAGTGCCTTGCCCTGCTTTGTTCACTCTCTCCAGACCCGTGGTTCCTCCCACTCAGACTCAGGTGGTCCTGCTTCTCCTCTGACTGGATAGTCTCCAGGACCTTGAGGCACTGCTCCTCCAGGTACTCGATCTCCAGGATCTCAGCGGCGTACAGCAGGTCATCCAGGTCCTCGGCCGTGGCCTGCAGGGATGCCGTGTAGGCGTACTCCAGGATCTGCTGGAAGGTCTTGGGGGAGAGGAAGTCGAGGGCGTAGCGCAGGCTGCTGCGGTGGAACAAGATCTCAAACATCTTGCTGGTGCAGGCCAGGACGGTGCGGTGGGCCGGGAACTCCTGGCCGTCCACCGTGATGATTACGTCACACAGCGTTCCCGACAGACGCATATGATTGGCCCTGTACAGGAGCGTGGCTGGGAGAGTGGGGTTGTGGAGCTGGAGAACACCCATCTTAGTCAGATGATCCGTACGGCCTCGGACCCTCTCTGAGCCCACGCATGAGGTGTGTTCTATCCCACCTGCTTTTCCTTCAGTTTATTTATAAGTCTAGATAAAGGAGAAACCACATTAAATATTACATCTCAGATCATGGTAATGAAGAATGGTCTGGTTGATTGCCATGGTTTTTGTAGAAACATCAGAATTATGTCTTGTGTCAAGTGTCAATATATTGCATGTTCAACAATTGAAGAGGGAAAAGTAATAATACTTTAGCACTGGCTGACCAAATGTCAGGGACTGGGCTAAAATGTTGATATTGTATAGTAATGTGTCACTATAAGGAAATACACTGGAAGCAAACACAGGGGATTTATAGGCTCCCCAAAACAAACCAGCAGTGCCCCATGAGGTCTGTTTGAGACTGGTTACGTATGCCTACATGCCATAGGCTGCAAGCAGACAGAGCCATTCACTATTACATGTGCTGTAAATGTATTACGCCTCGATCACACCTACAGATTATTTGCGCAAAATAGTATGCAAAAGTTAAACATTCACCTTGTGCTACCATTTCTGTCGAGCTGTCTACGCATACAGTTTGACTAACACGTTCGATAAATACAAAGTATGCACCACACAGAATGCACTGCAACTGCCTCTGCAGCGTAATGCTGTAAGGCAAACGCAACGTTCCATTGGAAATTAATGTACTTCTGGTGTTCACGAAATGCAAACCCTGTCGGTGTGATCTAGAAATTAGAGTTGCTGGCTGATATACAGTACCAGTCAAAAGTTTGGTCACACCTACTCATTCAAGGGTTTGTCTTTATTTTTACTATTTTCTACATTGTATAATAATAATGAACATCAAAACTTTGAAATAACACATATGGAATCATGTAGTAACCAAAAAAGTGTTAAACAAATCAAAATATATTTTAGATTTTAGATTCTTTAAAGTAGCCACCCTTTCCCTTGATGACAGCTTTGCACACTCTTGGCATTCTCTCAACCAGCTTCATGAGGAATGCTTTTCCAACAGTCTTGAAGGCTGCTTTTCCTTCACTCTGCGGTCCAACTCATTCCAAACCATCTCAAATGGGTTGAGGTCGGGTGATTATGGAGGCCAGTTCATCTGATGCAGCACTCCATCACTCTCCTTCTTGGACAAATAGCCCTTACACAGCATGGATGTGTGTTTTTTGGGGTCATTGTCCTGTTAAAAAACAAATGATAGTCCCACTAAGCGCAAACCAGATGGGATGTTGTATCGCTGTAGAATGCTGTGGTAGCCATGCTGGTTAAGTGTGCCTTGAATTCTAAATAAATCACAGACAGTGTCACCAGCAAAGCACCCCCACACCATCACACCTCCTTCTCCATATTTCATGGTGGGAACCACACATGTGGAGATCATCGGTTCACCTACTCTGCGTCTCACAAAGACACAGCGGTTGGAAACAAAAATCTCACATTTTGACTCATCAGACCAAAGACCAGCATTTTAACATCAGACCAGCTGTCTAATGTCCATTGCTCGTGTTTCTTGGCCAAAGCAAGTCTCTTCTTCTTATTGGTGTCCTTTAGTAGTGGTTTCTATGCAGCAATTTGACCATGAAGGCCTGATTCACGCAGTCTCCTCTGAACAGTTGATGTTGAGATGTGTCTGTTACTTGAACTCTGTGAAGCATTTATTTGGGCTGCAATCTGAGTTGCAGTTAACTCTAATGAACTTATCCCCTGCAGCAGAGGTAACTCTGGGTCTTCCTTTCCTGTGGCGGTCCTCATGAGAGCCAGTTTCATCATAGCGCTTAATGGTTTTTGCAACTACACTTGAAGACACTTTCAAAGTTTTTGACATTTTCCAGATTGACTGACCTTCATGTCTTAAAGGACTGTTGTTTCTCTTTGCTTATTTGAGCTGTTCTTGCCATAATATTAACTTGGTATTTTACCAAATAGGGCTATGTTCTGTATACCACCCCGACCTTGTCACAACACAACTGATTGGGCTCAAATACATTAAAGAAAGAAATTCAAGAAATTAACTTTTAACAAGGCACACCTGTTAATTGGAATGCATTACATGTAACTATCTTTTGAAGCTGGTTGAGAGAATGCCATGACTGTGCAAAGCTGTCATCAAGGCAAAAGGTGGCTACTTTGAAGAATCTAAAATCTATTTTGATTTGTTTAACACTTTTTAGGTTACTATATGATTCCATATGTGTTATTTCATAGTTTTGATGTCATCACTATTATTATACAATGTAGAAAATAGTAATACTAAAGTAAAACCCTTGAATGAGTAGGTGTGTCCAAACTTTTGACTGGTACTGTGTATCGAGATATGGTACCATTTTGCGCAAAACACTGTCGGTGTGATCAAGGCGTAATGTTTTTAGGGGTGGCCACTCTTAAACCAATATAGCTCATATAAATAAATGCTACGACAAATAGTTACATGATTATTGTTTATATTTTCTGACCTTCAGTGACCACTGACCCATATCCACTTGATGGGTAATGCTGAAACTCAGCCTGGGTAGTTCAGTAACAGAGCGCATCAGGTGCAAACTGAGCTTTGACGGAATCACGAATTCCTACACCAAAACACCAGCATTTAAAATTATATAGTTACTGAATCTCTAAACATGAAATAATTCACTATCGCCATAATGTTAAACTGTATAGGAACAACATACAGCCTCGGCGCACCGCACATCACGGCTCAGTCACGTCTCTCTCTGTCTGATCGTACCGCGAGCATACTAAGCAGTCAAGTTTTTAAATCCCTGTTACACTAACTGCGGCGAAACTTTAGGCTCAATAACATTTTCGGAAATGCGACCACGTATACAATAACAAACTTAAAGGGATTGCCATTTAGTAAATATGTCAATTAATAATTTAACATTGTCCACGAATTGCAAATAGGTTGAATAATAGCCATTTCAGAAAGTATATTCGAATCACCTGTGCAATGGCAGTATTCTTGCAATATTTGTCTCTATCATTCCCCTTACCTTAGTGGCCTGTTATGTCCTCACTTAGCCGATTGATTGCGTTATCATTCAGGCAACATAATGGCAAGGCAATTCACAGAACCCGCTCCAAACTCATCCACACTCCAAGTAGGCAAATCATCACCCAGGCGACGTCACAGCTTTGAATGATTGTCCTCTGTTCCCGGTCCTATCAAGGCTGGAAAGAGAGACATCTACAGGGCAACAGTCCTCACAACCTATGTTTGGGGCAGGGTGAATAAAAGTCAGTAGTCTTTAGATTCAGATGCAATTGAAACCAATAAGTTAAATTAACCATTATTAATTACTTACTGAAAAATTATACATTCAGATTTAAAAAATACTGGTAGATCTGCCTGGGTGATATGGATCTGACCTAGGCTGATTACAATTCTATTAGTCACTCTAGTCTAGACAGAGGAGCAACAGGAGTCACTAACTCAGGGACTCTGGGAATACAGCAACAGCAACACATTATTATACTCTGTTACCATCTAACATTCTCCCATCTCTTCACCTAATCTAGAATGTAATAATTTAATACCTTCATCAAGGAGTCATATTACTTTATCATCAAAGGCATTGATATAATCTGGCAAAAAAACAACAACACTTGTAAATGGTCATTTCATGCCACCTGGTGCTCACACTTGTATACTACATCTACAAACAAGATGGTGGGGGGGGGGGGGGGCAGACTAATAATATACTGAGATAAAACAAGGATTTGCCATGAAAACAATGGTAAACAGCGTGAGGTTCCAAAACCTTGTTTTATTTTGTAAATGGGTTAGTATTCAGACTGTACACCGCTGAGAGCAGAACGGTCCACTGGGCATGACCCAATAAGAACACGAGGCTCCAGAGACAAGGGACAGGGTGGGAGGATGACAACAGCAGAGGGTTGTATTGTACAGGTTCTGGCATGACTGTTCTATGCCACTGATGTACTGAGGGGAATGATTGTTTACATGAACGTGGCAGAACAACATATGAACATTTTGGAGTGTTGTTTTCTTCTGTTGTCAGATGGCCACCCTGCCCTCCGTCTCTGGTATTATAAACTCAACAGGCAGCAAGCTCATGATGCCTGCTATTGTACAAAAACAAAATCAATTCAAAGACAACATTACAGAACACTTGAACAACAACTGGGGACTAAAATAAAGCGTTTTATAGGCCTGAACAGACCTCATTATGATAACTCCCTCTCATAACTCATTATGAAACTCACATTGCCTAAATAAATATAGGTATGTCTATTTGGGTTTCTGTTACACATATTTTATAAAGTACAGTTTGAATTCATCATGCCAAAAACTCAACATATCTCCCCAGGCTGTGTTACAGGCCACAGTAGAGCGCTGTGTGACGGGGAGAGATCAACAACTGTATATATACTGTATGTGTCACATTGACCACATTAAGTCATTTGCTGTACTGTTTTTATAGATACCATTTTAAAAAGAATATACAGGTAAACCTTTCATGACAAAGCTATGCAGATATTATTGAAAGTGACGACAAGACAACCCACTGACACAGTCACAGCGCACAAGCTCGCAGTCAGGAGTGGAAAAAACTTTTCCATTTAGAGAGTACAAAAATGCTTTTAAAGATTTTTGCTTCAAAAACATGATTTTAAACAATAAAAGTCAGGCATTTGATTTGTTTTCTTGTGAATATGATAAGATACTCATCATAGTTGATGTTAAAACACAGAGGTGGTGAAGCTTGGGTCATGATGAGACATTCACTTAGATCACTTAAAGTTCTTCTCTACAACCTTTCTCTGTGAGAACCACTGGATCTGTTGCACTTTGTTCTATCTTGTGTTCCATTGTGAATACCGGTACAATATTAGCTGCTCAATACGCACTTCTCCATTTAGCACAATATAGTATTCATTTTATGAATCCCCAGGTACGGTGAGTTGAAGACATCTCATATGATAACTCCTGATACATGTCTATGATAATATGACTTTCTCTGAAACCCGAGCATTCCCAGCACTGTGGGCTGCTACAGTAGCTGGTCAGTCTCTGTCAATGAACTTCTGTTTGAAACATGAAAACAATCTGTATGATAACCCACCCTAAGACAGACATAAAGAGTAAAACAGTCAAATGTTTCAAACAAAACATTAAGAACCATTTGGAAATCAGACATGCAAACAGACTATTCAATGAGACTATTCGATGAGACTAGCCCTCAAACATTTGAACAATGTAACATGTAAATAATAAAATAATGTCTATATAGTCAATCTCTTCATATATATATATATTATACATTGACTGTACAAAACATTAGGAACACCATCTCTTTCCATGACATAGAATGACCAGGTGAATCCTGGTGAAGGCTATAATCCCTTATTGATGTATCCTGTTAAATCCACTTCAATCAGTGTAGATGAAGGGGAGGAGAACGGTTAAAGAAGGATTTTTAAGTCTTGAGACAATTGAGACATGGATTGTGTATGTGTGCCATTCAAAGGGTGAATGGGCAAGACAACAGATTTAGGTGGTTTTGAACAGGTTATGGTAGTAGGTACCAGGCACACTGGTTGGAGTGTGTCAAGAACTGCAACGCTGCTGGGTTTTTCACACTCAACAGCTTCCCGTGTGTATCAAGAATGATCCACCACCCAAAGGACATCCAGCCAACTTGACACAACCGTAAGAAGCATTGGAGTCAACATGGGCCAGCATCCCTGTGGAATTCTTTCGACACCTTGTAGAGTCCATGCCCCGAAGAACTGAGGCTGCTCTGATGGCAAAAGTGGGTGCAACTCAATATTAGGAAGGTGGTCCTAATGTTTTGTACACTCAGTGTTATGTTCCTGAATAATCCATTGTTTATCTGCAACCGCACTGAAAACAATTATAACTCTGAGTAATTTTGTCTCCTATACCACTTGAGATCACTCAAATGGTGTTCTTTAGTGTTCCATGGGTGTAGCAAAACAAATCATACGTGAGAATATATTTTTTTTGCACAACCGGATTGTGCTCTAATGGACTCGATTGCACAAACACATGTTGTTGTTCTGGAAATGCAGAAAGGGCACTGGAAAGAAAAACTGCTGCAGACTGTAATGAGTGTTGCTGCCGCCGCCATCTTGGGTGGGCTGAGGCTGCCCAATCATGCCTTGCTGTCGCTGGTGTTTGTCTGTGTGACATCGTTGTGTTCTGCGGTCACCTCTGACTGGGATGTCTTCACCTCCTCTGCTTTACTCTTCTCATCTCCAAATATCTTCCTGCAATGGAGAAAATATTAGAAATGAACACTCATTACAGTCTACCTGCAATGTAATAGAGAAACAACAACAGCTGTGTTCAAACAAAAAACATTGCAAATACACACATTTACATTCTAGCAGACGCTTATCCAGAGAGACTTACAGGATACATTAGGGTTAAGTGCCTTGCTCAAGGGCACATCAACAGATTGTTCACCTAATCGGCTCAGGGATTCAAACCAGCGACCTTTCGGTTACGGGCCCAACTCTCTTAACGCTACTTTTCCAATATATTATTAGACAATAGCCATTGGTAGTAATTGTTAGACGATTGATACCAGCACAAGTAATATAATTACAGAGCACCTCTTGAGTCAAAGTGATAGAGCACTACTAAGGACCACATAATAACCAAATGATCGTCTGGGTGAGTGAAAGGCCTGATCTAGTCTTTGGCCCAATCCCTAGCCTAAGAGCAGTACCAATGCCCGGCACTGTCATTACAACACTGCTACTGCACAACCTCCACAACACACTCTACAAGGAGTACCATACTACTACACAGCACTGTAGACTCCACATGCTACCTACACACAACCACTACCATGGCAATGACTACAGCACTTCTGTCACCATTACACAAGTCTCATTAATTAACAATTATCACCACTGTTACCACAATTGACTACTACAATTTCACTTCACAGGACAAATGGAAAGGTGGTGACTGAGCGATAATAGAATAGAAGTTAAATGGGCACACAAAAACATTGACACGTATAAACCTCTAGAGGGAGCCATACTCGTTGTTGAGTGGAGCAGCCTTGGCCAGACTGTCTAACTCCTCCAGAGCAGGAGGGCCTGAGGCCTGGAGGTCTGCCCCGAACCCGTCTCCGTTAGCCTGGAAGGAGGAGGAAGGGACAGGGGCAGGGGAGGGAGTGGGACTACTCTGAAACCTAATGGGCCCTGCTGGGGGCAGGGAGGGGCTCTTAGTCGCCACCCCATTGGTCAACTCAAACTCTATCTCTGGGGCTTGGGGCTCTGTGGTGATGGGTATGTGGGGGGTCAGAGTGGGTGTTGGGGTGTCGTAGGTAGTAGAAGCAGGTGTGATAGTGACCGTGGGGGCAGCAGGTGTGGCAAAGCTCAGAGCAGTGGGAGCATTAGGGGCAGGTGTGGGAGCAGGAGTAGGAATGAGAATGTCTGGGAAAACAAGGGCAGATTTGGTTGTGTTCTCATGTACGATAGCAGCAGTTACATCAGCATTGGAGGCAGTAGTAGGAGCACTAGAGACAGATGTGGGAGTGGTAGTGCAGTCTATATTAGGGACAGATGTGGGAGTGGTAGTGGGGTCTAAATTAGGGGCAGGAGTGTGAGTGTCTTTGGTAGTAGAGTCAGGTTTGTCGGGGTCAGGGGCTGGTGTACTAGAGCCCAGGACAGTAGGGGTACCAGGGACAGGGGTAACAGTGCCGGTGGCAGTAGGTGCAGGTTTATCGGTGGAGGTGTCAGAGGCTGGGAAAGTGAATGCCGTAGGAGCAGGAGAGGGGCTGTCTGGGGCAATAGGAGCAGCTTTCCTGGTGTTTTGGGTAGGAGAGGCAGTGGAGGGGGCAAGAGAGGGACTGTCTGGGGCAGATTTCCTGGGGGCCACGGTGGAGGAGTGGGTAGGTGTGGGGCTCTTGGGAGTGGGAGGAGAAGGAGCAGGTCTGTTAGAGTTTCGACGTCTAGGTGGTATTGGAATAGGGGACTTTTTAGGAGATTTAGGGCTATCTGTGGCACTAACAGCAGTGGCAGACATTTTGTCCTCTGCTCTAGGAGAGCTGTCTTCTAGAAGGTCTAACAGGGGGGTTGCTGTGAGGTCAGAGGTGGAGATAAGGGGGACTGTGTTGGACTCTGGGGTTGGTGCCGGGGCGGGGGCAGCGGCAGGCAGGCGGTCAGTAACAGGGGTAGATAGGGGGTCAGTAGAGGGGGCAGACAGGCTACAGGTGAGTGCGGTGCTCTCGCTAGAGGGGCTGTCCTGGGCGGGGTCATAGGTTGTGTTGGCTGTGTCAGAGATGGTGGCTACAGACGAGAGGGTGTCCAGAGCCAGGGCAGCCAGCCTGGGAGAGAGAGCAGGGAGAGAGCAGAGACACACACACTAGACACTGAGGTGACTGGGACCCGATGTGGGGACTGGGGAGGAGGGGTGGACATGAGGAGCAGGCAGGAGGTTAGGGTTAGGGGAGGCATGCAGTTAGATATCACACACACAGAGCAGCCAACATCAACTAGAGAGAAAGGACACACAAGGGGGTTCCATGCAGTGAGGCACATCAAATAACAAAGGACACTGTCCATGCACAGACATGGAGAACATGTAGGGTCTAATGAACTGAAAACACACAGGTCTTTCTAAAGGAAACCACATCACTACACACAACCACCACCTGAAGGGTTGAATAGTACCAGACACTCATCTCATGTGACTTCAGTTTTTAATGTCTCAGTTTTTAGACTGGTTTCATCAAGTTCACCATATACAGGAGGACAAAAGCACAGTGGATCTATTCATGTCTTTGACTGGTAGCGATTCAACCTTGATATCGAAAAGCTAAATCTCCTGAGAAATTTCCTGAGAAAATCCTCCTGAGAAAAATGTATTGTGGCAGCAAAAACACCTTCACCCACACCCACACCTCCCTCCACCCCCTCCCCAAAACAACCACACAAGAAACAATAACACACACAAGGTTTTTCACACTGCATGTTGTTAGACCAGGGCTATCCTTAACCCTGGGTTAAAACTAGCCTAGGGTTAGCTAACCCTCCTTTTACACAATCATTTGTTAACCCTGGGCTAAGTGCAGTGTGAATGTGACTATAGAGAAATTTCAACAAAGAGCATAAACACATGAGCACATGACGGTGCACTCTGTCTATAGGAATCACAGGCATACGTATAAACAAACTGCCTATGCTCAAAAAGTCATAAACATTCATTAATGTACTCAAAATTGTGCAAGAATATTGTGATTTTTACAAGAGGAGTGAACTATGCTTTAGCCTAACAATTATATGTGTGTGTGTGTGTGTGTGTGTATGTGTGCACCTGTGTGTATGTGTGTCTGTATGTCAAGCTATACTTACTCTGGCTCTGTAAGGGGTGTGGTCTCATTGGGTTCTGTGGGTCCACCTGCATTGTGATTGGCTGTGCACTCATCCTCTGTCCTCACTTCCACTATCGGCTCTTTGGACTCGTCCTTTCTGTGGACCAAAGAGGATTCTGGGATGATTACATGGACACCATGACACAGAACTACTGCATAATGAGGATGACGCAATTTGAAAAATCTCAGACGAAGGTCATTACGGACCCAAAGTTTAGCAAATTAAAACTGTGAAATTGCATCTGATTGAAGTGTGCAGAGACTCCTTTTTCAGCCTGTTTGCATCTCAAATGCACCTTACTCACTTTTTTTAAATAATTTTTTATTTTTTTACATTTATTTAACTAGGCAAGTCAGTTAAGAACAAATTCTTATTTACAATGACGGCCTAGGAACAGTGGGTTAACTGCCTTGTTCAGGGGCAGAACAACAGATTTTTACCTTGTCGGCTCAGGGATTCAATCTTGCAACCTTTCGGTTACTAGTCCAACTCTCTAACCACAAGGCTACCTGCCGCCCATATGGGCCCTGGTCCAAAAAAGTGCACTATATAGAGAACAGGGTGCCATATTGAGACAATAGACACTCACATGAATGCAGCCTTGCCCTGTTCTAGGGTGTGTCCCTTGGTCCCGCTGCCTGGCTTGCCACACAGACACATGATGAGGCCACACTTGTTGGTGAAGTAGCAGGTGACGTCCACAGCCAGGAGCAGCAGGACGAAGGCCAAGATGAGGATCCCTGCCATGATGCCCGTGGACAGGGCAGACTCACCGTCTATATCTACAGTACAGACACAGCATGACTCACTAGGAACATACAGCACCACAGTTAGACAGCTGAATGCATGTGGACATACTGTTAGAAAATGAAAATCTCTGTTTTCTACACAATGGTTTCATAAAACACAGACAACTCACCTGTCATGCACATTGACATAGTTTCAAGATATCACAGCTTCTAATCAGATGTTTTGTGATGTTAACTTCATACTGGTACCTTGACGTGCTCAAATTGGGAGATCAATGTCTCCCTGACAAGGCTCAACAGACATCACACATGACCTGTACCTTGTCTTTGGAACAGTAAAGGCATCTATCTCCATCACCTGCCCTCTAATAAATGCAAACCCATTAAGACGCATTAAATCAACTTTATTTGATATTAGTCATAACCAAAAACACCTGAAGAAAATGCATAATATGTGCATCAAGAGATCTTTTGTAAACAACCATTTACTTGTGGCTAGCTAGACACTACCCCACACAATACATGATCTCTAGCATTATCTGTCCAGTTTCCATTCTAAAGAAAGCA
Source organism: Salvelinus fontinalis (assembly GCF_029448725.1). Taxonomy (NCBI): domain Eukaryota; kingdom Metazoa; phylum Chordata; class Actinopteri; order Salmoniformes; family Salmonidae; genus Salvelinus; species Salvelinus fontinalis. Next base: position 23,042,981 of record NC_074688.1, on the reverse strand, counting down.
ACCTGAACGTCAGCTCTCTAGTACTTCTGCTTCATTTACAAAAAAAGACTATTAACAAATCAGTAATGACCTCAGGGTCTATTTATGATGCAGTTGTGGAACAAAATAATCACAACTTCATTTAATAAAAAAATGTATTGCTAGTTTTCAATGACATTTGTAGTTCTTCAGGAATCAATAACCAACAATCAACTGCTGCAGTTCCCAACTGCTTCAAAACCATTGTGTACACACTTATATGTATGTACACAATGTGTCATAAAAACAACAATATTAATATTAGCATATTATAATTTGGTTATTTGTTAATTCAATGTCTATACTTTCGTCCATGTAAAAATGTATGTTATTACAAATCTTTACAGTACATACAATGTAGTAAGTGAAAAAAGACCATTCACTCAGTACTCTACCACAATATTCATAATTCAAAATAGCATTACCACTCATTCAATACCCTAGTGTTCATTAATGTCAACTGGAGTGCTGCTACTAGCTGTGCTATGTTGCTGAGCGGAGTGGTACAGTACTGAGCTGTAAGGGACAGCTGATACTAGCCTAGTCCCATATATGTTTGTCCTGAATAGCCAACTCCTATGGCTGTCGTCAGCGACCATAGGAATTGGCTATACAGCACAAACAGATCTGGAACCAAGCTAAGCTGATACCACTGCCTTTGGTTCAGTTCAGCCAATCGGGCTGGTTTGTTCTGTAGTTACTCCCCCACCCACTGAGAGACATGTGTCTGTCTAGGCATCCATCCAGAGACAACCAGCCAGGGCAGAGAAAGGCTATCTTTCTTTCCTCTATGTGTGTGAGAGAGAGAGACCAGAATCGCCTCATATAACTAGCTATGAGAGCAGCAAAACAGCTACAATGGACATGACGAGGGAGATGAGAGTGTATGTCACAGACGAACAGCCCTGGGTCGCTGCTCAAACCAAATATAGTCAAAACCAACCGAAAGAAGCGACACAGATTCAGAAAAGAAGAATAGGTAATGAGGAAAATGTTCATGTAGTGAAGTCCACCAGTTTCCAAAACCAGGCAAGAGTGCAGAGACATAGGGAGAGATAAAGAGAAAAGGGAAGAGAGAGGGGGAGGGGGGGAGGGAAATGAAGAGAGGGAAACGGAGTGGAAATGGACAGAAGGGTGGGGAAATGGAACGAGGGAGGAGAGGAGAGAGAAGAGAAAATGTCAAGTTGGAAAACAAAACTGAATCAAGAAAAAAATAAATGTTAAAGAAGTAGTTTTAAACTGACAAGCAGTTAAATCTGGAATCTGCAAACAATAGCAACGTGGCACCCCGCCTCTCTTTTGGTAAAAATCTGAGGGATGGGCCTAGAGAAAAGCAACCACTCTGAAATTCATAGACAGAGCTATGGATGCAAGGACTGATCTGACCATCCATTATATCAAAATTATAGTTTTAACCATGTTTTGAGGCTAAACACTGTAAAAAAAATATATATATATATATATATATATTTTGGGTTCTGATGGTTTACAACTGTTGAACTAAGTTCTATTAAGTTATATTCGTCAAGAATCAATGGGTATATATCATTAATTTATAAGTCAAAAATGTTTATGTGGCAACTAAGGATTCTAGCTTTAAAGCAAGTTAAAGCAAAAGCACAGCATGTGAGAGAGGACTACGCCACAAACCATGAGTAAGGAAACTGGGGGTTGAATGGTTGTGAATGGGATGCGAGTTTATCTGGGAGGTGAGTTAGAAAGGAAAGCACAAACAGGAGAAGTGAGAAGGAGGGATAAGTCCTGCCATGTTTCAGTAAAGCACTCTGCATCGCCTGAGGCCTGGCAGGGATTTGTTGCATCCTAGCTGTGTAGTGTTGCAACACAGGTGTCTGTGGGTGTCAGCAGTCAGTTTCAGCTAGCTAAGACCTGCTATGGTACAGGAATGCTGCTGCATCAGTTATGGCCAAACTATGTAGAAACAGACTGCATCCACACACACGGACAAAGACCATCCATCAACATACTGTACCCATCACTGTAGCAGGATAGCCTTTGTTCATAGCGGAGGCAGCCTGTTGTAACACTGAGAAGGCAAACTCATACAGTGTGTCACACACAACTTCGGTGAAGGAGTTTAAATCGAACAGATTGGAAATTAGAAACAAATGGTGCGATGTATGCCAACATCACAAAAAATAAACTGTTAAAAACAAACTCTGGACATGGTCAAAAATAAGTGTTCGTTTGGGTGGTCCTCGCAGACAAAAACACCTTCTTCACATACACTCTGGGACTAACGGTGGAGAGTTCTAGTTTAAACATTTCTGGCTGCACAGTGAACACCCACAAACAGCTCTGATCAACAGCTGGCTTGTTTTTCTATTTTCTTAATTTTGCCTGCTGAAAACATCTAGACGTCTAATTCTTATTAAGTGTACTGTCAGATTTATGTGGTTGTGAGAACAGAAAATGCTCCTGTTTGGGACATGATCGAGTTTGCTGCCTCAGCTGTGTGGCAGTGCCATTGTGAGTGCCCTGTGCACAGTGTGGGTACCTGGGATGGCAGCGGGTTCTGGAGAGGTTCTGAAGGTCAGGGTTCCAGGTTGGGACTTCCCCTGCTGGTTCTCTGCCACCACAAACACATCGTACTCCGTGTTCCACTCAAGTCCATTCAGAACCACATACTCACTGCCACTGGGCAGCCGGATCTCTGGCTTCCAGTCGGTCTGACGCTTCTAAAGGACACACACAATCCATGGTCAACTTAATGATACAATACTATACCTGACAGTCTCTTTTAGGAATGTGTTCCTTGAAAGGACATGGGTACATGAGCATAATTTTTTTGCATATAAGAATGCACATTGTCTACAACTGTCTATGGTGCTTTGTACAGTGCCCCAAACCCACTAGTTTATAGCAGACTACTGTAGGTATTGTGAGTACTCACTGGTTTATAGCAGACTAGGTAGTAGCAATAATCACTGGTTTATAGCAGACTAGGTATAGTGAGTATTCACTGGTTTATAGCGGACTAGGTAGTGTGAGTACTCACTGGTTTATAGCAGACTAGGTAGTAGCAATAATCACTGGTTTATAGCAGACTAGGTATAGTGAGTATTCACTGGTTTATAGCGGACTAGGTAGTGTGAGTACTCACTGGTTTATAGCAGACTAGGTAGTAGCAGTACTCACTGGTTTATAGCAGACTAGGTAGGGTGAGTACTCACTGGTTCATAGCAGACTAGGTAGCGTGAGTACACACTGGTTTATAGCTGACTAGGTAGTGTGAGTACTCGCTGGTTTATAGCGGACTAGTTAGTGTGAGTACTCACTGGTTTATAGCGAACTAGGTATTTTGAGTACTCACCAGTTTATGGCGGACTAGGTAGTAGTAGTACTCACTGGTTTATAGCAGACTAGGTAGTGCGAGTACTCACTGGTTTATAGCGGACTATGTAGTAGCAGTACTCACTGGTTTATAGCAGACTAGGTAGTGTGAGTACTTACTGGTTTATAGCGGACTAAGTAGTAGCAGGACTCACCGGTTCATAGTAGACTAGGTAGTTGCAGTACTCACTGGTTTATAGCAGACTAGGTAGTTGCAGTACTCACTAGTTTATAGCAGACTAGGTAGTAGCAGTACTCACTGGTTTATAGCAGACTAGGTAGTAGCAGTACTCACTGGTTTATAGCAGACTAGGTAGTAGCAGTACTCACTGGTTTATAGCAGACTAGGTAGTAGCAGTACTCACTGGTTTATAGCAGACTAGGTAGTAGCAGGACTCACTGGTTTATAGCAGACTAGGTAGTAGCAGTACTCACTGGTTTATAGCAGACTAGGTAATAGCAGTACTCACTGGTTTATAGCAGACTAGGTAGTAGCAGGACTCACTGGTTTATAGCAGACTAGGTAGTAGCAGTACTCACTGGTTTATAGCAGACTAGGTAGTAGCAGTACTCACTGGTTTATAGCAGACTAGGTAATAGCAGTACTCACTGGTTTATGGCAGACTAGGTATTAGCAGGACTCACTGGTTTATAGCGGACTAGGTAGTAGCAGTACTCACTGGTTTATAGCAGACTAGGTAATAGCAGTATTCACTGGTTTATAGCAGACTAGGTAGTAGCAGGACTCACTAGTTTATAGCAGACTAGGTAGTAGCAGGACTCACTGGTTTATAGCGGACTAGGTAGTAGCAGTACTCACTGGTTTATAGCAGACTAGGTAGTAGCAGGACTCACTGGTTTATAGCGGACTAGGTAGTAGCAGTACTCACTGGTTTATAGCAGACTAGGTAGTAGCAGGACTCACTGGTTTATAGCGGACTAGGTAGTAGCAGTACTCACTGGTTTATAGCAGACTAGGTAGTAGCAGTACTCACTGGTTTATAGCAGACTAGGTAGTAGCAGGACTCACTGGTTTATAGCGGACTAGGTAGTGTGTGATGGGTGAGCCTCCATCGTCCTGCTTGATCCAGTTGACTTTGAGGGAGTTGCCTTTGGTTTGGGGTGTTCCCTCCAGCTTAGGCGGTTCAGGTTCCCCTAAACAGACACATCAGTGATATCAAGGTTAGTTGGTGAGCTGAAGTGGTCATTCTGAAGATGTAGAATGTATTACAGCTGGCCAGCAGCTGCTGTTAAACCTTTAACTGGTTTCTCCTAAACCTGTTTCAAAGATGCGAAGAAAACTGTTAATATTCTGTCCTAGTGTTCTCCAGATGGCACCCTTCCTCCATACTGTTTTGCTAGAGGCACTTGTCTGCCTCTCCAACTAAAAGCCCTCATGAACAAGCTGTGAGACTACTGTGGAGTGCTAAAATGTAAGTAGCATTTATACAGCAATTACACATGATTGGTCAGGACACAGCCAGTAGGGGGGATGTTTGTACACTGTAAACTACTTGAGAGGGACAAATGAGTGTTAGTGCAAAAAAGTTAGTACAATGTGATAAATCTGTGAAATTGTTGGGATAAATTCCAAGTTATATCAGAAGGTGTATTTGTTTGTTGAATGGATGAATAAATACGTTATTAGGATGAATAACTCCCATTACAATCTGTGAGAGTGATCGCCACTGAAACAACATGCAGCACACTAAACAGGAAAAGTGGGAGTAGGGGGGTGTCACGTTCCTGACCTATTTCTGTTAGTGTGTTATATGTGTTAGTTGGTCAGGACGTGAGGTTGGGTGGGCATTCTATGTTTTCTGTTTCTATGTTGGTTTATTGGGTTGCCTGGTATGGCTCTTAATTAGAGGCAGCTGTTTGGCGTTCCTCTAATTAAGAGTCATATTTAGGTAGGCGTTTTCACAGTGTTCGTTGTGGGTGGTTGTCTCCTGTGTCAGTGTTTGTCGCACCATACGGGACTGTTCGGTTTGTGTTGTACATCGTCATTTTATGTGTAGGCTATTTTTCCCTGTTCGTGCGTTCTCGTGTTTATATGTAAGTTCGTCGTTCAGGTCTGTCTACACCGTTTGTTGTTTTGTTAGTTTAGTCAAGTTCGTGTTTTCTTTAATAAATTATGTGTTCAAACTCCGCTGCGCCTTGGTTCCCTCAATACTCCTCCTTTTCGGTCGAAGAGGAGGAGGACCGCCGTTACAGAACCACCCACCAAATCTCCAGAACCAAGCAGCGGTGTAAACGGAGTAAGGGACAGAAAAAGAAGGAGGAATGGACTTGGGACGATGTATTGGATGGGAAAGGTTGCTACACATGGGAGGAGATCCTGGCTGGGAGGGATCGCCTCCCATGGGAACAGCTGGAGGCACTGAGGAGAGCAGAGGCAACCGGAGAAGGGAACCGGAGTTATGAGGGGACGCGTCTAGCACGGAAGCCCGAAAAGCCCGTGAGTACCACCCAAAAATTTCTTGGGGGGGGGGCTAAGAGGTAGTGGGCCAAGGGCAGGTAGGAGACCTGCGCCCACTTCCCAGGCTTACCGTGGAAAGCGGGAGTACGGGCAGGCGCCGTGTTACGCAGTAGAGCGCACGGTGTCTCCTGTACGAGTGCATAGCCCAGTGCGGGTTATTCCACCTCCCCGCACTGGTAGGGCTAGATTGGGAATTGAGCCAGGTGTCATGAGGCCGGCTCAACGTGTCTGGTCTCCAGTACGTCTCCTCGGGCCGGCTTACATGGCACCAGCCTTACGCATGGTGTCCCCGGTTCGCCTACATAGCCCGGTGCGGGTTATTCCACCTCCCCGCACTGGTCGGGCGACGGGGAGCATTCAACCAGGTAAGGTTGGGCAGGCTCGGTGCTCAAGAGAGTCAGTACGCCTGCACGGTCCGGTAGTTCCGGCACCACGCACTAGGCCTAATGTGCGCTCCCAGGGTCCAGTATGCCCTGTTCCTGCTCCCCGCACTAGCCCTGAGATGCGTGTCCCCAGCCCGGTACCACCAGTTCCGGCACCACGCACCAAGCCTACAGTGCGTCTCAGCCGGCCAGAGTCTGCCGTCTGCCCAACGGCGCATGAACTGCCTGTCTGCCATGAGCCTGCAAAGCTGCCCGTCTGCCATGAGCCTACAGAGCCTTCCGCCAGACAGGAGCAGTCTGAGCCATCCGTCTCCCCAGCGCCATCTGAGCCATCCGTCTCCCCAGCGCCATCTGAGCCATCCGTCTCCCCAGCGCCGTCTGAGCCATCCGTCTCCCCAGCGCCGTCTGAGCCATCCGTCTCCCCAGCACCGTCTGAGCCATCCGTCTCCCCAGCGCCGTCTGAGCCATCCGTCTGTCCTGAGCCATTAGAGCCGCCCGTCTGTTCCGAGCCGTCAGAGCCGATAGTCAGTCAGGAGCCGCTAGAGCCAGTCGTCAGTCAGGATCTGCCAGAGCCGCCAACCAGACAGGATCTGCCAGAGCCGCCAACCAGACAGGATCTGCCAGAGCCGCCAACCAGACAGGATCTGCCAGAGCCGCCAACCAGACAGGATCTGCCAGAGCCGCCAACCAGACAGGATCTGCCAGAGCCGCCAACCAGACAGGATCTGCCAGAGCCGCCAATCAGACAGGATCTGCCAGAGCCGCCAGCGAGCCATGAGCGTCGAGAGCCGTCAGCCAGCCATGAGCGTCGAGAGCCGTCAGCCAGCCATGAGCGTCGAGAGCCGTCAGCCAGCCATGAGCGTCGAGAGCCGTCAGCCAGCCATGAGCGTCGAGAGCCGTCAGCCAGCCATGAGCTGTCCCTTAGCCCAGAGCGGCTATTTACCCAGAACTGCACCTCAGTCCAGAGCTGTCTCTCTGTCCGGAGCTGCTTTTCAGTCCGGAGTTGCCCCTCTATCCTGAGCTACCTCTCTATTCTGAGCTACCTCTCTATCCTGATCTATCCCTCTGTCTTGAGCTATCCCTCTGTCCTGATCTATCCCTCTGTCCCGGTGCTGCCCTTGTTGTCGATGTTACAAAAAGGATTTTGTGGGGGTAAGATGAGGGTGGACATTCATAGGGGGAGATGGAAGCTGTGATTGACTATGGTGGGGTGGGGACCTCGCCCGGAGCCTGAGCCACCACCGTGGTCAGATGCCCACCCAGACCCTCCCCTAGACTTTGTGCTGGTGCGCCCGGAGTTCGCACCTTATGGGGGGGGGGGGTTATGTCACGTTCCTGACCTATTTCTGTTAGTGTGTTATATGTGTTAGTTGGTCAGGACGTGAGTTTGGGTGGGCATTCTATGTTTTCTGTTTCTATGTTGGTTTATTGGGTTGCCTGGTATGGCTCTTAATTAGAGGCAGCTGTTTGGCGTTCCTCTAATTAAGAGTCATATTTAGGTAGGCGTTTTCACAGTGTTCGTTGTGGGTGGTTGTCTCCTGTGTCAGTGTTTGTCGCACCATACGGGACTGTTCGGTTTGTGTTGTACATCGTCATTTTATGTGTAGGCTATTTTTCCCTGTTCGTGCGTTCTCGTGTTTATATGTAAGTTCGTCGTTCAGGTCTGTCTACACCGTTTGTTGTTTTGTTAGTTTAGTCAAGTTCGTGTTTTCTTTAATAAATTATGTGTTCAAACTCCGCTGCGCCTTGGTTCCCTCAATACTCCTCCTTTTCGGTCGAAGAGGAGGAGGACCGCCGTTACAGGGGTACCATAACAAGGAAGTTAATTGAGACAAAATGTAAGACTATCAGAGCTAGTTTCAGGGAACTTGATTTAGATCTAAGTCAGTGGCCTAATGATATTCAAAAAAATGTGTAGAAGCCAATTTTACGTCACAAATGCCTTGCAAGTCAATAATTACTGATAGACAAGTTGGATGAAAAGTCCACGCTCATAGGAGAGGATGACATGCACTTCTGAGATCACAAACTTGCTTAGGATAAAATCATTTATGACAGGCTTCATATTTTAAACGTATTTGTTCGGTTGAAAAAAGGCCTGCTTCGTTCAAAGCAGGAAAGATTTTTTTAAGCACCACAAAATTAAATACATGGGATTTCTGCAGATATATACAGTAGCTAACACAAATTAGTTTTGTGGATAGAGAATCCAGTCAAATATATCACTGAGCTAACAATGCTGCAGGTCAGACAGGGAACATCATTCACAGTACTGAGAGGAGATACAGTAGGAACACTTCCTTGTTAAATAGCTGTGACAGTCCAGGGAGCTCCAATCAGTCTAGACAGGTGAATGGCTACAAATGATGGGTTAACAAGGTGGAAAATAAATGGAAATACATGGGACATTATTGAATTGGGACATTTAGTATTTATGTTATGAATGACTCCAGTAAAATTAACTTTCTTCTGATGAAAGTTGTGAACGAAAAGTTACCTTCTGCAGAGTGATGACATCATCAGCACCATGCAAGCCACATGATGACAGTCACATGAAACGCACGCATGTGATTGGTTGAAAGGAAAAGGAAAGTGGAAACATAAAAGATATAAAAATAGACAATGTAAACATGGACAGGAAAAACAGTTATAAGACTTGAAGACAAAATTAAACAAAACAGAAACTGAAGACTAACACAAAACAACAGTGAACTTTTGACAACACTGAAAACACAAGCAGGGACAAATGACAGGTTTTCCTCTGAGATAAATGATGACTTCAGCTACTGTGGCTTATGCTCTAGATTTACAGTCATTTCAAATACAATAACTTTCAAAATATGGTAATAAATGGAAAAGGGTACATCCCAAACCATCCTTCTCCTGCAAGACAAAATGATTGACAACAGAGGAAACGCTGCGGTATTTCCAATAAAGACATACATATTGGAAATACTGACAGAAAACAGCAGCATTGAAAAAGGGGACAGAAATACAAACGTATTCCTAATACTACTTAGTATTGCCAATACTGACGGACATTGTAGTATCAGTTGTACATGTACAACCTACACATGAATATTTGGGGAGAGTTAAGTTGTATCAGTAAATTACCATAGCTTCTTACTGTAGGTACTGTACAGTAAGAAGAGCAGCAGGTAATAGGGAGGGTTCTAGGCTATTTGTCTTGGTATAACAGTGTCTAAGTCAAATGCTAACTAGTCATAATAACTATGATCTTTGGCCTAATCCCTAATAACCGCATAACAAACCTGAGTCCTCAGTGAAAAAATGAAAAATGCCATCTAAGAAATCATATAGAAGAAGAGATATTGGGCAAAAATAAAGGCTTCATAAATTGTTAGTATGTCCGTACAAATCTGATATCTGCAATATAATATTACTGCAGATTAAAGGTATTAAACTATTTAGGTGAAATTGAGATAACAGAAAGCAAAAGAAACATGAAACAATATTTCATGACTGCCAAATCTCAATGGAAAATGCGGAGGCAAATGAAAGCCACACGAAATCCACTGACTGTATAAATAGACTAGACCGTTTTAGAACTGGAGACAGACTGTTTGCAAACACTTAGAAAGTTTGTCCAAAGTTCAAACTAATACTCAGAGTGAGTGTGTATGATGATGAGGCACTTACTTGCGTAAGAATAACCTGAGTTGTCCGACAGAAAAACAGATGACAGAAAATGAATAAACAGAAAACTACACAACAAGAGTGTGACAAAAAAGAAAGAAAATAAACTATCAAGGCTTTATGACAGCAGCATCAACCAATCAGAATGTCCTCGGATACCAAACGATCAGTTCAACTCTACATATGCAGGGCATGGCATAATATTCCTGAGTTAGGAGTGGGCAGACATTCCACTCCCAGTAACATTTACAACCAACAGGGGGCGATCAAGGGTAAGGAGAGAGCAAGAAGGAGAGAAAGAGAGAGAGAGAGAGATAAAGAAAGAGAACAAGGGTTGTCGTCATCATCCTAGCAGTGAGAATGCAAGCCTGTTGTGCAGTAAAAGCTTCTTCCTAGATTTACAAGCACAGCATAGGGCAAATATGTCTGATCTGAAGGTTCTAAGCCAGTGCTGACCAATATGTCTATGGTGGAGCTGACAAACAGACTGTATCAACAGGGCTGAATGTATTGATTCATTCTAATGAGGAAGTGCAATGGGTGGTGGCAAGGTGGTTGTTGGGGAGGTGAGAAGGGAGGTGTGAAGTGTGACTTACGGACAGGCTCTGTCTTGAAGACCAGAGCGGGGCTAGTTTCACCCTCTCCCTTGCCGTTGATGGCTGACATCTTCACCTCATAGTTGGTCTCAGGCTTCAGGCCTATGATGGTAACTTCACTCAGAACTCCTAAGATAAAAGTGAGAATTACAATTACTGACACATCCACAACCAACTGCACTCAGACAGAAATATCCATTTCAAGTAACAGGGATGCAGTGATTACAGACAACAACATGAGCCTTTTCTCTCATTTGAGGGTAAATCCATCCAGCTAAATTATTATATAGGACGGATGTTTCATTTAAAAAAGGCCAATGAATGAGAAAAAGAAACATAAAGAAGCAAAGCACATTTCCTTTTTTTTATCCCTCACATACTCTCTCTCTCTTTACCCTCGTAGTCCCCCCGTCCTGCCCCTGTACTCACCTCCTTGGACCTCATAGACCCTCTGCGCCCAGCTGCCCCTGCCCACAGTCTTCCATTCAGCCTGGTACCTGAGGACAGGTACACCCCCGGTGGCATCAGGCTCCTGGAACTCCACCCTGGCTGAGCTGGAGAACGGCTCCACCTCCCCGAGTGACGGGGCTGACGGGACATCTAGAGAGGAGAGGAATCACACAAAGATACTCATTAGAAAACTACAGTATATTTCATTCGATGACGACATTCAATATTAGATTCAAAATATAGAAGGATGACAATTTTGGATAATTAGCTACAGATTGTGATTGTGACTGACCAGCCTGAATGAGGAGGAACTCCTTGGATTCTGTGCCCATCTCATTGGAAGCAGTACAGTTGTAGCTCCCAAAGTCATTCTCAGACTCTGGGGTGACCTGGAACAGAGGAGAGAATCGATGCATGAAAGTGGGCAGCAAAGCATTACAAACACAAGGTGACTAAGATGCATGAGTCAGTTTGTTCCACTGTTGTTTGTCCATTAGAGATGCCTGTTTGTATTCCTCTGTCTCTGTGCTTCCCTCTACTGAATAATGAAAACACACTCAGTCTCTCCACTGGGGGAGAAACCTGCAAAAACTAGCTGTCACACATTAAATCTTTATGACATGTAGAGTGTTCTTAATTCTGTGTGTGTATTCGTGTATGTGTGTGTGCTCAAGCATGTGTGTGTGCTCATGCATCCGTGTGTGTGTGTGCGCAGTATGCCTATGTGTATGTGAGTGTGTGTGTATTTGAGTGGGTCTCTACCTCCAGGTAGCTGGCTGTGGGGCTCTGGAAAACCTTGGCTTTGGTGACGTTAGCGTTGGGAAGCTGAAACCCGTCCCTCAGCCACAGCATGGACACGTCACTGGGGTGGGCCAGGACCTCACAGCTGATGTTAGCTGCATTTCCCTCCCAGGTATACACTGTCACTGAGCCCTGGATCTTAGGGGCATCTATGGAGGAATGAACCAGCAATGTGAATAAGAGACTGCTGTCTTTTGTCTTAAATATTTAAAAGAGTAGGTTTTGGCACAAACGTTGGAAGCTGCAGGCAGTAGGGCAGGCCTGATGAAGACTGAACACTAGAGACAGTGGTTGCGTCCTTATTCCCTATATAGTATACTACTTTTGGGACCCTATGGACCCTGGCAAAAGTAGTGAACTATAGTGAATAGGATTTAGGATGTAGGATAGGATGCCATTTCAGACGCAGCCCTGTGACATGTGGAGCTCTTACAGCGGACTTCCAGGTAGGCGGGTTGAGAATCCACTCCGATGGCGTTGCGTGCAGAGCAGAGGTACTGGCCAGCGTCGGTGAACTTGGCGTACTTCAGCGTGAGGGAGGACACACGAGCATCACTCCTCACTACGACGTTCCCATCCAGACTCTATAGGGCAGGAAATCACAGGGTAGCAAGCAACAAAAGGACCTCTGTTTGCAGTACATCAATGTTAACCTCATATCCCATTGTGATCCATGCATTATTGAGAACCCATACATTATAACACTCTGTAGTTATATCATAGTAACACTGAACTCTGAGCCTGGAGACAAACCATTGTAGCATTGAGTGCTTTTCCTATGGCTGTACATTCAAAAGGTGATGACACTACACATGGCCTGCCCTTACGAGAGAGACCGAGTTACTGTAGAGAAAGATCACAACCCTCTGTATTGTATAGTACAGATGTGTACAGTAGCAGAGCACATCACTAATGGTTCAAGAAGCTGTATGGATGGAGCCATCAAGAGCTTTTCACACAATGGCTGTAGAGTGAGGTGGCTGGAATCAGATACTGCAGGCTATTTAGGTCTCAGCATGTTAAATGCTACTGGTGTATAGTAGTGGTTCCTGTGGACAGGATAACATGCCTAGATTGCACTTTTACACACAGCCTGCTGAGTGGTTCACTTTATCGTGTGAAATTCAACTAAACATTAATAATATATTGACATACTAAGTGTTGAATTATTTGTGTTCCCCAACAGTAACATACTGTCTGATGTATTGTTCATACATCTACTGTATACATATTAAAGGGTAGGCATTCTAGTACTGTACAAAACCCGTGGTTGATTCATGAAATGTCCACTCACTAAAATGATTCTATTCCTCAGAATGAACTAGCTACTTAGTCAGAGCAGTGCAAACTGTCACTGTCTCTGTAACTCTAAAGCAACACCATGCTGACTAAATTCAATAAGGGTTAAGACTCCAGCTTCAGAAGTAGAACCAAAGCATGTGAAATGGGGCAAGAGGGCAAAAACATAGTGTGCCTATACATACAAGACCAGTGTGCCTATACATACAAGACCAGTGTGCCTATACATACAAGACCAGTGTGCCTATACATACAAGACCAGTGTGCCTATACATACAAGACCAGTGTGCCTATACATACAAGACCAGTGTGCCTATACATACAAGACCAGTGTGCCTATACATACAAGACCAGTGTGCCTATACATACAAGACCAGTGTGCCTATACATACAAGACCAGTGTGCCTATACATACAAGACCAGTGTGCCTATACATACAAGACCAGTGTGCCTATACATACAAGACCAGTGTGCCTTTACATACAAGACCAGAGTGCCTATACATACAAGACCATGCCAATTAAAACTAGAGCAGAAACCCTGCTAATGGCTAATAGGATTGATGTTCGTCTCAAGATACACTACTTTAATTCATTAACGCCAGATACACAAGGTCTAAATAAACATTAATGTACGTAACCTGGCGTCGGGGTCGGCTACTCTTGTTGTTGTTGTTGTTGACACTGAACAGTCTGGGTCTGCTACTCTTGTTGTTGTTGTTGTTGTTGACACTGAACAGTCTGGGTCGGCTACTCTTGTTGTTGTTGTTGACACTGAACAGTCTGGGTCTGCTACTCTTCTTGTTGTTGTTGTTGACACTGAACAGTCTGGGTCGGCTACTCTTGTTGTTGTTGTTGACACTGAACAGTCTGGGTCTGCTACTCTTGTTGTTGTTGTTGTTGACACTGAACAGTCTGGGGCGGCTACTCTTGTTGTTGTTGTTGACACTGAACAGTCTGGGTCTGCTACTCTTGTTGTTGTTGTTGACACTGAACAGTCTGGGTCGGCTACTCTTGTTGTTGTTGTTGTTGACACTGAACAGTCTGGGTCTGCTACTCTTGTTGTTGTTGTTGTTGACACTGAACAGTCTGGGTCTGCTACTCTTGTTGTTGTTGTTGACACTGAACAGTCTGGGTTGGCTACTCTTGTTGTTGTTGTTGTTGACACTGAACAGTCTGGGTCTGCTACTCTTGTTGTTGTTGTTGACACTGAACAGTCTGGGTCGGCTACTCTTGTTGTTGTTGTTGACACTGAACAGTCTGGGTCGGCTACTCTTGTTGTTGACACTGAACAGTCTGGGTCTGCTACTCTTGTTGTTGTTGTTGACACTGAACCGTCTGGGTCGGCTACTCTTGTTGTTGTTGTTGTTGACACTGAACAGTCTGGGTCTGCTACTCTTGTTGTTGTTGTTGACACTGAACAGTCTGGGTCGGCTACTCTTGTTGTTGATACTGAACAGTCTGGGTCGGCTACTCTTGCTGTTGTTGTTGTTGACACTGAACAGTCTGGGTCGGCTACTCTTGTTGTTGTTGTTGACACTGAACAGTCTGGGTCTGCTACTCTTGTTGTTGTTGTTGTTGACACTGAACAGTCTGGGTCTGCTACTCTTGTTGTTGTTGTTGTTGACACTGAACAGTCTGGGTCTGCTACTCTTGTTGTTGTTGTTGTTGACACTGAACAGTCTGGGTCTGCTACTCTTGTTGTTGTTGTTGTTGACACTGAACAGTCTGGGTCGGCTACTCTTGCTGTTGATACTGAACAGTCTGGGTCGGCTACTCTTGCTGTTATTGTTGTTGACACTGAACAGTCTGGGTCGGCTACTCTTGCTGTTGATACTGAACAGTCTGGGTCGGCTACTCTTGTTGTTGTTGTTGACACTGAACAGTCTGGGTCGGCTACTCTTGCTGTTGATACTGAACAGTCTGGGTCGGCTACTCTTGTTGTTGTTGTTGACACTGAACAGTCTGGGTCTGCTACTCTTGTTGTTGTTGTTGACACTGAACAGTCTGGGTCGGCTACTCTTGTTGTTGTTGTTGACACTGAACAGTCTGGGTCGGCTACTCTTGCTGTTGATACTGAACAGTCTGGGTCAGCTACTCTTGTTGTTGTTGTTGACACTGAACAGTCTGGGTCGGCTACGCTTGTTGTTGTTGTTGACACTGAACAGTCTGGGTCGGCTACTCTTGTTGTTGTTGTTGTTGTTGACACTGAACAGTCTGGGTCTACTACTCTTGTTGCTGTTGTTGACACCGAACAGTCTGGGTCTGCTACTCTTGTTGTTGTTGTTGACACTGAACAGTCTGGGTCTACTACTCTTGTTGTTGTTGTTGACACTGAACAGTCTGGGTCTACTACTCTTGTTGCTGTTGTTGACACCGAACAGTCTGGGTTTGCTACTCTTGTTGTTGTTGTTGACACTGAACAGTCTGGGTCTGCTACTCTTGTTGTTGTTGTTGACACTGAACAGTCTGGGTCTGCTACTCTTGTTGTTGTTGTTGTTGACACTGAACAGTCTGGGTCTGCTACTCTTGTTGTTGTTGTTGTTGACACTGAACAGTCTGGGTCTACTACTCTTGTTGCTGTTGTTGACACCGAACAGTCTGGGTCTGCTACTCTTGTTGTTGTTGTTGACACTGAACAGTCTGGGTCTGCTACTCTTGTTGTTGTTGTTGACACTGAACAGTCTGGGTCGGCTACTCTTGTTGTTGTTGTTGACACTGAACAGTCTGGGTCTACTACTCTTGTTGCTGTTGTTGACACCGAACAGTCTGGGTTTGCTACTCTTGTTGTTGTTGTTGACACTGAACAGTCTGGGTCTGCTACTCTTGTTGTTGTTGTTGACACTGAACAGTCTGGGTCTGCTACTCTTGTTGTTGTTGTTGACACTGAACAGTCTGGGTCTGCTACTCTTGTTGTTGTTGTTGTTGACACTGAACAGTCTGGGTCTGCTACTCTTGTTGTTGTTGTTGACACTGAACAGTCTGGGTCTGCTACTCTTGTTGTTGTTGTTGACACTGAACAGTCTGGGTCTGCTACTCTTGTTGTTGTTGTTGTTGACACTGAACAGTCTGGGTCTGCTACTCTTGTTGTTGTTGTTGTTGTTGTTGTTGACACTGAACAGTCTGGGTCTGCTACTCTCACGCCAGTCCAAACCACTGTTAACTCATGTTAGGTGTCGTAGAAGAGTTGAACTTCTAGGGACCTCTGCATTTTATTTTGCATGGCTTTGAAGTTCAACACCCACACATTGCAAGTGAACCATCTCATGAATGCCTCTGTGTTGTTCAATTAGCTACAGTAGGGACCAGTCTGGGGGACAAACTAAGCATGTGGCTCAAATAGCACCCTATTCCCTACATAGTGAACTATTTTTGACCAGAGCCCTATAGACCCTGGTCAAAAGTAGTGCACTACATAGGGGATATGTTGCGATTTGGGAAACTACCTAAGAGAGGAGTAGCGCTCATTAGTTCTGTATTCAAACTCAACAGAAGCAGCATGTCTGGGGCATTAAGTATGCCTGAGGAAACGTTTACATAACACAGACACAGCAGTCAGTCCCCTTTTCATTCCACCCCCATCTTCCTCCTCCACCTCCTCCCTCCATCCCCCCACCTTCTCCAAACACTGACAGGGATAATTACATCAGAGCTGAAAGGGTGGTCAGAGAGTGTGACTGTGTCCCGCCAGCCTTGTGCTGCACTCACATATGCCACCCCTTATGTACAGGCAGGTCCTATTGTGGTTCTTGATGAAGAAATATAGACCAGGCACATTAATACAATCATGATGTAGTGTAGATAGAACATTCAGTTCCCTGTTTTTGGGCTGTATTGTAAGGTCAAAGAGGGTCAACTACAGCTCCTCATCGTGGCCAAAGACTGGACAACCACATGGCAGACCAGACCATGATATACAATCTCATTTTGTCCAGAGGAAGAGCATTTCCTTCTGTTCATATGCAACGTGAGAACATAGATTCATTAAAGTTTCATAACTATGGTTTTCAACAACAGAGAGTTTATTAATAATGCAGGGTGGTGGTGCCTATTGGAAACATCAAGCAATTTTTGCTTAGCTCGATCATTTGTGCACCCTAGACCTTATTCCCTGGAAAGAACGGGAACAAACATCCTTCACCAGTTGTCTGATACCTGGCTACAAAATGGATGAGCTAGGAAAAAGAACATTCAGGTCTCAAGGATCATTTTTCAGCCTGATGGTTCACAGAGCGAAGCCACTCTAACAAACCAGAGAGGACGGATAAGAGTTTCTCCATCAGTTTCCATGACTACAGCAACAATAGAAAACAGTGTTGAACAGAATTCAATATAGTGAAAGAGGATGCATGGGCATGGTATATGGTAGATAGTGATGGGTATTGGGTACACTATAGAAGCTATACCTTGTGTTGCTCGGGCCGAGTCCAAGAGGCCTGTAGAGGACACAGACAGAATAGAACAACAAAAAAAAGCAAAGCAATCCTTGGACAGGAATCCTTATCCAGTACCTCACAGATGGAACAAAGAACACTTCACAAGCATGCAACTGTACAACACTGCCCCACTCCTGTCCAGAACGTTGACCTGCTGTAGTCCAGTGAAATGGGCTAATGCTAAAACTATAACCCAAGCACGCCATTCCATTGTTTTTGACACAATTAGACTCATCAACCTTTACGTTCCTCAGTAGTATTAAACTACTCGGCATTAACCTATAAATAGCCTAGCCAGCGAGCTAAACAGGTTTTAATGACGTCATTTCAACCCATTTAGCCTGCTGGGTACATGTTCATGTGTAAAGAATAGACATAACATTGGAGTTAGCTAGCATGGAGGGATGCTGAAAGAAAGAAAAATCATAGAAACATTTCTCCATATATCATCTTCAAAATCACATTATTAAGAATTGTTTTCATGATTATGAATCATAATGAATCCACATTTAATATGAAGTTATATAATGAACACAACATTTAACACTTAATTCAGTCCAACAAAAGATAGTTAAACGTGATTTTAAAAAGTATTGTCCACCTCTGAAATAGATATACTTACAGAGGATTTATTTTCTCTGAATTCTGCCATAATACATATTATAAAATGCATGCTTTATGGGTTTCCTAATGTTAAGGAGAAACAAGAGGCATGAAGGAGAGATGATTGATAATGGACGACGACGTAGTGATGAATGGAATGGAGTATGGAAGGCAGACAACAAGCAAAATGGTAAACAGCTTTCCATCAGATGCAGAAAATAACCAAGTGTCCCATCTGCTGAAACGTACTGCAGGCAAAAAGGCCCAGAACTCAATTCATTATTAATACAGTCAATCTTAACATTCCTTCCAGACCATTCTCTCTCGTTTAGAGCTGGACGCCTTCCAATCACTCACAGATGAGTGAATAATGAGTGAATTCATCTGGATTCTATCTTTAATAAGGGCTAACCTATACCACTGTAGATTCACTGCCTGTCACAGAGAAACACAACACACACATCTGTCAAGAGACTAGTTAACAGTGGGAAAGCTTCAGTCACACTGCAGGGCAGAACCACACACATTAACAGACCAGACTAATAATATGTCAAGTAAAAGATCCTGAGTGAAGACTCATCCTAAGTAGGGAGGGGTGTACTGTATATTGAGCCATGGCATGTAGCTAAGGTAGATAGTGAATGTATTAATAACAAGAGTAGAGTCCGCCCTGGACTGGTCATATGATATTAGTTTTCTTTACGGTCCACTGGGGTGTGGCGAGACAGGAGAGACACACATAGCAAGACAGGCACATTTAACACCTGATGTCAGAAAAGCAGTCAGGGACCAGACCCCACAGTGCAGAGGAGGAGCTGCTGCTCAATTAGCTCCGTAATACCGGTGCTGCTGCTCATTATTACAGGACGCATAACTAACAGCACCCCTGGTCGCGGCTGGTCTGACACAGCACTGTGAGGTATGCAATTGAGTTGACACATCACTGTCAGACCCATGTTTTATTTTTGTTTAAACAATGGGACATGGACCAAAAGCAAATGATGGTGAGAGCTGTAAACACCATGCATCTAATCAGTTTAGTGCAAACCAGCACTAAATAACATCCCATCAGACAAAGGTAATTTCCAGGCAGCACTCCTCATCCTCTGGGTAAGCAGTGAGCAGCGATCCTCTACTGTTGTAGACGAGATTTTCGAGAAGAAACACTCACATAACTATCTCACTTGACACCACACAAAAGGCATCCTCTCTATAGTCATAAACAGCCCAATAGTAGGGTATGGTTACAGGACTGGGCTGGGTCAGTGTTTTTTGATGACCCCTGACTGGAATCAGTTAGGAAGCTCTCCATCATTTATCCTGGCTAGCAGCATTCCAACTGTCATACCATAAGAACAAACTGCCATTCAATGTCCAGACAACCACATTGTACCACCACTGACCAGACAGGCACATACAGTGGGCTCCAAAATTACTGGTACCCCTGACTGGCAATGCACAAACAATACTTTAAAAAATATAAACAATATAATTATAGAGATAAACTCAAAATTCCAACATGTGAGAAATACTGTACTTTCTTAATGTTTCAATGGAACCAACCAAAATCACACAATTATTTAATACAAAATACATTTCACCAAAATCAAGGTTTCATAATTATTGCCACTCCTCATTCAGTACTTAGTGTAACCACCTCTGGCAAGGATTTTTTCCTGTAATGTTTGGCAAGGTTAAGGAACACATTTGGAGGGATTTTGGACCATTCCTCTATGCAGATCCTTTGAATATCCTTCACATTCTTGGGTCTAAGCATGTCAACTGCACTCTTCAACTCAACACACAGGTTTTTGATTGGATTGAGGTCCGGAGACAGAGATGGCCATGGCAGAACATTGATTTTGTTGTCACAGAACCATTTCTGTGTGAATCTTGAGGTATATTTTGGGTCATTGTCTTGTTGGAAAGTCCACATACAGCCAAGTCCCAGCCTTCTGGCAGAGGCAACCAGATTGTCAGCCAAAATTGCCTGATACTTGGTGGAATTCTTTATGCCATCAATCTTAACCAGTGCCCCTGGACCTCTGGAATTAAAAAAGACCCAAAACATCACTGACCCCCCTCCATATTTCACCGTGGGTATGAGCTGCCTCTCCTTGTATGCATCTCTGTTTCGACGCCAAACATGCCGATGCTGTATCTGACCAAAACGTTCAATTTTGGTCTCATCTGACCAGAGCACCTTTTTCCAGTCATACTTTAAATGACGTCTGTGTCTTGGGGTCAGAAAGGGCTTTCTTCTGGCAACCCTTCCAAAGAGCCTGTGGTTGTGGATGTGGCGTCTGATGGTGCTTTTTGGAATCCTGGTGACCCCAGGCCTGCAATTCTTTCACAGTGATTCTTGGGGATTTTGTTGCTTCTCTCACCATCCTCCTCCCTATCCTGGGGGGCAAAATGCATTTGCGTCCTTTCCCCGTGAGGTTTTCAACTGTTCCATGTCTTTGGAATTTTTTAATAATTGCGTTGACAGAGCTCAGTGGTATTTTCTTGTAGCCATTACCAGATTCATGAAGGTCTACGACCATCTGTCTCTTTTGAACTGCCAGTTCTTTTGTTTTCTTCATGGTGTTGGATGACAAAGGGATATTGCATGCGTGTTACCTTATTTAGTGGAACAGGAAGTAATGTAATGGCTCAATATAGTTCCTTAAGACTTAGATAAACTTAAATAAGTGGCATTTAATTCCTGGTTTAATTTTGGTAGATGTTATTTACAATAATCTTTAAGGGTGCAATTAATTGTGAAACCTTGATTTGGAGGAAATTGAGTTTTAATAAAATCAATAATTATTTTGGTGGGTTCCATTGAAACATTAATAAAGTACAGTATTTCTCACATGTTGGTATTTTGAGTTTCTCTATAATTATATTGTTGATATTTTTTTTAAGTATTGTTTGTGCATTGCCAGTCAGAGGTGCCAGTAATTTTGGAGCCCACTGTTGATGAGCATTGTGTTGGAACTGTAGCTCGAGAACAAGAGCCTCTCTATAGTAGGTCCCTACTCTACCAGTGCTTAGTAAAGCAGGCCCTTGTATTGAAAGCATCGTTCTGTTTCAACACCGCTCCCTGAACCAATCACGTTATAGTGCAGCAGCCAACAGCAGCCAGCAGCACCACATGATTGAGCTCTCTGATCATTCAGAACACTTCACCTTCAAATGTTCATTCCCAAGAGTTAATAGCTACTTTCCTACTCTCTTTCCTACGCTCAACTATCTGAATACTAGACCGATCTCATTGTGCTTCAATGGAGCACATTATCATAAATTAGGCAGCTCCAGTAAGATTCAATACACAGTAATCTACAGCATATGCTGTCAACTGAACAATTCAATATCTGGTCATCTGTACCACGTTTGAGTTCTGATGAGCTTTGAAGAAACCCATTTTCAAGCACGTTTGCTCGTCTATTCCAGAGCCTGAATGTTCTCAGATAATTGCAGCTTGCAAACCTTGTAAATCAAGTAGAATATTTAATATATATTCAAATAACCCAGCCTTTCATTTTGCGAGATAATGTCCTAAGCACGCATACACATTTCATTTACATTTGAGTTATTAAGAATTGTTACAACAAATAAGGGGGCTGAAACAACAACGTAACTACAACCCTTGCAAACAAAAACCCTTCTTCAAAAACAAATAGGAGTATGAGAGCACTAGAATAGAAGAGTAAGCTGGTTTAAACGTGTTTATGTAATAGCTAAAGCATAGTGTCCTCTTGGAACACAATGTTACCATGGCATGTGTTACCCACATTTAGGCTATTCTATGGATTCAATCATTTTGTCAATCTGATCCTCTCAGTTGACATCTCAATATCTCTGTAGTTATAAATATGTGACAGGGTTCATTTGTCTGCCATCACTATCGTAAACGTGTAGGGAGAGAATATGCTGTGTTGAATAAAAAAGAAACCCTATCCTTTATAAAACCTTTTAGGCTATAGCCTACATTTCCTCAGACAACAGTCAGACTCAGAAGACGAGTGGAAGCTAGCTGAGGGAATAATACACTGTGAATGCCCTGTCAACAGAGATAATGGTAATCCAGCACCTCTTTACAGCAGGAACTACGTCCATTTCTATGAGTACAATAGTCAGCAGACTGGAGAATGTAAAGGAACGTTAAAGCACTGAGATTGGTGGCAATGATATATGTAGCATGACACACTAGCGAATAGCACACCACAGCATGCACATGCACACACACTTGTAACACAGACACGATTCTCACAAATATCCCTCAACACCAATTCCACACAGGGAAAACAAAACTGCAATTGTCATGCTGATAGCCAATGAGCCAAATAATAGACCCATATAAACAAGTCACCATAGTAGCTGGATAGATAGAAGACTATGGCACATATTTCATGTGAGAGTTAATCATTAGCTTACCCTTTCACCTGTCCCCCAACCCAATTGAGCCACAGCTGCTATGATTAGTGCTGCTAGCATGGCAGATGAGGCACAGCCAGGTTCAAAAACAATTAGCAGCCATTTTCCAAATCACACTATCCTGGCTTCTCGCTAGTAAAGACATTACCTCAGGATCATTGTCCACGAGACCCACAGTGCCAGACCACCGCTGTGAAGGGGTTTCTATTCCTTAAAGCTCCTGTTTTTAACTATGTTCCTAATGATAATTCAATGGAGGCTGCTAATCATTTCTTCACCCCCCACCGTGGAGAGATGGTTGTGCTAGTACAACACAGGACAGATACAGATACAGACTTAGGCATTTTGATTTTAGCTTCAACCTTGACAGAATGATTGATGATTGATGACAGATATGCAGTGAGACATATCGTCTACATGAGAGGACAGCGAGGGACACAGACTGAGCAGCAGTAGGGCATGAGGCTGCCCCGATGGATGGAAGGAGACGGAGATGATCGGACCAGGAATGGCAACACAGAAATGAGGAGGTCCTCTTTTAAAGGTCATTACGGTAACCATGCTTTCTTCTGACCTCAGTAGACAAGGTAGAGGAAACCCCCAAAGTTTAAACATTCAGAATCACTCTCTTGCAACGCAATAGACAGGCAATAGTCAGGCTATATTTGGAAAACATGCAACTTTGAATCGATTTCATAAACCCTGATGAGATCATATCTTGAGGATTTTCAAGGAATATTGACTGAAGAGCAGACAAGAAAATTCCATAAAAATACTTATTTGATTCTATCAGGGTTTTTGTTGAATCTCATACCCCATACGCAATTTGTTCTATCAATTGATTTTGTTCCATTTCTGTGCCACGCTGATTTCATACCTGATAGATCCTGTTAAGATGTGCCTGCAGGGGAGAGAATGTAGCGATGTAAACTGACCTTCCCGGCGGCTCCGCCTATCTACACTCCTCCTATACTGTACAGGTACCTACAGCTTGTCTCTGATGGAATGGCCCCACCATTACCTGTCTATTGGACTAGATGAGGTCATTGGTACTACAGGGAACTAGCTATATGGACAATGGGGCATTATATGAAAATATAAGATCCATAGATTACTGTATGCAGCAGTCTGCAGGGGACAAGCAGAGGCTGCTATAGGAACATAAACTATATATACGAAAGTATGTGGACACCCCTTCAAATTTGTGGATTCTGCTATTTCAGCCACACCCATTGCTGACAGGTGTATAAAATCGACCACATAGCCATGCAATCTCCATAGCAAAACATTGTCAGTAAAATGGCCTTACTGAAGAGCTCAGTGACTATCAACGTGGCACCGCCGAGTGCTGAAGAGCATAGCGTGTAAAAATCATCTGTCCTCGGTTGCAACACTGTCTCTGGAAGCAACGTCAGCACAAGAACTGTTCGTCGGGAGCTTCAGGAAATGGGTTTCCATGGCCGAACACCCGCACACACAAGCCTAAGATCATCATACGCAAGCGTCGGCTGGAGTGGTGTAAAGCTCGCCGCCATTGGACTCTGGAGCAGTGGAAACACGTTCTCTGGAGTGATGAATCACTCTTCACCATCTGGCAGTTTCAGTATGACAATGCCCCCGTGCACAAAGCGAATACAGAAATGGTTTGTCGAGATCGGTGTGGAAGAAATTGACTGGCCTGCACAGAGCCCTGACCTCAACCCCATCGAACACCTTTGGGATTAATTGGAACGCCGACCACGAGCCAAGCCTAATCGCCCAACATCAGTGCCCAACCTCACTAGTGCTTTTGTGGCTGAGTGGAAGCGTCCCCGCAGCAATGTTCCAACATCTAGTGTAACGCATTTCCAAGAAGAATGAGGCTGTTATAGCAGCAAGGGGGGGGGGGGGGGGGGGGGGCAACTCCATATTAATGCCCATGATTTTAGAATGAGATGTTCAACGAGCAGGTGTCCACGTACTTTTGGTCATGTAGTGTAGGTCTAAGGTGCTATAGGGACGAGGTCTAAGATGGGATGGTAACTAGGTAGCTACGAGGTAGTAATATGAACTTCACTGTGTGACCTTCTATTAGCTAGCTGCTGCTCTGGGGCCATACTTAATCAGTAGAGATGAACCTGGCTAAGGGAGCCTTGCCATGTTTAAGTGAAACACATCCCCTGAGTGTCCCTCTGCAGTGGGACACAGCCCCAGGCTGGTCTCACTCTGTGGGCTGACTGTACCTGCTCTCCCTCAGTGAAGGTGCGCAGGCCGAAGCTCCAGTTGATGGTGGGGGTGGGGTCCCCTGACGCCTCACAGGTCAGAGTCACCTGCTCCTCCATCTCAGACGTGCTCTGATTCAGCAGGAAGGTGATCTTAGGTTTCACTGTAGCAAAGACAGACACACACAGAGCCATTATAACCAACCTGCAGTGACACTCACCTGTATGACCTACAGTATAGCTACATTCACAGTGTGCACACACCCATTACAAGCAGCATGCAATCCCATAGTGACAACAATCACCTGCCAGATCTGATGCTAGTACCTAGGGCTATAATCACAACATAACCCCAAAATAATCCCTTGTAAAAATCCTCCCAAAGTGAATAAATATAGATAAACCATTGATAAACCACCAGAAACCCATCACACAGTCAATCATCTGTCAGTACCAAGTGAGAGGAGTCCCTCACCAAACACCCTGAGGCTGAGTTCCTGTTCGCTCTCCCCAGCCTTGTTCTTAGCGATGCAGGTGTACTCTCCCTCATCCAGCTTGGCCACCTCCATGATGGTCATCTCTGAACCGTCCTCATTAAAGCTGTACTTGTCTCCTGACTCCAGAAGAACACCGGCCCTGGGGGAGAAGAGACGGGGAACACACACATACACACACTCTGATTACAATCAGCTTTTATGAAACGATGAGAAGCGACCTTCACGACACAACTAAGTTGCTAACTACGCTTGATGATAATTTGTATCAAATAAATATAATAAAAGACTTCAAAACAAGTATTTTTTCCCTTAAATTAACTCAGACTTAATTCATATTAGCACAATTCAGTTTTATCAAAATAATGTTTCAGTGTGACATTGAATCGCTCTTTCCAAATGAAAATGTTTCTCCCAGTCTTCAATCATGATCTCTCTAGAGACTACAACAGAGAACCATTTACTTCTCGGCAATGACAATGACCCTTAGGGTCAAGGTTTGACCACAGATAATTACATTGTGGTCTCTTGGACCTTGAGCAGGAGAGAGAGATTGTGAGAGTGAAGGCAAAGCCTACCACCTTGACTGCTGAGTTAAAATAGATCCTCCCCCTTTACCTAAGACTCAAACCCAAAGACAAGTGTCACATGGAGTTCACACCAGTCCTTTCCCTCACCTAGCAACAAGGGGAACAGCTCCTCTAACTCTTCTAAGAAGGTGAGAACAACACACTACACTACCAACCAAGAGCAGGGGACTATCACTCGCATTGGTGTTGGTAGCCTATGGGTTCCATGGTCAGATGGACATCTGCAAAACACTGGTTAGTGGACCAGGCTTGAGTGTGTGTGTGTGTGAGAGTGTGTGTGAGAGTGTGAGTGTGTGTGAGTGTGAGTGTGTGTGTGTGTGTGTGTGTGTGTGTGTGTGTGTGTGTGAGAGTGTGTGTGAGAGTGTGAGTGTGTGTGAGTGTGAGTGTGAGTGTGAGTGTGAGTGTGAGTGTGAGTGTGTGTGTGTGTGTGTGTGTGTGTGTGTGTGTGTGTGTGTGTGTGTGTGTGTGTGTGTGTGTGTGTGTGTGTGTGTGTGTGTGTGTGTGTGTGAGAGAGAGAGAGAGAGTATGTGCTCCAGTCTTACCTTGCCCAGGTCACCATTGGCTCTGGGTATCCATCAGCTGCACAGGTCAACATGGCAGACTGGCCCACGCCTGCTGTGGCATTCACCTCCGACTGCCACACCCGGATGGTAGGGAGCACTGAGGGAGGGAGACATATTAACACACCTGAGACCATGCATAAGACTCCCTGTCAGCAAAGTTACTACAGCTGAAATCCAGCCCACAGTTGTCTGCTGTCTAGGATGTTGATAGATGACTTAACACCACAAAATGTTGGCAAACCCATGAATAAAGTGACAAGGGAATAGAGAGGGAGGAAGAAGTAGGCTGACCGTTGACGATGACCTTGATGATCTTGAGGTCGATCTCTCCCCGGGCCATGAGGCGGCCCTCGCAGGTATACGACCCCTCGTCTGTCTTCTTGATGCCTCGGATCTGCAGGTGGTTGTTGGGCAGGATCTTAAAGCGGACTGAGAGGAGAATCAAATCAGAATGAATATGTAATGGATGAGGTATAAAAAGGCTTTTCAGACAGAGATCCCTGTACACTAGAAAATCTCCCTTTCTATGTAAATTCTTTAATTAAAGTGTTTAAACAGTTTCATATTCATACCCACCAGTTCTAATATTAGTCAGAGAATGGCTGAAATGGAACACTGTCTGACAGCTGTAGAGGGACTTTCTGACATGGTTGAGTAAAAACGGTGACAAGGCTGACAGTCAAAGACAAAAAACAAAAGTGGAAACAGGAGAAATGTAGGTACCCTTTAGGGTTACACAATTCTGATAACTTTACCCAAATTCCCAGACTTTCCCCAAATCCTGCTTTTGGATTTAAGCAGGTCCTAAATCCTTCAAACTGTATTTGTGGAAAACATGGACATTTTGGGAATGTTACTGGGATTGTGCAACCCTACTCCAGGCTAAACGGCATCTATCTCACCATCTTTCTCCATCTGAATCTTCGCTCCTTTGTGTTTCCAGATGATGGTGGGGGGAGGGGAGCTGATGACGTCACACACGATTTTGGCGTTGTCCCCTTCATTGAACTCTTGGGGGGAGGGGGCGTTCTTGAAGATGATTCTTTCTACAAGACAAAATACAAGAATGTTAGTCAACCATTTAAAACCATGAAGAACATAATGGGTGTATCCCAGATGGCAACCTATTACCTACATGGTATACTAGTTTTGACCAGGACCCATAGGGTGCACTACACAGGGAATAGTATGCCATTAGAGATGTAGCAATGGGTTCATTTAACTGTTTTCCTCTACACCTCAGCCTCTTAACTGCCTTTATTCTGATCACATTAACATGTTGTGCCTGGTGGGAAACCATAAAGGGTTTATATGATGGACTGCTGATGCTTGGCAGCGTCTAGCTATAGAAGCCATTAGTCAGAAGACATGCACAACAGACAGGTTCATTAGGTCTTGTTTTAATGCTCTTTGGAGGGGTTTATTGACTGATGGAAAAATCCATCTCCAGCTGAAAAACAGAAAATAAAGACATTTTGCCCTCAAGCCCTCAATAAAATGTTCGAGCTTTTCCGTCAACACTATCCTGAAGATTGAGGAAATTTAATCAGCTAATTTTCCTTAAAGAAAGCTTGGGGTTCTTAATATAACAATTTAACGCTCTGTGATCAGGACATCCCCCTGAGATTATACTATTTCATAATGCAAACACACACTGGTTTTGAACGGGACATCTAGCCTACGTCCCAAATGGCACCCTATTCCCTAAATAGTACACGGGACTCCGATGGGACTCTGGTCAAAAGTAGTGCGCTATATAGGGAATAGTGTAGATTATAGGGAGGGATTAGGATGCCCTTTTGGACACATCCCTAGAGAATAAAGAAGGAGAAGCAGCTTACGGTAGAACTTGACGTTGACGGTGGCTTCTGCTGACTCGTCTCCGTTGGTGGCCAGACACTTGTAGGTTCCAGCGCTGTCCACCCCGGCCTTGTAGAGCGTGAGGGTGGACGAGGACTCGTCGTTTCGGGTTACGGTGATCTCTGGTTTGTTGGGCTCTATCTTCTCCCCGCTCGGCGAATACCAGTCAATCTCCTTTGCTACCCCAACAACTGCACAGAGACAAGAGACGGTTAAATGTGTTTGTTTTTGTATCTAACTAGAGAATCATTACGATCACATATTGGTATCACAATGTTGAGTCGCTCTACGAGACAAATAAAGAGCCACAAAGAAGAGCATCAACCTAGGAAACAACCTATACACCTTATTAAGAAATAGTACTCTGTTATCCTAGAGAAGGTTACAGCTACCTTGTTCCTGTCTAGTGGCCTGACAACTGTCTACACACAGCATATCAGGACAGGACACAAAAGGTCAGTGTATATGCAGTACTGCACAATGGGATCTAAACAATTCCAAAGAGACAGTGGTTTACTACAGTATAATGATACAAGGGCAAGCTTACCTTCACACAGAAAGAACTTGGACTCTCCGACACTGATCTCTCCCTGGGTGGGTGTGATCTCCACTTCCAGACAAACTGACAACAGAACAAAATAGACATCAGATTAGACAGAGCAGTACATGGAAGCAAAATGTTACGTATGTGTGAGTGTGTGTGTGTGTGTGCGCGCGCGCGCGCGCGTGTGAGGGAGAATGATAGAGAACAGAGAGAGACAACATTTCATTAATGACATGTGATATTAAAGCTTATGTCTGCAGTGCTGTTTATAATTTATAATGCAGGCGCTGTGCCTGTGTCTCCCAGTGTTCTTCATTCCTTATCAGTAGTCTTCTTATCCTCTCTGCTAGTACAGCAGCCTGTCATTATGGAAAGCATTGCTTGCTCTTTGGGCTTTTAGGCTGGGTTCTGCTGTAAAAAGGGCTTGATAAATTAATTTGATTTGATGGAAACCTCCAGTTCTGCCACAGCTAACCATGACAGACAAAATAGAAAGCTAGTTGGCTTTATTACTGCAACCACATGGGCATAGGCTACTCCTATATTCCCTATATAGTGCACTACACTTAGAAAAAAAGGCTTCCAGAAGGGTTCTTCGGCTATCCCCATAGGATAACTCATTTTGGGACGCAGACCTCGACCCCTCCACAGCAACAATATCCTACTGGTAACCAAGCTCGGCTGAACCAGTAGGAAGCACATGAAATGGTAAACAAAACACAGCAAAGAGAAAACTGGCTGCAGAGAGAGAAAGAATTTTGTCCATGCCTGAGGTGATACAGTAGCCTCCATCTCAGTGGTGTTGATAGCAGCAAGCAGGTAGGTAGGTAAGGTTCCACTTGACAGTGGAGCAGGCAAGGGGGGAGAAAAAATGCCCCTTCCAAATCAATTGTTCAATCACAACACAGAAATCTATTCCAAGCCATGGCTCATGCCTCAGAGAAGCACCTCTGGCAGATTGATTGAGGCTTTGCTTTATTGAAAGACCACGTTAAGACGATGCACTTGGCTGACACCCGCAGAGAGTAAAGCCTTGTTCACACTGGCAGTATGAAGTGACACATTTTCTTTTGCATATCCGATTCGAATCTCATATTTTTCCTGCAGTCTAAACAGACAAAAAGCACATGGAATCAGATATTTCAAACCACATTTTAAACCACCTTCATGTCACCTGTGTCTGAATGGTCAAATCTGATTTATTTGCCCTTAAATGATTTCTAGACTGTTATTTGGCATACCTTGTTGCTTGCTAGCTACACTGTTGACAGTTTGACAAGAATACGAGGTAGCTAACTAGCTTGTTAATTGTTTACAAACAATGAATGAATGTGCTAGCAGGCTAAACAGCTACCTAGTTAGCTAGTTGACTGCTATGGCTAGCCAAAAGTGACATGTTTTGAAAGTTGGACCTCCCAAGTGGCACAGTGGTCTAAGGCACTGCATCACAGTCACAACCGAGAGACCGGCCACAACCGAGAGACCATGGGGCAGGGCACAATTGGCCCAGCGTCATCCGGGTTAGGGGAGGATTTGGCCGGCAGGGATGTTCTTGGCCCATCGCGCACTAGCGACTCCTGTGGCTGGCGGGAAGCAATGCACGCTGACACAGTTGCCAGGTGCACAGTGTTTCCTCTGACACATTGGTGCGGCTGGCTACCGGGTTAAGCGGGCATTGTGTCAAGAAGCAGTGCAGCTTGGCTGGGTTGTGTTTCAGAGGACGCACGGCTCTCGACTTTTGCCTCTCCCGAGTCAGTACTGGAGTTGCAGCGATGGGACAAGACTGTAACTACCAACCAATTGGATATGACGAAAAAGGGGTATTTTAAAATGATTTGTTTTTACAAATTTGCATCATCTTATCCTTTGAGGCTTTAAAACTGTTCTTACACTATGATTTCAAACATTCAAAGCAACATGGAGACTTCAATGGCAGGCATTGTTGTCACCTTAGCTTGCTACACTACAACTTCTGAGTACACACACACACTTGACATCACTATAACAACTAGCGTAGCCATGTCAGTCTGAACACACATCTGATCTGGCCACTCGCAACTTGCTGTTTAGACAGTCAGTATTCCAAAACAGATTCGAAAAACAAAAATGATTTGAGCATTAAGGCCTGCACTGTGAACAAGGCTTTAAAGACAAGGGAATAGACATCAACCATCTCCCTAGTGATCGTAATATGCTGAGAAGAGAGGGCAACCCGGTATTGAAGGGCTGCAGCATATCAATCTGTATTTGTTGGACATTTCCTAGAAAATATTTGATTGCATCAGAGGTGATTGATGTGAGATGTTATCTACTATCCATATAAGCCAAATGCATCAACCCAGAGAAATAACATTCTGGAAATGACACTACTAATTTATAACACTGTCAACTCAGCTCTGATATCAGATTTATAAAGCTCCAAATAGAAGTTAAGAGCCATACATCATCAGATTGGGCTAGTCCAATGAGTATGGAGAATAACAATTGACCAACGACATCAACGACATTCCAAGTATCCTGGAATCGCGAAGACAATGAGCGACATAAAAACAAACGGGTTATACAAACTCATTAGCCTCCCCTTGGAAGAACCTCGTGCTAATCAACTTCACATCAATTCTTTGGGGAAAACACCTTACTTATATTGCAGCTTTCAATATGACAAATCCCATGACTCATTCGCACACTTCGAAGAATAAATGAAGACACATCAATATCAAATTTACATAGAGCCATTTGGAAATAAACAACATCACACCAGAAATTAAACTCATAGCAAATGTCTGTCTCCATTCCACTTAACAGGATAGATTCATACGTTCTCCCACACACCATAAGCACCACCCACTTCTGACTGAAGAAGACATCCCTCCGAGGCCAGGCAGCTATCGTCTCATTCATCAGCCTTTTGTCTGGTTATCCAGAGTGATGCTGTGAGGAGCCTGGTGAGAGGGCCAATATGAGACCTGGGGCTGCATCCCAAATAGCCCCCTATTCCCTATGGGTCCTGGTCAACAGTAGTGCACTATATAGGGAATAGGCTGCCATTTGGGACTCAGCCCTGACCTATCAAAAGGGCTCCTGCATTAGCTACTTTTCTCTGAGGAGCCTCTGTCTGGGCCAGCCCGTATGGAAGATACACAGCTGTAATGGGGTCTCCACCACCAAGAGTAGCAAGTAAGTAGTCATTTCGAATATAGAGCAAGCAGAAACATCATAAGCCAAGCAAAACTAACATCAAGTACCAAGCAGTAGATTAACTATGCATGTCCGGTTAGTTTCTGATGGAGAGTGAGACATGTAATCCTTGCCCCTGTGATACATACTGTATCTCTTTGTGCAAACATCAAAGCTCCAGATGACCAGTAGAGTATTAGCTACAGATGTTCAGTAAGATTAGGTTATCTCACTGTGTCATCCAGTATAAGCACATAGCACGGAATGTCCCATCAAAACAAAAACAACGGTAGCTAGGTATCATGGAGGTTATCCATTTGTGCATGCAAGATTAGCTTGCTTTTGAAATGTAAATAAGCCTAATTGCATAGGGCATTATTACCAAATGGGTGATATTAAGGATCTGGCTGTCTGGTTGTCTAGGCTGCAGTAGACTAGATTAGGGGGAGTCAATTTACTAAGGCACCCCACAAGGGAAGGATCAGATTTCTGAGAGAGATAGGATCAGCCTCTAATACATGACAGAAGATAGGCTCCAGATACTGTAAGTTATCGTAAAGTCTGCTCTGGCCACGGGAACTTGAAACCAATGTAAGATTGTGTCGCCTTATTCATTTTTGTGTAGCCTTATTCATGAGAAAATACACATATTTTTGTGCGACATTCATAGGAAAATACATTATTTGGGGGCAAACTTCAGAACATTCTTTTGAAAGTTATTGGAGCAATGCATTTTGGGCAATGGTGTTCTACACTGCCTTTTTTTGTGTCCCACAATTATTAATAAAAAAAAACGAATGTGTTAACAACCCAATATTGTTTATCAACCAGCTTGTCACTGAAAAACATACAATATAATAGTAGCCTTACATTTGTTCAATGCCAATGTTAATTTCTTTGCTTGTTTTCGCATAATACTTTTGGGATAATCGTGCTATGTCGGATTTTATGAGGGTTGCCAGATTGGAATAAAAATGTCTATTTGTCTGTTTTTTGGGGTGGTGTCGATGTAGGAATTTGACTGGGGAATGGGGATAAATGTTCATGATGGGAAATGAATTAATCAATATATGTGGGGAAACAGAAGACCTGCAAAAACAATCTGTTTGTTTTAAATTCCCCTGGTGCAACTGCATGGTATTTGCAACTATAACAAGTCTGGATTATGAACAATTAAGCCATATCAATGCAGTTAAACAGGTTCATGTAAAATAATGAATTATGTTGACTTACACTTATGGCACTTCCAAGGCCATTTCATGATGATTATTACGGTCATATCAATCATGTTATATACTTAGGCTGTTGTAACAAGGCGTATGCCAGCATTGTAGGCCTACTGCCTCTGCCCAGAGACCTACTAGGCTTTCATGTCAACAGCCGTTAGAGCTCACTTTGCCACGTATGAGCTCTGGTTAGAGTCCCTGTTTTCCAATTTCACTTTCTTCCGCTACCATTGGTGGAAATGTTGGGATCACGTCTAGCTCACCTCTAGTTATGTGATCTAGTGGTGGGAAGAATTCTGTTTTTCAACATTGTGTTGGGTGTAATTACATTGATATATCTAGTGAACAATGGATAAGCAACAATGGGCTTATCCAAACAAACACATTCTACACCTTTACAAACGATCTGTTTAAAGTGTTATTACAACCATGGTGTTGATCCACATCACATGGGTAGACAGATAATGTAAGTGTGTTGTGAAGCAAAATACAACTAGACTTTTTTTAGGATGCAAACCAGTAATATGTTGATCCATCCTGTTCTGATCTAATGAGATGGATGTAGGATTTTCTATGGCCTAGAATCAAGACTAATCATAAAGGACGAAGCTCCTCTTGGTTCTCATTGGCGAAGACTGAACTCAAGTTAGGGGTTATATGTCAGACTCTCTTGTACCACTTTGCCCAACATGTTATACCCCAGAGGTTATAAATACACAATTTTTAAGCTGATGTAACTTGTATCATTATTATATTGCTGTGAAACCCATAGTCGAATGGCTTCAGACTGAGCATTTCTCACCATTTATTTACGGAGAGCAATTTCTGTTTTATAACAGGTAGTGTCCATTTATTTACAGTAGTGTGTTGATTAATTATTATTTTTCTTCAGTGGAAATACAGAATATGGATAAAAATGCCAAATATACCAAAAGATAAATCAAGCAGAGATATACGACTATTTAACCATGTTAATCATTACTGAAACATGCAAACTACAAACTTTAACCAGTTAAAGACAATGAATACATGACAACTGAACTCAGCAAAAAAAGAAACGTCCCTTTTTCAGAACCCTGTCTTTCAAAGATAATTCGTAAAAATCCAAATAACTTCACAGATCTTCATTGTAAAGAGTTTAAACACTGTTTCCCATGCTTGTTCAATGAACCATAAACAATTAATGAACATGCACCTGTGGAACGTTCGTTAAGACACTAACAACTTACAGACGGTACGCAATTAAGGTCAGAGTTATGAAAACTTAGGACACTAAAGAGGCCTTTCTACTGACTCTGAAAAACACCAAAAGAAAGATGCCCAGGGTCCCTGCTTATCTGCGTGAACGTACCTTAGGCATGCTGCAAGAAGGCATGAGGACTGCAGATGTGGCCAGGGCAATAAATTGCAATGTCCGTACTGTGAGACGCCTAAGACAGCGCTACAGGGAGACAGGATGGACGAGTCGCGAGTCGCGGTTTTGTTTCACCAGGGGTGATGGTCGGATTCACGTTTATCGTCGAAGGAATGAGTGTTACACCGAGGCATGGTACTCTGGAGCGGGATCGATTTGGAGGTGGAGGGTCCGTCATGGTCTGGGGCGGTGTGTCACAGCATCATCGGACTGAGCTTGTTGTCATTGCAGGCAATATCAAAGCTGTGCGTTACAGGGAAGACATCCTCCTCCCTCATGTGGTACCCTTCCTGCAGGCTCATCCTGACATGACCCTCCAGCATGACAATGCCACCAGCCATACTGCTCATTCTGTGCGTAATTTCCTGCAAGACAGGAATGTCAGTGTTCTGCCATGGCCAGCGAAGAGCCCGGATCTCAATCCCATTGAGCACATCTGGGACCTGTTGGATCGGAGGGTGAGGGCTAGGGCCATTCCCCCCAGAAATGTCCGGGAACTTCCAGGTGCCTTGGTGGAAGAGTGGGGTAACATCTCACAGCAAGAACTGGAAAATCTGGTACAGTCCATGAGAAGGAGATGCACTGCAGTACTTAATGCAGCTGGTGGCCACACCAGATACTGACTGTTACTTTTGATTTTGACCCCCCCCTTTGTTCAGGGACACATTATTCAATTTCTGTTATTCACATGTCTGTGGAATTTGTTCAGTTTATGTCTCAGTTGTTGAATCTTGTTATGTTCATACAAATATTTACACGTTAAGTTTGCTGAAAATAAACACAATTGACAGTGAGTATGTTTCTTTTTTTTCTGAGTTTAGATAAAAAATATTTTATAAAAAATAATTCATACAAAAGTCAAGAGTTGGCTATAACATGAGTACAAACAAAGTGAGTGTGTGAATATGTGTGTAATTGTTTGTGTGCGTGTGTGTATTATGGAGTGTATTATAATTTCCCATCATAAAAATGTATCCCCATTGCCCAATCAAATACCTTCATCAATACCACAAAAAAAATGTATCCAATCTGGCAACCCTCAGAAAATGTATCATTGCCTTGTATAACATGCATTATGAAAGAATGGTGTAATGTACACAAAGTGGAGCCTTGTATTAAATACATTATGAAGACAATTATGTAATGTAGGCTCCACGAAATATGAAATGCGTTACGAAGAAAAAAGGGCCTTTCTGAATAAAAACTATCAATCTAAGGCTACTATTATATTATAATTATTTCGGTGACAACATGGTAGATTAACAATATTGGGTTGTTAACACGTTTGTTTTCAAATAAAATAAAATATAATCAAATTGTATTGGTCACATACATATATTTAGCATATACTATTGCGGGTGTTGCAAAATGCTTGTGTTCCTAGCTCCAACAGTGCAGTAGTATCTAACAATTCATAACAATACACACAAATCTAAAAGTAAAAGAATGGAATTAAGAAATATATAAATATTAGGATGAGCAATGTCAGAGTGGAATTGACTAAAATACAGTAGAATAGAATACAGTAAATACATATGAGATGAGTAAAGCAGTATGTAAACATTATTAAAGTGACTAGTGTTCCATTATTAAAGTGGCCAGTGATTCCATGTCTATGTATATAGGGCAGCAGCCTCTAAGGTGCAGGGTTGAGTAACCGGGTGGTAGCAGGCTAGTGATGGCTATTTAACAGTCTGATGTTTTTCAGCTTAGATGCACCTGTATTGACCTCGCCTTCTGGATGATCGTGGGGTGAACAGGCCATGGCTCGGGTGGATGATGTCCTTGATGATCTTTTTGCCGTTCCTGTGACATTGGGTGTTGTAGGTGTTCTGGAGGGCAGGCAGTGTGCCCCCGGTGACCCCACCACCCTCTGGAAAGCCCTGCGGTTGCGGGCGGCGCAGTTGCCGTACCGGGTCAGTGACACAGCCTGACAGGAGGCTCTCAATTGTGCATCTTTAAAAGTTTGTGAGGGACTAAGGGGCCAAGCCAAATTTTTTCAGCCTCCTGAGGTTAAAGAGGTGACTGTTGCGCCTTCTTCACCACACTGTCTGTGTGGGTGGACCATTTCATCTTATCTACTGCAGTCCTGTTGATATGGATAGTGGCGTGCTCCCTCTGCTGTTTCCTGAAGTACACGATCAGCTCCTTCGTTTTGTTGACGTTGAGGGAGAGGTTGTTTTCCTGGCACCACTCCGCCAGGGCCCTCACCTCCTCCCTGTAGGCTGTCTCATTATTGTTGTTAATCAGGCCTACTAAATGAAATCAAATTTTATTTGTCACATACACATGGTTAGCAGATGTTAATGCGAGTGTAGCGAAATGCTTGTGCTTCTAGTTCCGACAATGCAGTAATAACCAACGAGTAATCTAACCTAACAATTTCACAACAGCTACCTTATACACACAAGTGTAAAGGGATGAAGAATATGTACATAAAGATATATGAATGAGTGATGGTACAGAACGGCATAGGCAAGATGCAGTAGATGGTATCGAGTACAGTATATACATATGAGATGAGTAATGTAGGGTATGTAAACATTATATTAAGTGGCATTGTTTAAAGTGGCTAGTGATACATTTTTTACATGTAAGGCAGCAGCCACTCAATGTTAGGGGTGGCTGTTTAACAGTCTGATGGCCTTGAGATAGAAGCTCTCTGTCCCTGCTTTGATGCACCTGTACTGACCTCGCCTTCTGGATGATAGCTGGGTGAACAGGCAGTGGCTCGGGTGGTTGTTGTCATTGATGATCTTTATGGCCTTCCTGTGACATCGGGTGGTGTAGGTGTCCTGGAGGGCAGGTAGTTTGCCCCCGGTGATGCGTTGTGCAACCTCACTACCCTCTGGAGAGCCTTACGGTTGTGGGCGGAGCAGTTGCCGTACCAGGCGGTGATACAGCCCGACAAGATGCTCTCGATTGGGCATCTGTAAAAGTTTGTGAGTGCTTTTGGTGACAAGCCAAATTTCTTCAGCCTCCTGAGGTTGAAGAGGCACTGCTGCGCCTTCTTCACCACGCTGTCTGTGTGGGTGGACCAATTCAGTTTGTCCGTGATGTGTACGCCGAGGAACGTAAGAGTTACTACCCTCTCCACTACTGTCCCGTCGATGTGGATAGGGGGGTGCTCCCTCTGCTGTTTCCTGAAGTCCACGATCATCTCCTTTGTTTTGTTGACGTTGAGTGTGAGGTTATTTTCCTGACACCACACTCCGAGGGCCCTCAACTCCTCCCTGTAGGCCGTCTCTTCGTTGTTGGTAATCAAGCCTACCACTGTAGTGTGATGATTGAGTTGGAGACGTGCATAGCCACGCAGTCGTGGGTGAACAGGGAGCCCTTGTGGGGCCCCAGTGTTGAGGAACAGCGGGGTGGAGATGTTGTTACCTACCTTCACCACCTGGGGGAGGCCCGTCAGGAAGTCCATTACACAGTTGCACAGGGCGGGGTCGAGACCCAGGGTCTCGAGCCTGATGACGAGTTTGGAGGGTACTATGGTGTTAAATGCTGAGCTGTAGTCAATGAACAGCATTCTCACTTAGGTATTCCTCTTGTCCAGATGGGTTAGGGCAGTGTGCAGTGTGCAGTGTGGTAGCAATTGCGTCGTCTGTGGACCTATTGGAGCGGTAAGCAAATTGGAGTGGGTCTAGGGTGTCAGGTAGGGTGGAGGTGATATGGTCCTTGACTAGTCTCTCAAAGCACTTCATGATGATGGAAGTGAGTGCTACGGGGCGGTAGTCGTTTAGCTCAGTTACCTTAGCTTTCTTGGGAACAGGAACAATAGTGGCCCTCTTGAAGCATGTGGGAACAGCAGACTGGGATAAGGATTGATTGAATATGTCGGTAAACACACCAGCCAGCTGGTCTGCGCATGCTCTGAGGACGCGGCTGGGGATGCCGTCTGGGCCTGCAGCCTTGCGAGGGTTAACACGTTTAAATGTTTTACTCACGTCGGCTGCAGTGAAGGAGAGTCCGCAGGTTTTGGTAGCGGGCCGTGTCAGTGGCACTGTATTGTCCTCAAAGCGAGCAAAGAAGTTGTTTAGTCTGTCTGGGAGCAAGACATCCTGGTCTGTCGTCTGCATACTTGATGATTGAGTTGGAGGTGTGCGTGGCCACCCAGTCATGGGTGAACAGGGAGTACAGGAGGGGGCTGAGCATGCACCCTTGTGGGGCCCCTGTGTTGAAGATTAGCAAATTGGAGGTGTTGTTTCCTACCTTCACCACTTGGGGGCGGCCCATCTGGAAGTCCAGGACCCAGTTGCACAGGGCAGGGTTCAGACCCAGGGCCCCGAGCTAAATAATGAGCTTGGAGGGTACTATGGTGTTGAATGCTGAGCTACAGTCAATGAACAGCGTTGTTACGTAGGTATCCTCTTGTCCAGATGGGATAGGGCAGTGTGCAGTGCGATGGTGATTGCATCATCTGCGGATCTATTGGGGCGGTAAGCAAATTGAATTGGGTCTAGGGTGTCAGGTAAGGTAGAGGTGATATGATCCTTGACTAGTCTTTCAAAGCACTTCATGATGACAGAAGTGAGTGCTTGGGTAAATAAATGTGGGACACAAAAAGGCAGTGTAGATCACCATTGCCCATCATGCACTGCTCTAATAACTTTCAAAAGATTGTTTAGAAGTTTGCCCCCCAAAAATGTATTTCCTATGAATGAAGTCGCACAAAAATGTGTCTTTTCCTACAAATTAAGTTGCACAAAATTGTGTTTTCGCACGAATTAAGCCACACAAAAAAGCACAATAACACACAATATCTGCTGAAATACTTTTGGTACGAATTGAGTGTGAGATTGTGTTGGATTGAGAGAGGAGAGCAATTTATAGTTTACAGTAGGGCTTTAAAGACAAGAGCCAAATACAATATGCAGTCAAGACCTGGCTGAGCACAGTGGCCAGCAGATAAATGTTATCTCACAAACACACGCACACACACACACACGCACACGCACACGCACACACACACACACACACACAGAGAGACAGAGACAGAGAGAGAGATGGGGTGAGAAAGCGAGAGAGAGATGGGGGTGAGAGAGCGAGAGAGAGATGGGGTGAGAGAGCGAGAGAGAGATGGGGGTGAGAGAGCGAGAGAGAGATGGGGGTGAGAGAGCGAGAGAGAGATGGGGGTGAGAGAGCGAGAGAGAGATGGGGGTGAGAGAGCCAGAGAGAGATGGGGGTGAGAGAGCGAGAGAGAGATGGGGGTGAGAGAGCGAGAGAGAGAGATGGGGGTGAGAGAGCGAGAGAGAGAGATGGGGGTGAGAGAGCGAGAGAGAGATGGGGGTGAGAGAGCGAGAGAGAGATGGGGGTGAGAGAGCGAGAGAGAGAGATGGGGGTGAGAGAGCGAGAGAGAGATGGGGGTGAGAGAGCGAGAGAGAGATGGGGGTGAGAGAGCGAGAGAGAGAGATGGGGGTGAGAGAGCGAGAGAGAGATGGGGGTGAGAGAGCGAGAGAGAGATGGGGGTGAGAGAGCGAGAGAGAGAGATGGGGGTGAGAGAGCGAGAGAGAGATGGGGGTGAGAGAGCGAGAGAGAGATGGGGGTGAGAGAGCGAGAGAGAGAGATGGGGGTGAGAGAGCGAGAGAGAGATGGGGGTGAGAGAGCGAGAGAGAGATGGGGGTGAGAGAGCGAGAGAGAGAGATGGGGATGAGAGAGCGAGAGAGAGATGGGGGTGAGAGAGCGAGAGAGAGATGGGGGTGAGAGAGCGAGAGAGAGATGGGGGTGAGAGAGCGAGAGAGAGAGATGAGGTGCTTCAGCAATGCCCAGACAAGCATATCTCCTCCCTGTTTTGCTATTTATACAGAAATAAGGTTAGCCCATCAGAACTGCTCAACAGCACAGCAGAATTTAGGCTAAAGAAGCCATCTCCATGGCAACAATTGGAGTTTTACAGCCCAAGGGCAT
This sequence comes from Salvelinus fontinalis, assembly GCF_029448725.1. Lineage (NCBI taxonomy): Eukaryota > Metazoa > Chordata > Actinopteri > Salmoniformes > Salmonidae > Salvelinus > Salvelinus fontinalis. The sequence continues at coordinate 23,002,511 of NC_074688.1, read as the reverse complement.
GGTGAAAAACATATGTTTAAGATGTGTTTTACAGCTCCAAGAAATCAATAATTCCTGTCAGCCTACAGTGTGATACAATAACTCTTACTGACTTAAACAAAAAGTTCACTTGGAAGGAATTAATCCCATTCACAATTACTGGTTATGTGCATGCTTAATAATCCATTAACAGCTGGCCAAGTAAATTCTCCCCCATGGCGCTAGCTCTGCTCCTCCCTCCCTCTCACTACTGTAAAGAAAAACCACTGGAGTGGAGCAGAGACGCCAAACTGACAACATGGAAGCAGCATGTTAGCCCTCCGCTTCAACATTATTCATCTATTAACAAATGTTCTAAGATTATTCATTCGTAACACGTTTCATCTCCTGCTGTATGGACTGCATGTCAAACACACGGCAATAACAGAAATTGCATCTGAAGATTTTCTCTCCACCCCCCATTGCACTAACATACAGAAACACCACCACACCTGCTGTAGTCTACCCAGAGTTGGGATTTTAAATACTTCTAAACTGGAAGCGATAATTGGTTCTCAGTTCACAGTAGCTCCACTACATAGACAGTGATAAATGAAGGGCATAATAATTGTTCTCCTATCAACAGTTCACTTAAAATAAATTAAAGTCTCTCCAGCTAGCTAGAGTCCAGTTGGAGGGCAAATAGAAAAACTTGCTCGTAGGCAGTAGATGGCCAACGGAGGAGCACTAATCAGGGAAAGGCAGGCTTAGGGATATGCAGTGTGCTATAATCTTAAAGGGGTAGTTTGGGATTTTGGCAATGAGGTTGATCTATTTCCCCAGAGTCAGATGAAGTGACCCCAAACTTTTGAACGGTAGTGTAAGTATTAAGACCCTTTACTCAGTACTTTGTTGAAGCACCTGTGGCAGCAATTTCAGCCTCAAGTCTTCTTGCGTATGACACTACAAGCTTGGCACACCTGTATTTGGGGAGTTTCTCCCATTCTTCTCTGCAGATCCTCTCAAGCTCTGTCTCGTTGGATGGGGAGCGGCGCTGCGCAGCTATTTTCAGGTCTCTCCAGAGATGTTCGATTGGGTTCAAGTCCAGGCTCTGGCTGGGCCACTCAAGGACATTCAGAGATTTGTCCAGAAGCCATTCCTGCGATGTCTTGGCTGTGCTTAGGGTCATTGTCCTGTTGGAAGGTGAAGCTTCACCCGAGTCTGAGATGCTGAGTGCTCTGGAGCAGGTTTTCATCAAGGATCTCTCTGTACATTGCTCCGTTCATCTTTGCCTCGATCCTGACTAGTCTCCCAGTCCCTGCCACTGAAAAACATCCCCACAGCTTGATGCTGCCACCACCATGCTTCACCGTAGGGATGGTGCCAGGTTTCCCCCAGAAGTGACACTTGGCATTCAGGCCAAAGAGTTCAATCTTGGTTTCATCAGACAGAGTCCTTTAGGTGACATTTGGCATACTCCAAGCGGGCTGTCAAGTGCCTTTTACTGAGGTGTGGCTTCAGTCTGGACACTCTACCATAAAGACCTGATTGGTGGAGTGTGTCAGAGATGGTTGTCCTTCTGGAAGATTCTCCCATCTCCACAGAGGAACTCCAGAGCTCTGTCAGAGTGACCATCAGGTTCTTGGTCATCTCCCTGACCAAGGCCCTTCTCCCGATTGCTCAGTTTGGCCGGGCGGCCAGCTGTAGGAAGAGTCTTGGTGGTTCAAAATTTCTTCCATTTAAGAATTAGAGGCCACTGTGTTCTTGGGGACCTTCAATTCTGCATACATTTTTTGGTACCCTTCCCCAGATCTGTGCCTCGACACAATCCTGTGTCGAAGCTCTACGGACAATTCCTTCGACCTCATGGCTTGGTTTTTGCTCTGACATGCACTGTCAACTGTGGGACCTTATATAGACAGGTGTGTGCCTTTCCAAATCATGTCCCATCAATTGAATTTACCACAGGTGGACTCCAATCAAGTTGTAGAATAATCTCAAGGATAATCAATGGAAACAGGATGCACCTGAGCTCAATTTCGAGTCTCATTGTAACGGTCGTTCTCCTCCTCTTCGTCCAAAGAGGAGGAGTATGGATTGTACCAAAGCGCAGCGTGGAATGTGGACATAATGAAGTTTATTAAAGTAAAGACGAAAACACTTAAACAAACTACAAAATAACAAACGACGTAGACTGACCTGAACAAGAACTTACATAAACACGAAGAACGCATGAAACAGGAACAGACTACCTAAAACGAACGAACAAACCGAAACAGTCCCGTGTGGTGCACAGACACAAACACGGAAGACAACCACCCACAAACAAACAGTGTGAACAACCTACCTTAATATGGTTCTCAATCAGAGGAAACGTAAAACACCTGTCCCTGATTGAGAACCATATCAGGCTAAATGACAATGAACCTAAACATAGAAACACATAACATAGAATGCCCACCCCAACCCACACCCTGACCAACTAAACACATACAAAAACAAGAGAAAACAGGTCAGGAACGTGACATAACCCCCCCCTCAATGTGCGAACTCCGGACGCACCACCAAAAGTCTAGGGGAGGGTCTGGGTGGGCATCTGTCCACGGTGGCGGCTCAGGCTCTGGGCGTGGTCCCCATCCCACCATAATCAATCCCCGCTTTTTTAGCCTCCTCCCAATGACCACCCTCCAATTTAACCCCACTGGATTAAGGGGCAGCACCGGACTAAGGGGCAACACCGGAATGAGGGACAACACCGGAATGAGGGGCAACACCGGATTGAGGGGCAACTCCGGACTGAAGGGCAGTTCCGGACTGAGGGGCAGCTCCGGACTGGCTGACGGCTCTGGCTGGTCATGGCTGGCTGACGGCTCTGGCTGGTCATGGCTGGCTGACGGCTCTGGCTGGTCATGGCTGGCTGACGGCTCTGGCTGGTCATGGCTGGCTGACGGCTCTGGCTGGTCATGGCTTGCTGACGGCTCTGGCTGATCCTGTCTGGCGGAAGGCTCTGGCTGATCCTGTCTGGCGGAAGACTCTGGCGGATCCTGTCTGGCGGAAGGCTCTGGCGGATCCTGTCTGGCGGAAGGCTCTGGCTGATCCTGTCTGGCGGAAGGCTCTGGCTGATCCTGTCTGGCGGAAGGCTCTAGCGGCTCCTGTCTGGCGGACGGCTCTGAAGGCTCATGGCAGACGGGCGGCTTTGCAGGCTCAGTACAGACGGGCAGTCCATGCGGCGCTTGGCAGACGGACAGTTCAGACGGCGTTGGGCAGACGAGCAGTTCAGGCGCCGTTGGGCAGACGGGCAGTTCAGGCGCCGTTGGGCAGACGGGCAGTTCAGGCGCCGCTGGGCAGACGGGCAGTTCAGGCGCCGCTGGGCAGACGGCAGACTCTGGCCGGCTGAGACGCACTGTTGGCCTGGTGCGTGGTGCCGGAACTGGAGGTACCGGGCTAAAGACACGCACCTTCAGGCTAGTGCGGGGAACAACAACAGGGCACACTGGACTCTCAAGGCGTACTATAGGCCTGGTGCGTGGTACCGGCACTGGTGGTACCGGGCTGAGGGCACGCACATCAGGGCGAGTACGGGGAGAAGGAACAGTGCGTACAGGGCTCTGGAGATGCACAGGAGGCTTGATGCGTGGTGCCGGAACTGGAGGCACTGGGCTGGATACACGCACCACAGGGAGAGTGCGTGGAGGAGGAACAGGGCTCTGGAGACGCACTGGAAGCCTGGTGCGTGGTGTAGGCACTGGTGATACTGGGCTGGGGCGAGGAGGTGGCGCCGGAAATACCGGACCGTGCAGGCGTACTGGCTCCCTTGACCACTGAGCCTGCCCAACCTTACCTGGTTGTATGCTCCCCGTCGCCCGACCAGTGCGGGGAGGTGGAATAACCCGCACTGGGCTATGTAGGCGAACCGGGGACACCATGCGTAAGGCTGGTGCCATGTAAGCCGGCCCGAGGAGACGTACTGGTGGCCAGATATGTAGGGCCGGTTTCATGACATCCGGCTCAATACTCAATCTAGCCCTGCCAGTGCGGGGAGGTGGAATAACCCGCACCGGGCTATGTACACGTACAGGAGACACCATGCGCTCTACTGCGTAACACGGTGTCTGCCCGTACTCTCGCTCTCCACGGTAAGTACAGGGAGTAGGCGCAGGTCTCCTACCTGACTTCGCCACACTCCCTTTTAGCCGCCCCCCCCCCCCAAGAAATTTTGGGGGTTTCTTTTCGGGTTTCCAGCCACGTCTCCTTGCTGCCTCCTCATACCACCGCTCCTGGCCCTCTCTTCAAAAGAGCGGCGATATTCCCCTGTCTGAGCCCAGGGTCCTTTTCCGTCCAATATTTCCTCCCAAGTCCACGAGTCCTGGTTTCTTGGCCGATGCTGCTGGTTCCTCTCACGCTGCTTGATCCTTGTTTGGTGGGTGGTTCTGTAACGATCATCTACTTCCTCCTCCTCCTCAGACGAGGAGAGGCGAGAAGGATCAGAGGACCAATGCGCAGCGTGATTGTTTGACATACTGATTTATTTAAATGATAGACCAAAACACTTAAACAAACTACAAAATAACAAACGACGTAGACTGACCTGAACAAGAACTTACATAAACACGAAGAACGCATGAAACAGGAACAGACTACCTAAAACGAACTAACAAACCGAAACAGTCCCGTGTGGTGCACAGACACAAACACGGAAGACAACCACCCACAAACAAACAGTGTGAACAACCTATGGTTCTCAATCAGAGGAAACGTAAAACACCTGTCCCTGATTGAGAACCATATCAGGCTAAATGACAATGAACCTAAACATAGAAACACATAACATAGAATGCCCACCCCAACTCACGCCCTGACCAACTAAACACATACAAAAACAAGAGAAAACAGGTCAGGAACGTGACACTCATAGTGAAGGGTAAGAAAAATAAGATATTTATGTTAACAATTATCTAAAAACCTGCTTTTGTTTTGTCATTATGGGGTACTGTGTGTAAATTGCTGAGGATTTTTATTAATTTAATACATTTTAGAATAATATTAACCTCATAGTCATTGTTTGATTTTCAAATCGAGTATTTTGGAGTATAGAGCCAAAAGAAGAAAACATGCTTCACTGTCCCAATAATTACAGAGGGCACTATATATATTTTAAAATAATAGCCTATAATCTTTGAGAACGTACAATAAACAAAATGAAAGCTAGAAAGTCAGGTCCCCATTGATTTTGTCATTATGTTTGAGCATAAGAACAAAGCATAAGAACAAAGCATTAGCCATGCAAAATGCATAGAATTGCAGGAAATGTGGCTTTAAAACTGCAACATTTTATTTCAGCTCCATGGCAAAACATGTAGAATTGCAGGAAATTAGCTTAAAAGGAGTAGTTCACTATTTTACAACTTGATGTTAGAACGTAGTCTATGGGCCAGGATAAACTGTAATACATGGTTCAGTTCTCCTTAAACAGCCACTATAAACGTCAGCTAACTTTAGCCACCACAAGCTAACAATTAATGGAAGTGATAGGGGCATATGAGTATGTTTAAAAAAAGAATGTCCAATCACCAGAAATCAATTCAAATCAACTCCATATTTGGATTGATGTTACTTGACCCTAATCTCTCTTTTTCTCGTCCTCCTGGTTTTTGACCTCTGCCTGTCTCTGACCCTGAGCCTGCCTGCCATCCTGTACCTTTGCTCGTACTCTGGATTATCGACCCCTGCCTGACCTGACCCTGAGCCTGCCTGCCATCCTGTACCTTTGCTCCACCTCTGGATTATCAACCTCTGCCTGACCTGACCCTGAGCCTGCCAGCCATCCTGTACCTTGGCCTCTGCTCTGGATTATCGACACCTGCCTGCCTTGACCTGTCATTTGCCTGCCCCTGTTGTTACAATAAACATTGTTACTTCACACAGTCTGCACTTGGGTCTTACCTTGATTCCTGATGAGAGGCTGGTCTAATGAAAAAAAGTGTAAAGCCTTTGATTTAGACTAATGGACTGTGTCATCCCCATGGCCTCCACTCAGACAGGCGTGATTTATTTATTTTTGCTACTGCTTGACTAAAGAAATCTTGGTTGACCAACAGCCTATCAACAAAACAATCGACCAGTCGACTAGATGGGGTCAGGCCTAATTCACTATAATATAAAAGGCAAAACTGATCCCGGATAAGATTCAGCACTACTACTCTGAGACGCTTCATGAATACAGGCCCTAGTTATGTTGTTATTAGGATTCTGCATTGAACTCTCCTCCCGTCTTGCTCCCCTAGCTGTGTGTGCTCTGGGATTAATCGTATTACCTATGTGCCTCACTGCCTCCTTTCACGCATAGAGGTCAGGGACAGGGACACCCAGATTCACCGGACTAAACCTTCGTGTGACAGGCTGACTGTCACAGCCAGGTCACATAACTGTCTGTCAAACAGACTCTAATCCACAGAACTCCATGGGTATGTTACAAATGGCACCCCATTCCCTTTATAGTGCACTTATTTTGACCAGGGCCCATTGGGATCTGGTCATAAGTAGAGCACTATATAGGGAATAGGGTGCCATTTGGAACACAATTCGTCACACAGCAGCAGGGAGAGGAGGATGGAACCTCTCTGTGGGTGGCCCATCAAACAAATCAATTTACAAGACACCAATTAATACAGTGTGGATGATGTGGGCATCCATTCTCAACAGCTTTTTGGGGCAATTATTTTCAACTCAGCTGTGAAGCAGATAATTCAGTGTTATATCAGCTTGTAGCTACTGACTTGTAAAATAGGCTAAAATACCATCAATTTGTCACTGCACACCAGCAAAGAAGCAATATCGTTATTATTTGAAGTGAACTCCTCTGACTTTTACAAAATGTTTTGTTTAACAAAATAATAAAACCACTGCACTGATCTCTCACAGGTTTCAAGTAAACATTTGCCTCCCAAAGCTCATCTGACTGTGCAGTTAGTTGGCTGTATTAAAAGGGGTAAGTTAGGGAGGGAGCCAGTGAATGGGAATTTGCTTGCTGCTCATGCTTCTCAACCACAGTTATATTCACTGCTACCAGTTGCTATGGAAACATGTTTCCCAGCTCGCTCTTCTCATCCGCCTTCACTCCTCCCTCGCACTCCACAGCCATGTCTGATTCAAGGACATGGCCTCCAAGGAAGTGGATTAACATTAACATGGCCAGGGTGTTAGTAGATAGATACTGCACACATGAACACACACTAACACACAGTCATGTGGTCAACATCATGGGGCATTGGGTTGTTTCATGGACCTAAGTCTGAACAAGTTGATCAGGAGAAAACACACTGGTCCATTACTCTGAAGAACATGTCATCTGGCTGCGATGCCCTTTGAAGTTACACATTTAAGTGCAATATTTTACGTATCATTTGAGGCTCAGCCGGTGCTGTCAATCCATACTGTGCCCTTCAGTTGAAATCACAGGCATCAATATCTACCAGGCTCAAAACACCTACCAGGACATTTAATTAGTGCATTTACTCTTAGCCAAAAACAGAAGTGGCACAACAGAAAGCAGGATAGAACATATAAATGGGTTTCTAATATGAGCGGCATTAACAGGGCTGGGACAATTACTCCATAACTATAGCCATGTAACCAACAGTTACGGATGAAGACGGCCATAACATAAAATAACCATCATAGCCATTCTTTTCTGCTTGTGGAACATACAGCTGACTAAAGAAGGAACAGAGGGGCATTGGTGCAGTTGAGTCTGTTTCTGTGGTAACATGGACTCTACAACGTAATGAAACTTTGTTGATCCTTGCTGAAACAAGGAGTTGTAGCAATTGAGACGTTGGTTCCCTAGGCAATGCCCCCCCGTCGCTGCAGCAGCACATAGAGTCAGAAGCGGAGAGAAGAAAATCTTTAAACAACATTTAAATAATAATAATATACACTGCCGGTCAAAAGTTTTAGAACACCTACTCATTCAAGGGTTTTTCTTTATTTTTACTACTTTCTACATTGTAGAATAATAGTGAAGACATGAAAACTATGAAATAACACATATGGAGGCACGTAGTAACCAAAAAAGTGCTAAACAAATCAACATTTATTTTATATTTGAGATTGTTCAAAAAGCCACCCTTTGCCTTGATGACATCTTTGCAGAGAAAACAAATATCTTTAATGTTATTACAGATAAAATCAACCGCCCGAGGCTCCCCGCCTGCTCATTCCAGGAAGACGTTATTTGTTAACAGTAAATCCATTATCATGAAAAGGCTTTCATATTTACACATGAAAATACTACATTCAGAGAGATATTATTTTCTACTACAATCATCAGCAGACAACCAATTTTGTTTGCAGTAGCACTGTAAGTGAAAGAGAACACAAAAACAACATTTGACATAACAGGGCAGCATATTTATAGGTTATGTAACCTCGCTGTGCACATTAGAATAAGGAAAAGAGGGTCAAAACCAAGCACTGCTCTGGCCCAAGGTGGACCATTTTGAGCCCTATCATTGTGTAGGATTGTCTATTTGATTTCTATTGCCATTCCTTCTCAGTCAAACCCCAAATATTGAATAAAAGTGCTGAAAACAAATTGGCTCTCTATTTAAAAAGAAGATGGGAGAACAAGCTATGAAAGACAAATACTGGAATTTTGGTGCAGGTACAGCCAACTAGTGCAAAAATAATATTGCAATGTTGTCAAAACGATATAATGAAATATATACTGTTAAAAATAATATGCCGAAATGTAACTGTATCGACTTTTTACCTCATCACTACAAGGTGAGCATAAACAGTAGATCTGGATGTAGGGATGAACCACGTTATTTTTGCACTAATCGGCTGTACCTGCACCAACATTCCAGCATTGTCTTTCATAGCTTGTTCTCAATTTTATTTTTAAATAAAGAGACCATTTGTTTTCAGCACTTTTATTTCCATTACTGATCAAAACTCGTTTTTTCTTGTCCCTCTACAGCAGGCATATAGTGAGCAATATGTTATGAACATCGAATCGCAATATCAAATCGCAATACATATAGAATTGTGAGAATCGTAATACATTTCGTATCTGCACCTAAATATCGTGATAATATCGTATCGTGAGGTCCCTGGAAATTCCCATCCTTATCCGCTTGTATCATAAACCTTCTGCAGTGCCTTCAAGATTCAAGATTTCCCTTCATTGGAACTAAGGGGCCTAGCCCGAACCATGAAAAACATTATTCCTCCTCCACCAAACTTCACAGTTGGCACTACGCATTGGGCAGGTAGCGTTCTCCTGGCATCCGCCAAACCCAGATTTGTCCGTCGGACTGCCAGATAGTAAAGAGTGATTTATCACTCTTTCCACTGCTCCAGAGTCCAATGGCAGCAAGCTTTACACCACTCCAGCCAACGCTTGGCCCTGCGCATGGTGATCTTAGGCTTGTGTGTGGCTGCTCAACCATGTAAACCCATTTCATGAAGCTCCTGATGAACAGTTCTTGTGCTGACGTTGCTTCCAGAGGCAATTTGGAACCCAGTAGTGAGTCTTGCAACCGAGAAAAGGCGATTTTTAAGTGCTACTCGCTTCAGCACTCGGCAGTCCCATTCTGTGAACTTGTGACCTACCATTTTGCGGCTGAGCCGTTGTTGCTCCTAGACTTTTCCACTTCACAATAACAGCACTTACAGTTGACCAGGGCAGCTCAAGCAGGGCAGAAATTTGACGAACTGACTTGTTGGAAAGGTGCCATCCTATGACGGTGCCACGTTGGAAGTCACTGAGCTCTTCAGTACGGGCCATTTTACTGCTAATGTTTGTCTATAGAGATTGTATGGCTGTGTGCTCGATTTTATACACCTGTCAGCAACGGGTGTGGCTGAAATAGCCGAATCCACATACTTTGGCTGTGTAGTGTATCATGAGCCAGACCAGGTTCAAATAAACTAACAGAAATCAGAGCTAGCAATACTCCTCGAAGTCTCTGAATAATTGCCAGGTTATTTTTCTCCTCATTGTTGAAGATGAGCAGTGACTCAATGAGCAGCTCGCGAGCGCTGCCTGCCCTGTGAGCTGCTGCTTGTAGCCAATGAGATTCACCAATATTCAGGCAATTTAGTGTGAGTGCACCTCAGCATCTGCCTCAGCTGTGCACAGCGCAACAAAAGCCCAGGGAGGCAGAGAGAGAGCAGGGACAGAGCAGGGAGAGAGCAGAGCATCTGTAGCCCATCATGGCACGATGAGCTCTTCTGTAATGAGACAACATTTAGTAGGCTGAATACAGGCCATGATAAGTAGGCTAGGCAGGAAATGGCACTTATAGAGATAGAGCTCCTGAAAGGAAAGACCTAGTCAGTTGCACAACTGAATGCATTCACCTGAAATGTGTCTTCCACATTTAACCCAACCCCTCTGAATCAGAGAGATGCGGGGGGCTGCCTTAATCTACACCCACGTTATCGGCGCCTGGGGAGCAGTTGCTGTTGGGGGTTAACTGCCTTGCTCTAGGGCAAGACAGCACATTTGTCCACTTTGCCGGCTCAAATCTGTTCTGGCTACAGAAGATGAGTCATTCTGAGGTTTACAGGGATACTCGGTATATTGGCAATGAAGCTCTTTATCTACTCCCCCAGAATCCAATAAACTCCTGGATACCATTTGTATGTTGCTGCATCCTGTACGAAGAAAGTTAGAGGAAGTTGAACGAAGTTGCTAACTAGCGTTAACAAAATGACTGGAAGTATTTGGTATCTACTAGCATGCTAGCAGTTACTATAGACTTTTAGTCATTGCGCTAACGCTAGTTAGCAACTTCCTTCAAATTGCACGCAGAGACATAAAAATGTTAATTTGATTCTTCATTGCCAAAATGTAATCAAAGTGGCCCCACATTTTGTTCCCTCTTCATTAGTCACGACACCATCACATGGGCAAAACAATGAGCCCACGCAGCAGCTGTCCTCTCTAGCATCGAGGTAGCCATTTAGGCTCTACAGATTGACCAGTTTCTATTGTACCTCTGGTGACTAACAAAAACACAGAGAGACAGGGAGAGAGAGAGAAAGAACAATAACCACTCAGCCAGAAGCTGCCTTGCTTGCGTCCCAAATGGCACCCTAGTCCCTACACTATGTAGGGAACATGGTACCATTTATGGCTCTCTGCGTGTCCATTGAGCAGGCAGGCAGGCAGGGAAGCTGGAGGATGGGGCGTGCCAGCTAAGCCAGCCTGGGAGTCCACCAGAGAGAGGATCAATAGGAGGGGAAGCACTGATTCAGATGTAGCTAGACAGAGAGAGAGAGACCGGAGGCGGGCAGGGAGGGGACTGAGGAGGGCATGGGAATGCAGTGGAGCACTTGAGCACTCATTATGGGGTGTAGCATGACACACTCTATCCTCTGGCTGCTGCTGATGCTCTACGCTTCCTTAGAACAACAGAACTGTCTGCCTTAGAACAACAGACCAGTCTTATAACAACAGACCAGTCTTATAACAACAGACCAGTCTTATAACAACAGACCAGTCTGTCTTCGAACAACATAACTGTCTGTCTTAGAACAACAGACCAGTCTTAGAACAACAGAACAGTCTGTCTTGGAACAACAGAACTGCCTTAGAACTAGTGTCCCAAAGGGTTGGAAACTTTCCGGTAAATTTCCATGGGAAGTTAAGCCCGGGAATTTGGGGAATTCATCAAAAAAGTTATCTTATAACAGTGAACCTTTTTTGTGGGATACACATAAGGCAATTCTAGGTCTTGTGGCATATTTTGGCTAAAATATGCACAGTGCATTCTTCCATCACATGTGCAGTGCACTCTTCCATCACATGCACAGCTGATTCTCAAGATCGCACACTAATGAGATGCTATCGAGCCCACACTACTACACTGTCTGAGCCAAGGACTACATGCTGGTAAGTTTTGATTACAATACTGGGTGGGGTGAATATATTTTATATGACATAAATTATTTTTTGTTAACTAGTAAATAGTAGCCTACAGCAAAGTGTGTTTAAGTCATTTCTAACTTGTTAACAATTTCTGCTACCGTGTGGGTTTTAGCTTGCTTGAGCCTGCTAACTGAGGAGTGTTAATTCGCCAATTTCCATACATGTTTCATTTTAAAACATTTATCTTACAAAGCAGTTGTTTAATCTAACTGCTTAACTATTTATCTGTACATGGAATTGTATTTGTTTTTTTTGGGCAAATTTTTTCCCTAATCTTTACAAGAAAATGCCACGGGCACTATCTGATGTGTGGAGACATTTCACTGCAGCTAATGTAGAAGGAAAAGCTGTGTACATTTGCAAATACTGTGCCAAATCATATGTGAAGAATGCAAAAAAGCTGCAGAATCATCTGGCCAAGTGCATAAAGTTCCCTCAGCGCTCACATCAAGCAACCTCTGACAAAAGTCCCTCTACTCTATTTGAGGTGAAAATGATGATTCAGACACCTTATCGATAGCAACAGCTCATTGTCCTCCTGGAATCAGAAGTTTTTTTGACTCAATGGAGGAACGTAGTCAAGAGAAATGCAGATGAATGTCTTGCTCGAGCTGTGTATGCAACTGGTTCACCTCTGATGCTCACAGGCAATGTGTATTGGAAGAGATTTCTGAACGTTCTTTGCCCAGCATACACCCCTCCAACCAGAAATGCTATATTTACTCATTTGCAGGATGCAGAGTTCAACAGAGTTCAAGTGAAGGTCAAGCAAATCGTAGAGAAAGCAGACTGAATTGCAATCATCTCAGATGGGTGGTTGAATATTCATGGGCAAGGAATAATTAACTACATCATCTCCACCCATCAACCAATATTCTACAAGAGCACAGACACAAGGGAGCTGAAGGCAGTCATCAATGACCTTGGACCATCCGATGCAAAAAACATCTACATTTAAATGGTATTAATATTAATTTTAATTTTAATTTGCATATATTTATGTTAATTTCCATATATTCCCGTTAATTCCCACGGAAAGTTTCCACCTCTGAATATTCCTCAAAATGGGCAACCCAACTTAGAACAAAAAAGTCTGTCTTAGCACAACATCACAGTCTGTCTTAGAACAACAGCACAGTCTGTCTTAGAACAACATCCCAGTCTGCCTTAGAACAACAGCACAGTCTGTCTTAGAACAACATCCCAGTCTGCCTTAGAACAACAGCACAGTCTGTCTTAGAACAACAGCACCGTCTGTCTTAGAACAACAGCACAGTCTGTCTTAGAACAACATCCCAGTCTGCCTTAGAACAACAGCACAGTCTGTCTTAGAACAACATCCCAGTCTGCCTTAGAACAACAGCACAGTCTGTCTTAGAACAACAGCACCGTCTGTCTTAGAACAACAGCACAGTCTGTCTTAGAACAACATCACCGTCTGTCTTAGAACAACAGCACAGTCTGTCTTAGAACAACAGCAGTCTGTCTTAGAACAACATCCCAGTCTGTCTTAGAACAACATCACAGTCTGTCTTAGAACAACATCACAGTCTGTCTTAGAACAACATCACAGTCTGTCTTAGAACAACATCCCAGTCTGCCTTTGAACAACATCACAGTCTGTCTTAGAACAACATCCCAGTCTGCCTTTGAACAACATCACAGTCTGTCTTAGAACAACATCCCAGTCTGCCTTAGAACAACATCCCAGTCTGCCTTAGAACAACAGCACAGTCTGTCTTAGAACAACAGCACAGTCTGCCTTAGAACAACATCACAGTCTGCCTTAGAACAACATCACAGTCTGCCTTAGAACAACATCACAGTCTGCCTTAGAACAACATCCCAGTCTGCCTTAGAACAACAGCACAGTCTGCCTTAGAACAACATCCCAGTCTGTCTTAGAACAACAGCACAGTCTGTCTTAGAACAACAGCACAGTCTGTCTTAGAACAACAGCACAGTCTGTCTTAGAACAACATCACAGTCTGCCTTAGAACAACATCATAGTCTGCCTTAGAACAACATCACAGTCTGCCTTAGAACAACATCACAGTCTGTCTTAGAACAACATCACAGTCTGTCTTAGAACAACATCACAGTCTGTCTTAGAACAACAGCACAGTCTGTCTTAGAACAACAGCACAGTCTGTCTTAGAACAACATCCCAGTCTGCCTTAGAACAACAGCACAGTCTGTCTTAGAACAACATCCCAGTCTGCCTTAGAACAACAGCACAGTCTGTCTTAGAACAACATCCCAGTCTGCCTTAGAACAACATCACCGTCTGTCTTAGAACAACAGCACAGTCTGTCTTAGAACAACAGTTCAGTTCAAGGTTTCACAGTCTGCTGCTTCTCTGCCTGAGTCATACTTTTATATTAGTCCTAAACAGTGCTTCAATTGTGGTGAAAGATGATTGATTGCGAGCAGTCATTGGTGAATCATTGAATGCCACTTAGGTAGCCAACTGAAGAGCAAACAGAATCCCTTTTTCAAGGAGCGAAGAACATGAGGTGCTGAAGAGAAGCATCTTAAAGGCCAGATCTAGCAGAGCAGAGCACACTGGCTAAATACACAAAGTGGACAAAGCATTAGGAACACCTTCCTAATCTTGAGTTGCACCCACTTTTGCCATCAGAAGAGCCTAAATTCTTGATACACGGGAAGCTGTTGAGCGTGAAAAACCCAGCAGCGTTGCAGTTCTAGACACACTCAAACCGTTGCGCCTGGCACCTACCCCGTTCAAATGCACTTAAATCTTTTGTCTTGTCAATTCACCCTCTGAATAGCACAAATACACAATTCATGTCTCAATTGTCTCCAGGCTTAAAAATCCTTCTTTATCCTGCCTTGTCACCTTCATCTACACTGATTGAAGTGGATTTAAGTGACATCAATAAGGGATCATAGATTTCACCTGGATTCACCTGGTCAGTCTGTCATGGAAAGAGCAGGTGTTCCTAATGTTTGTACACTCAGTGTATGTGTATTATTAATGCTGCGACTCATCCACTGCAAACGCAACAATTGATTTTGATGGAGGTGAACATATTGGTAATCAAAATCAAAGGGAGAACCATCTGCCGTGATTCAATTTTAGACGGAAGAGCGTCCTGTCTGGCATGTCAATTCTCTGTAGTGCAATTTGAGAGATAAAATACAAACATAGTAGAAAAACCTGACTGAGCCCTAGCAGTGTACTGATCCTACTTAGTCAGTAATCAATCCTCATTCCTACACTTAAAAACCCCCGCAATATGAGGTAATGTGATGTGTTGTTTCTGTTCGCTTCCCAGCTAGAGATTCATGTTTGATATAGATTTCAGATTTGACACCCCGTCTCTGAGGCAGAGATGCTGCATTTCCTCTGCCGGTGGTTGAGGCCAATGATAGTCTCACCTCAGGCAGAGCAGAGAAGAGCAGAGAAGAGAATCTCCCCATCTCTACAGAGTAGTGGAGTCCCTCTCTAATGAGCTCCATTCATCTTCATGATCTCTGGATCTATAAGCCTGGAAATATGCCTCTCAGGTTCTGTCCCAAATGGCACTATACTCCGTATATAGTGCATTACTTTTGAATAGAGCCCTATGGAACCTGGTAAAAAAATAGTGCACTCAATTGGGAAGAGGGTGCCATTTGGGAGGCAGACTGAGTCTCACTGTACCACAGTACCGTACGCTGGCCCTCAGATCTCCTCTGATCATCTCCAATAGGGCTCATCTCTTCCACCATTAAAACAGAACATCCATTAGATTTTACACATTGAAAAGCTAACTGTTAAATGAGCAGTCACAGGAATGATAGGACAGTTCTGTACGGTACATTTAATATCTTTACTCAGAATTTTACAGGGTCTCAATTGTTCCTGGCTACACACACGACCTAACCAGGAAAACTCTATATAGCCATATACAGTATGGGCCTATACAGTATGACAGAGTATGACACACTGCTGGTGGCTTGTGGCTTTGCTATAGCATCTCAAGGTTATGGAACAAATAGTAGTCACAGGGGATCATTCTATTCTGCTCACATGGAGCATAACGCCAATTGATTCCTATATGCTGTTTTGTGCCGCTGTGTATAATTTCTCCTAGTGTTGTTGTACTTGTACTGTAGCACATGATGTGGGTAATACTGTAAATGTCACAGAGATCATTCAATGTTGCAAACATGGAGCATAACACCAATTGATTACATGCTGTGTTGTAATGCTGTGTGTTATTTAAGTCGTCTGTTCTTTTGACCAACCGATTTCTATATATAGATACACCCTATGTGTTTTAATAAAATCAACTATATGTATTGAGATGGTTTGATGGTTTAAGCACTGTTTGATGAAATAAGACACAAATGACTGAAGAGGGAGCCAAAGATCAAGATAACCGGAAGAAGAAAAAAACTTTACTTGACCCAACCATGCTCCTCTCGCTCCTGCTGGCTTTCGCAGATTCTGCCGTTACTCTCCTGAAGTTTCCGGTAACAGGCTACACGAGGAGTCGGCAACATTTCTCATGTGGAATGCCAGTTTATCATACAATTTCTACCGATCTGCATTCCCGTTATGGTTTTCATATGCATATTTTCATGGAACAGTCTTCATATCTCAAAATCATTGTCATGTGGTTAACCTGTCTAGGATGAGAGTGCCGCTAGCGGCACCCCCCCCCCCCCCCCCCCCACTGAAAAGGCAGAGCCGCGAAATTCAAAAAAAATATTTTTTTTAAATATTTAACTTTCACACATTAAAGTCCAATACAGCTAATGAAAGACACAGATCTTGTGAATCCAGCCAACATGTCCGATTTTTAAAATGTTTTACAGGGAAGACACAATATGTAAAGATGTACATCTATTACCTAAAAACACATTAGCATAATCCACCATCTTTTATTTGTCCACCAACACCAGTAGCTATCACCAATTCGGCTAAACTAAGATATTTATAGCCCCTAACCAAGAAAAAAACTCATCAGATGACAGTCTGATAACATATTTATGGTATGGGATAGGTTTTGTTAGAAAAAAGTGCATATTTCAGGTAGATGGCATAGGTTACAATTGCACCCACCGTCACAAATGGACTAGAAGAACTACATTGAGCAACGTGTTTACCTACTTACTAATCATCAAACATTTCGTAAAAATACACAGCATACACTAATCGAAAGACACAGATCCTGTGAATACAGACAATATTTCAGATTTTCTAAGTGTCTTACAGCGAAAACACAATAAATCGTTATATTAGCATAGCACATAGCACATAGCAGCCCAGCATTGATTCTAGCCAAAGTGAGCGATAAAAGTCAACATCGCCAAAATATATGAATTTTTTCACTAACCTTCTCAGAATTCTTCAGATGACACTCCTGTAACATCAAATTACACAATCCATATAGAGTTTGATCGAAAATGTTTATATTTAGCCACCAAAATCATGGTTAGACAATGTGAAATGTAGCCAAGCTGGTGAGAAAATGTCCGTGCGCCACTTAGACAGTGATCTACTCTTATACATAAATACTCATAAACGTGACTAAAAAGAATAGGGTGGACAGGGATTGATAGACAATTTAATTCTTAATACAATCGCGGAATTACATTTTTTAAATTATCCTTACTTTTCAATACAGTTTGCGCCAAGCGAAGCTACGTCAAAAAACATGGCGTCCTAAGCCACTAACATTTTTCGACAGAAACACGATTTATCATAATAAAAATGTCCTACTTTGAGCTGTTCTTCCATCAGTATCTTGGGCAAAGGATCCTTTCTTGGGTCCAATCGTCTTTTGGTGGAAAGCTGTCCTCTTGCCATGTGGAAATGCCAACTGCGTTCGGGATGAACTGGAAGCGTGCCCAGCAATTCAGAGCGTTTCAGAAATAAATGTCCCAAAATCGCACTAAATGGATATAAATTGCTATAAAACGCTTTAAATTAACTACCTTATGATGTTTTTAACTCCCATAACGAGTAGAAACATGACCCGAGTAATATTACTCCCTCCACTAATGCTTGGAACAGGCGCGGGTCGGTGTCCTCTAGGCGCATGACGCAGCTCCAAAAGAGTGACTAGCCTCAGGGTTTTTTCATTTGTAGTGCCTGTGAACGCGCAATCGACCCCATTCAAATCGTCATCACGTAAAGGCATCCAGGGGAAGACGTAAGCAGTGTCCGTATACTCATAGCAATAACAGTGCCCTTTTAACTGACTCCAGATCAGGGGCCAAAATTTCTGAAATCTGACTCCATGTCAGGGAAATTGCTGTAGAATGGGCTCTGTTCCACTTAGAGACAAAATTTCAACTCCTATAGAAACTATAGACTGTTTTCTATCCAATAATAATAATAATATGCATATTGTACGATCAAGGATTTTGTGGGAAGCCGTTTCAAAAATTACACGATTAGCATAAATAGTCACAACAGCGCCCCCATCCTCAACAGGTTAAAGCAAAAATCGTTTTGGAAATCTGTTGCAGCTCAAGTCGACTACAAAATCCACAATGCAATGCTCTCTCTATAGGCTGACTGGCTAGCTAGCTAGAAAATGTCACTACACACAATAATATGAAAGACAATATCAGCATGTAACGAAGTTAGTTAGCTGTAAAATCGCCTAAACAAGCTGCACTATCAATTTTGGAGTCTACAATCTCACCATGTTCAACCTGGAGATCAATGTGCCTCACAAAGTGGAGTCTAACATTGCCCATATTATGTCAATGGGTCGTGCAGTGTACTTTCACAGGTACTATCAGGTCTCTCCAGAGATGTTTGATCGGGTTCAAGACCGGGCTCTGGCTGGGCCACTCAAAGACATTTAGAGACTTGTCCCGAAGCCACTCCTGCGATGTCTTGGCTGTGCTTGGGGTGTTTGTCCTGTTGGAAGGTGAAGCTTCACCCCAGTCTGAAGTCCTGAGAGCTCTGGAGCAGGTTTTCATCAAGGATATCTCCGTACTTTGCAGCGTTTATATTCACCTTGATCCTGACTAGTCTCCCAGTCTCTGCCACTGAAAAACATCCCCACAGCATGATGCTGCCACCTGCATGCTTCACTGTAGGGATGGTGCCAGGTTTCCTCCCAATGTGACGCTTGGCAATTCAGGCCAAAGAGTTCAATCTTGGTTTCATCAGACCAGAAAATCTTGTTTCTCATGGTCTGAGACTCTTTAGGTGCCCTTTGGCAAACTCCAAGCGGGCTGTCATGTGCCTTTTACTGAGGAGTGGCTTCCGTCTGGCCACTCTACCATAAAGGCCTGATTGGTGGAGTGCTGCAGAAATGGTTGTCCTTCTGGAAGGTTCTCCCATCTCCACAGAGGAATTTTTTTGCTCTGTCAGAGTGACCGTTGGGTTCTTGGTCACCTCCCTAACCAAGGCCCTTCTCCCCCGATTGCTCAGTTTGGCCGGGCGGCCAGCTGTAGGAAGTCTTGGTGGTTTCAAACTTATTCCATTTAAGAATGATGGAGGCCACTATGTTCTTGGGGATCTTCAATGCTGCAGAAATGTGTATACCCTTCCCCAGATCTGTGCCTTGACACAATCCTGCCTCGGAGCTTACGGACAATTCCTTCGACCTCATGGCTTTCTTTTTCTCTGACATGCACTGTCAACTTTGGGACCTTATATATTCAGGTGTGTTCCTTTCCAAATCATGTCCAATCAATTGAATTTACTACAAGTAGACTCCAATGAAGTTGTAGAATAATCTCAAGGATGATCAATGGAAACAGGATGCACCTGAGCAAAGGGTCTGAATACTTATGTAAATAAGGTATCAGTTTTTTAGTGTGAATACATTTGCAAAATAAAAAACAGTTTTCGCTTTGTCATTATAGGGTATTGCGTGTAGATTGCTGAGTTTTTTTATTTTACTAGATCCATTTTAGAATAAGGCTATGACGTAACAAAATGTGGAAAAAGTCAAGGGGTCTGAATACTTTCCGAAGGCACTGTATACACTGACTTTGAGAAGGGATTGCATGATGATTAGCTTAGCAACCACGTGACGCAGCATGACAACGTGAACATAATCGGTCGACAGTTTGCTGGGTCGGGCGTTATAAGTCCCTTCATTCATTGGATTCCTATCTCCTTTTTATAATATCTCTAGCAACGGCGCCATGCAATGCACCCTGGACTAAAGAGGCAGACAAATAGGAAAAATGTGCAAGACACTCCGTTAAATTACACATTTCTCGAGGTAGGGATATCACAAAAATATGATCAATTGCTCATTCGAGAGAAGACATGTATGATGAGACGTTTTCAAGATCTAAAAGTCGTATACCTAATAACTTCCAGTGTAGTGAGAGCGACGTTATCACAGTGTTAAGTCATACCGGCCGGATTTCTGCCTGCTTTGAACGACAATAACTCAGATACACATGAAAACATGAAATGATCCAGGGAATCGATAGAACATCACTCAGAGATGCGCAAAAACAATATAAAACTCAAAATGGGTGAACCTTTCCTGTAATCAAAATTCGATCCAAATCTAAATAAAAATTATTCAAATCTAAAAAGTACTTTTATTGCCATTGACAAATATGTAAAAAATAGCAGACATAAAGCTAATAAATAAAAACATTGCAGCCTGCAGGTAGAAAATATCCTGATAAAATATATCCTATAAATCCCATTGGCTTCGCATGGCCTGCCTGCAATGAACTTTAAACATTATATCAATTATCAACTTGGGCCTGGCTGGAAATTTGCACTAGCAAACTTGTAACATTGTATGAAATATTCTGGGCCCTCAGTCAGAGGTCATGTCTACACTTGACACTTACATGCGATTTCTGCTATCAGAATACGAAGATCGCATTGAAAAGACGGGTCTAGACACGCAAAAGTCGCTTTGTGGTCTGATTGTGTTCAGATCTGGCTGACAACTGCAGGAGGTGGTCAGGGATGCATTGTGTATGGATTTAATCTCAGTCTGGACGCATTCAGACTACCGAAAGAGCATACAGTGGATGACATCATCAGCACTCCTCCCACAAGTCTCCAGAAAACTTGTATTTTGGGACCAAGAGGCACCTGTTCATTATAATGTTGGTGGAAATACGTTCCTAGTGTGTGAGGAAAGTGTTTGCTGGCCTCAAACAATGGTAGCCAGCTAGCTAATATTTAGAAGAAGAAAATATATATTTGGCTGGAGTTATCCGATTTGCAATCCCTTTAGCAGTGCTTGCTAGCTTGCTTACTAGCTACAGAGGTTAGCTGGCTAGTTAGCTACAGTAGTTAGCTACTGCTATCAGTTGTTGTTCTGTTATTATCATATTTTGCCTATTCCACCATTTGTAGAATGCATACTGACATTTGAACATAGCACGAGAAAAGGGGAATCCGGACACACTGTGGACATGGTAGACACATTTAAATGTAGGTTTAGATGCATGACCCGTTCGGAATTCCATGATCAGAACTCTATGATCAGAATATAAAATCTGCATGAACTGTCAAGTCTAGACAGGGCCAGAGTTTCTCGTGCCAGTGAGCTCGGGACAGACACAGCTGTAGGCTAATTGCGCAAGGGATAAGAGGTCATTAAGGTAGACTTATTTTATGACGTTTCCACTGGAACAGAGCATGACGTTTTTCCTTTTCATGCTGAGTGGTTATCGAAAGGGAGAGAGCTGGAAATATTTTTTTAAATCATTGAGGAATTATTGTCATTCTCAATGGACGTAAAAACAGACTTTGTTTGCTTGCTGTTTGAGGTGAAGAACACATTACTTTGAGGAGCTCCACAGCTCATTAGTGGTGGTGCATTAAGCCAATCAGAAATACTATCAGATCCCTAAATGGGCAGGTAGCCTATAAATGGCCAGGTAGCCAGGTAGCCTATATACCTATGCGTAATCAGATGTGCGTCCTTGACAGGAGAGCTCCAAACAAAAGACAATGACTAAATTGACAAAACTAGTAAATGGAATAAAATAAACCAAAACTTGTTTCCAACAAGGATAGGTTGTGCCCTCTGCAAACAACGTGTCCACACCGACAATGAGAACTGCGAAAGACTGGAATAATAATATACTGAAGCAATAACATTCATTTGCGTAACCAAACAAACATTGTAGATTAGAAATTATAGGAATGAATGATAGATGTACAACTGGTGATATATGTAACAGGGAATTAATAGACAATATCAATAATACACAAACAATTCACACAATGAAGTTATGAAACAATGAATGTGCACAAATTGGCGGGAGAGAGTGCATTCTGGAGAGAGACGTGCATTGTACATCTTAGCCACACTCCCCTTCTTCTTGGACTGTGCCATCCCAGTGTCCTCCGCAATGGATTAGTTGACTGAGATGGACGCGAATCAAACAAGTATCTCGAGTGCCATAAAAAAAGACATATATTTGCTACTGCTTGACCCAAAAAATATTGGTCGACCAAACAATCGACCAGTTGAGTAATTGGGGTCAGCCCTAGTGTTGTTGTACTGTAATACATGATGCAACCTATTACTGTAGCATGTTAGCCTGCTGCTAACACCAATTGATTACTACACTATTCTGTGCTATGAATCGGCAAATGTCTATGTCTCCTAGTGTTGTTGTACTTTTACTGGAGTGACACTGTAGCTAGCATGTTACCTTAGCCTGATGCCTGCACTGGGTTAATTGAGCCTGTCCTTGACAACCCTCATTAATCCACGCCACATCTCATTATGCTAATCCCCAACAGCAGGCCATGTGTGCTCTTAGGCCGCTTTGCAATGCTCCTCAAAAATGTGTTGAGCTCGGACTGATTAGCCACCAGTGACACTGGCGTCACCTTGAAAAACATACAGTACAATCACTGTTGAGCGTGAAAAACCCAGCTGCGTTGCAGTTCTTGACACAAACCGGTACACCTGGCACCTACTACCATACTCCATTCAAAAGGCAGTTGCATGCTTTGTCTTGCCCATTCACCCTCTGAATGACACGCATACACAATCCATGTCTCAATTTTCTCAATGTTTAAAAATCCTTCTTTAACCGGTCTCCTCCCCTTCATCTACACTGATTGAGGTGGATTTAACAGGATACATCAATAAGGGATCATAGCCTTCACCTGGATTCACCTGGTCAATCTATGTTATGGAAAAAGCAGGTGTTCTTAATGTTTTGTATACTCAGTGTATATTATAGTGTAAGATAGATTCTTTAAGAATCAATGGGTACATTAGCAATGGGTACATTAGGCATGGGCCATATACCATTTTTACCGTATACCCAGATATTTCTAAATACCGACGGTATGATTATTATTATTTTTTTTATTTTATCCCCTTTTCTCCCCAATTTTCGTGGTATCCAATCGCTAGTAATTACTATCTTGTCTCATCGCTACAACTCCCGTACGGGCTGGGGAGAGACGAAGGTCGAAAGCCATGCGTCCTCCGAGGCACAACCCAACCAAGCCGCACTGCTTCTTTAACACAGCGCGCCTCCAACCCGGAAGCCAGCCGCACCAATGTGTCGGAGGAAACACCGTGCACCTGGCCCCCTTGGTTAGCGCACACTGCGCCCAGCCCGCCACAGGAGTCGCTGGAGCGCGATGAGACAAGGAAATCCCTACCGGCCAAACCCTCCCTAACCCGGACGACGCTAGCCCAATTGTGCGTCGCCCCACGGACCTCCCGGTCGCGGCCGGCTGCGACAGAGCCTGGGGGCGAACAAACTAACATGGTCCAAGCACACCAAGACAGTCGTAAAGAGGGCACGACAAAACCTATTCCCCCTCAGGAGACTGAAAAGATTTGGCATGGGTCCTCAGATCATCAAAAGGTTTTACAGCTGAACCATCGAGAGCATCCTGACGGGTTGCATCACTGCCTGGTATGGCAACTGC
This sequence comes from Salvelinus fontinalis, assembly GCF_029448725.1. Taxonomy (NCBI): domain Eukaryota; kingdom Metazoa; phylum Chordata; class Actinopteri; order Salmoniformes; family Salmonidae; genus Salvelinus; species Salvelinus fontinalis. The sequence continues at coordinate 22,978,746 of NC_074688.1, read as the reverse complement.
TCGGCCTCTGACCACAAGGCACTACAGAGAGTAGTGCGAATGGCCCAGTACATCACTGGGGCCAAGCTTCCTGCCATCCAGGACCTCAATACCAGGCGGTGTCAGAGGAATGCCCAAAAACTCGTCAGAGACTCCAGCCACCCTAGTCATAGACTGTTCTCTCTGCTATCGCACAGCAAGCGGTACCGGAGTGCCAAGTCTAGGTCCAAGAGGCTCCGAAATAGCTACTACCCCCAAGCCATAAGACTCCTGAACAGCTAATCAAATGGCTAACCAGACTATTTGCATTGCCCCCCCACACCCAGAACCTGTTGCTACTCTCCGTTATTATCTATGCATAGTCACTTTAATAACTCTACTCTAGATGTACATATTACCTCAATTACCTCGACTAACCAGTGCCCCTGCACATTGACATTGACTCTGTACCGGTACCCCTTGTATATAGCCCCGTTATTGTTATTTACTGCTGCTCTTTAATTATTTGTTATTCTTGTTATTTGTTATCTCTTACATTTTTTTGTATTCTTTTAAAACGGCATTGTTGGTTAGGGGCTCGTAAGTAAGCATTTCACTGTAAGGTCTACACCTGTGGTATTCGCCGCACGTGACAAATAAAATTTGACTAGATTTTATTTGAAAAAAGGATGTGGCAACTGCAGATTGCCCATTTCAAGGGATACTTGGGGATTTTGGCAATGAGGCCCTTTATCTACTTCCCCAGTCAGCTGAACTCCTGGATACAATTTTTGTCTCTGTGTCCAGTATGAAGGAAGTTACAGGTAGTTTGTGAGCCAATGCTAACTAGCGTTAGTGCAATGACTGGAAGTCTATGGGTATCTGCTAATTGCACTAGAGCTGAAAATCCTGAAATATCCCTTTAATCGTAGGTAGCTTGGGTCAACAGTGCTGTTGTGTTGTGTATGCGCATCAGGTAGCTTAGCGGTTACAGTGGTTGGCCAGCAAACAAAAGGTCGCTGTTTTGAATCCCTGAGCCAACTAAGTGAAAAATGTGTCAATATTTTTTACATATATTTTCTTTTAACCTTTATTTAACTAGGCAAGTCAGTTAAGAACAAATTCTTATTTACAATGACGGCCTACACTGTCAATGTGCCCTTGAGTAAAGCACTTAACCCTAAATGCTACTGTAAGTCGCTCTGGATAAGAATGTCTACTAAAACGTAAAATGTGTATCTATTTTGCTGGTTAGAATGCAACAATAGTTTCATTGTGATAGAGATTCAGTGAAGTCATGCTGGGGTTAAGGTTCCTAATCCCTTTGTGTGTACAAAATGGCAGCATGCTACAGATGGGACATATTGAGCTGCTCTGTTGTTAGCGCACCAGATGGCTTGCCATGCCCTCCACTTCATCTGTAACCCTGAAGATCAATGCAGTGCTACTGAGAAGAGGTTTCTTTGTCCCCGTCTGGATTAGACATACTGTAGTATAATGTAAGACATCTACTGTAACTTTGTAATACATGGTCACTGCCAAACAAACCCCAGGTTGGTTTATAATAAGCAGCTACACGTTAGCCTGGTCCCAGATCTGCTCCATTGCTGTTATTGTCAAGCCAAACATATTGAGTGACATGGGGTTGTAACGTTCATCACCTTGCCGTTGGTGAGCGTTACAATACTAAATTGTGCTACACTCTTCTTAATACAATGATTGTAACAAGTAACAAGGGAAACCCAAAAATATTCCCTGCCCTCCCTGCAGGCCTGAGACTGACTGACTAGGCGTTGTCTGTTGTCAGTGTGGCTGAGAGCAGGACGACAGATGGCAGAGAAGCACCTCATCACACAACATGAGCCACACACACCTTCCTGACCAATCAGAAGCTGGGCGATAAAAATAGTCTGTAATGGGAACACGGCTTTCCTCCAGAGAGTTATAGGCTACACTCTAGGTCCCACTGGGCTTGTGTCTGTAGTCAGATCCACATCAACTGTCTCTCCAGTCACTGACTGAAAAGCCTGAGGGTGGGTCCCAAATTGTACCCTATTCCCATATTGTTATTTATTTTTGTTGCTCCTTTGCATCCCAGTATCTCTACTTGCACATTCATCTTCTGCACATCTATCACTCCAGTGTTAATGCTAAACTGTAATTATTTTGTCACTATGGCCAATTTATTGCCTTACCTCCCTAATCTTACTATATTTGCACACACTGTATATAGATTTTCTATTGTGTTATTGACTGTACGCTTTGTTTATCCTATGTGTAACTCTGTGTCGTTCGGGTCGCACTGCTTTGCTTTATCTTGGCCAGGTCGCAGTTGTAAATGAGAACGCGTTTTCAACTGGCCTACCTGGTTTAAAAAGGTGAAATAAATAAATAAAATTAAAAAATTCACTAGGGATGCACGATATATCGTGAACATTTCGGAATCGGACGATATTCGCAAAAAATTCCAACATCGGTATCAACCCGATGTCTAGTTTAACACCGATGTTAAAAACCGATGTCAAAGCTACCGTGCATACCTATATAACGTACGTACATGACATAATGACGCCACGTAAAATTTGGCGCTAGAGGTGCAACACAGTATTCTTAACCTAGCCCACAATGTCTGCTGTGTGGATCGAGCAGTCAACAAGTTGAGCAGTCATTTGAACGAGTAAGAACATTTCAGCGAGACAACTCAAAGGCTAAATCCATTAAAGCCAAGATAATGGAATTCATTGCCCTTGACAATCAACCATTCTCTGTCGTGGGTGATGTTGGCTTTCACCGACTGGTTAAGCACCGGTACACACTACCAAGTGCGCTATCGTTCAGATGTTGCCCTACCGGAGTTACACAGTAATAGCGTCACTGCTATTAGCTTCACGACATACGTACTATGGAACGCCGTTTGGGTCTTTGCGTGTCAAAAAAGATACAGTAGCACTGTCAAAGTTGTACAAAAAAGTCTGCAAAAAAGCAAACACCGGCCACGAACGATGTGTTTACCATACCACATTGGTAATAAAGCATAATTTGTTTGACCGCAACTTCTGGGGTAGCTAGCTTTAGCTTGGTACCTAGCTAGCACCAATACAACCAGCCGGAAAACAATGACCAGTGGAAACTGCAGTCATTTTCATTATTCTTAGCAATGATTTAGGAATCCTTGTGAGTAAGTATTAGCTAGGTTGCCAGTTGTTGTTCGCCTATTGAAATTGAACTTCAGTTCATGAAAATAAATAGCTAGCCAGCTACTGAACCCTGTTGCCCAAAGCTAACGTTATAAGCAGCCAGCTAGATTCATCTGGCTAGTGAGGCTCGACCGGACGGGGTTATGTGTTGTGAAGCTAGCCACAATAAGGATTAGGCACAATAGTGGAATTTGCAGTTTGCCTTCAAAAAGTATGTCATTGACAGTGATGCAAATTAACTTCTTTATGATGACCCCTATAAAAAAATAAATTAAAAAAATAAAAATAAAAAATAAAATAAAAAAGGAGTTAAAAAAAAACAATAAAAAAAAGAAAAGAAAAAAAAAAAAATAAATACTTCTTTATGATAGGGGGCAGCATTTTCACTTTTGGATGATTGGCGTGCCCATAGTGAACTGCCTCCTACTCTGTCCCAGATGCTAATATATGCATATTATTATTACTATTGGAAATAAAACACTCTGAAGTTTCTAAAACTGTTTGAATGATGTCTGTGAGTATAACAGAACTCATATGGCAGGCAAAAACCTGAGAAATATTCCAAACAGGAAGTGAGAATTCTGAGGCTGGTCGATGTTCAACTCATCACCTTTTCAATTCCCTGTAAGATATGGATCTGTTTGCACTTCCTACGCCTTCTACTAAATGTCAACAGTCTGTAGAATGTGGAATGAAGCCTCTGCTGTGATGTTGAGCCGGATGGGAGGTGATTCAGTCAGTGGTCTGGCAGAATGCCAGTTCCTGGTCACACGCATTACACATGATATCGCCTTGCGTTCCATTTCTTCTAGAGACACGAAGGAATTCTCCGGTTGGAACGTTATTGGATAGTTATGATAACTACATCCTGAAGATTGATTTTCTACTAAGTTTGACTAGTTTATTCGACCTGTTATATAACTTTTTGAAGTTTTCGTCCGAGTTCGCCTGCATCGGCGCGAGCGTTTGGACATGTGCACTATTATCGAAACAAAACAACGATTTATTGTGGAACCAGGATTCCTGGGAGTGCTTTTTGATGAAGATCATAAAAGGTAAGGGAATATTTATGATGTAATTTCGTATTTCTGTTGACTCCACCATGGCGGAGAAATGTTGTTTTTATCTGAGCGCCGTCTCAGATTATTGCATGGTGTGCTTTTTATGTAAAGTTCTTTTGAAATCTGACACAGCGGTTGCATTAAGAACAAGTGCATCTTTAATTCTATGTAAAATATGTGTCTTTCATCAAAGTTTATGATGAGTATTTATGTTATTTGACGTGGCTCTCTGCAATTTCTCCGGATATTTTGGAGGCATTTCTGAACATGGCGCCAATGTAAACCGAGATTTGTGGATATAAATATGCACATTATCGAACAAAACATAAATGTATTGTGTAACATGATGTCCTATGAGTGTCATCTGATGAAGATCATCAAAGGTTAGTGATTCATTTAATCTCTATTTCTGCTTTTTGTGACTACTATCTTTTGCTGGGAAAATGGCTGTGTTTTTCTGTGGCTATGTACTGAGCTAACAATTGTTTGGTGTGCTTTCCCCGTAAATCCTTTTTGAAATCAGACATGTTGGCTGGATTCACAATATGTGTAGCTTTAATTTGGTCTCTTTCATGTGTGATTTCATGAAAGATTGATTTTTATTGTAATATATTTGAATTTGGCGCGCTACATTTTTTCTGGCTTTTGGCCAAGTGGGACGCTACCGTCCCACATATCCCAGAGAAGTTAATACATATAGTAGAATTATGACATACTTTAATTTTGAAGGCTAACCGCAAAGTCCACTATTGTGGCTAATCCTCATTGTGGCTAGCTTCACATAGATGGGTCCGACCACCATTAATCAAATAAGAACTGTCTTATAAATTAGGGTTATTTTAGATGACGACACCTAGATTATGTCGTTTTGCTATGTTTTGGGGGAAGAACATTGTTTGCATCTATGAGCTAGCTAGCTTTTTTTATGACCAGCACTGTAGGTGTGCGAGACAACTTTACCAGCATCATAGCATATATATCGATGAATCATTGTGACATATGAAATACGAGTGATAGTGTAATCAATGTGTAATAACTACTTAAAAAATGTATGAACGCGTCAAATTATTATGTGACGTGCAGTCATATTCAGGTCCTGATTGGGCAACAAGCTTATTTGACATCTATTTTGATACGCAAAGACCGAAACGGTGTTCCATAGAAATCCTGGTTGAGATTGAAATGACTGAACAAATTAACCACGAAACAGCACAGCAAGTAAGTGAAAGAAATAGGTTTTGATTATGTTTTACTGGTAATGGGGACATACGTAAATGCCAACAAAATAACTTTTTGGTCAGTGTGGTGTGGTGTGTGTGTGTGTGTGTGTGTTTGTATGTGTACCTTTATTTAACTAGGCAAGTTTAAGAACAAATTCTCATTTACAATGACGGCCCGAACGACGCGGGGCCAATTGTGCGCCGCCCTATGGGGCTCCCAATCACAGTCGGATGTGATACAGCCTGGATTCGAACCAGGGACTGTCGTGACACCTCTTGCACTGAGATGCAGTGCCTTAGACCGCTGCGTCCATGTGTGTGTGTTAACTATTTAACTGTACTGGAATGCTTAAAAGGCTGATAAAATGTGAAATATCCGTTATCGGTATCGTTTTTTTTGGCAAGGGAAATATTGGATATCGGTATCGGCCAAAAATATATCAGTGCATCACTACTCTTCAGTATATATGCACTAGTTTGTCCAGAACCCTATGGGCCCTGTTCAAAAGTAGTACACTACATAGGGAATAGGGTGCCATTTGAGCTGCACATCAGTCTAATACTGACTGACTAGTCTAGTGAGTCTACTACAGAGCAGCGTGATGACTCAACTGACACATTGGAGGTCTTAGTGGGGAGGTCTGTGAGGTGGTTTATCCCAGGATTAGACTACTGCCTGCTAGGATTCATAGCAGCAGTATGGGTCTGCTCTGCTTATTGTAGGAGCTAGCCAATATAACCTGATCAAACAGAATAAGAAAAAGATGTGCCTGAGAAGGAGGATTACACGACGCCCACAGCAGAGATCACATGCACGCGCACACGCGCACACACACTCTGAGCTCATTACAGAGAGAGGGGAAAGCAGGTGGGTAAGGAAAAAGTAATGGGCTGCATGTTAAAGCTAAAACGTCAGAAGGTAAAGAAACATGAGGAGGCTTCAGTCAACAACACAAAGTTTTACAATTGAAGTTCTGTTCCATTTCAGAAGTGATTTTTCCCAATTGTTATTGGCTCGATCAAACGACGGATCTCAGAGCCTGTTTCCATATTCAGCTGTGAAAAACAACAAATAACCAACGCATCATGTAGCAAGATATTCATTTAAACAGCTTTTTCCTCCCCAATTTCTCTTGGTTGCTACTTTGTTTTGACTTTGATGTGAAGCTTTGCTTTTGAAGCTTCATACAGAGTCCTCGTACATCAAACAAACTGATGTCTAAAATCACCTCACAGACCCTTTTAAGACCAACCTAGAATCCCCAGCAACTATCATTATGAGTCTGAGCCACAAAGAGAGAATCCTTTTAAATTCCTTCTGACATTGGCACAGCATTGTACCTGGGCACCAGTACAGAAATGTCCTTATATGGTACCACAGTAAATCCTGGCATTTGGCCTGCCTGTATGGTGCCATGTATCATTAACACACTGCATTACACAGACAGGCAGATTCTATACAGGAGAGGAGAGGCGCCTTCAGAGGGACGTGGTTGTCACATGGGTCTGGTAGCTGAAAAATGTCCCATATCTAGACAATATTCCATATACATGAGAGATTCTACACAGCAGGATAGTCTCAACAGAAGCTAGTCTCAAGTAGAACCATAAATTAATGCTCTGGTCTCAAGTATATGCCGAAAATGCATTCATGCTGTGATGCCAGGGGTTTTTCATTGCGTTTAATGACCAAATGCATCTAGACTTATAATTAGCCACATTACAGACACAATGCATCCTCCTCCATTTGAATTCATAGCGTTTCAGTAGCATAAACTATGCCCAACATTTTGCCTACATCATCAACACTCTAGTCAAGGAGAAATAAAGTTGATCCTGTTCAGTTAGATTAAGTTTCCACTGTGCAAAAGTCTGGGCAGTGAGGCAGAAGGAACAGCACTGTGCTCTGACTGTTGTACTAGATCTGGTCAGGAAGGGAATGACGTGGGTACTTCCTGTCCCTCTGCCTCTTGATGGGGATGTGGGTTGGTCCTGATGAACCAAGGAACCTCTCATGGCAGCGGATGTAGGGACCTCCGGGTGACCATTCATAGAAATGGAAGGGCTTCCTACTACGCTGGCAGCAGACCAAGAAGCACATTTGTGACTGCTGCATACAGCTCCCTCAAACCAACTAGCTTCCAAAATAAAAGATGCAAGGAGGAGAAAAAAAAGGGGCAAACTCTGCAAAATTGTGAGAAACTTTCTCAGAGTGCCTTAGTAACACAGGGGCTCAATGTGTTGAGCTCCACTCGTCTCAGACAACAGGCAGTGACCCTGGCATCTCTCAGTGGTCGCTTGATCTGTGACTGTCTGTAAGATAGTTTGATTTCCCTCAGATGGCCCTTGCTGTCAGCTGTCATCAGCCTCTCTTGCACTCCATGGCATCTGTGCAAAGGCAGAACAATGGGGTTCATGACACATCCGGTTCGTGTTGGCAAGAGAGCAAGAGGAGAGCAAGAGGAGAGGAGAGGAGAGCGAGAGGAGAGAGAAGAAAGTGAGAGGAGAGCGAGAGGAGAGAAGATGAGAGCGAGAGGAGAAAAGAGGAGAGCGAGAGGATAGCGAGTAGAGCGAGAGGAGAAAAGAGGAGAGCGAGAGGAGAAAAGAGGAGAGGAGAGCGAGAGGCGAGCGAGAGAAGAGGAGAGCGAGAGGAGAGCGAAAGGATAGAAGAGCATGAGGAGAGCGAGAGGAGAGAAGAGCATGAAAAGAGTGAGAGGAGAGAAGAGGAGAAAAGAGGAGAGCGAGAGGAGAGCAAGAGGAGAGCAAGAGGAGAGCGACAGGAGAGTGAGAGGAGAAAAGAGCGAGAGGAGAACGAGAGGAGAGCGAGAGTAGAGTGAGAGGAGAGCAAGAGGAGAGGAGAGCGAGAGGAGAGCAAGAGGAGAGGAGAGCAAGAGGAGAGCGAGAGGAGAGAAGAGGAGAGAAGAGGGGAGCAAGAGGAGAGAAGAGGGGAGCAAGAGGAGAGAAGAGTAGAGCGAGAGGAGAGAAGAGTAGAGGAGAGCAAGAGGAGAGCGAGAGGAGCGTGAAGAGAGCGAGAGCGGGAGAAGAGGAGGAGAGCAAGAGGAGTGGGGAGCGAGAACAAGGGGAGAGCAAGAGGAGTGGGGAGCGAGAACAAGGATAGAGCGAGAGGCGAGAAGAGGGTAGCGAGAGAAGAGGAGAGCAAGAGGAGTGGGGAGCGAGAACAAGGGGAGAGCGAGAGGAAAGAAGAGGGGAGCGATTGGAGAGAAGAGCGAGAGGATAGCGAGATGATAGCAAGAGGAGAGTGAGAGGAGAGTAGAGGAGAGCGAGAGGAGAGGTGAGCGAGAGGAGAGCGAGAAAAGAGGAGAGCGAGAGGCGAGCGAGAGAAGAGGAGAGCGAGAGGAGAGCGAAAGGATAGAAGAGCATGAGGAGAGCGAGAGGAGAGAAGAGCATGAGGAGAGCGAGAGGAGAGAAGAGGAGAAAAGAGGAGAGCGAGAGGAGAGCAAGAGGAGAGCAAGAGGAGAGCGAGAGGAGAGTGAGAGGAGAAAAGAGCGAGAGGAGAACGAGAGAAGAGCGAGAGTAGAGTGAGAGGAGAGCAGATTGGGGAGCGAGGAGAGTGGGGAGCGAGAACAAGGGGAGAGCAAGAGGAAAGAAGAGGGGAGCGATTGGAGAGAAGAGCGAGAGGATAGCGAGATGATAGCAAGAGGAGAGTGAGAGGAGAGTAAAGGAGAGCGAGAGGAGAGGTGAGCGAGAGGAGAGCGAGAGAAGAGGAGAGCGAGAGAAGAGGAGAGCAAGAGGAGAGGGAAAGGAGAGCAGGAGGAGTGGAGAGCGAGAACAAGGGGAGAGCGAGGAGAGGAGAGGGAGAGTAGAGTGAGAGGAGAGCGAAAGGAGGGAAGAGGAAAGGAAGAGAAGAGGCGAGCGAGAGGAGAAGAGAGGGAGAGTGAGAGGAGAGTGAGAGGAGAGAAAAGTAGAGCGAGGAAGAGGAGATTGAGAGGAGAGAAGAGGAGAGAAGATGAGAGCGAGAGGAGAGAAGGGAAGATGAGAGCGAGAGGAGAGCGAGTGGAGAGCGAGGGGAGAGCGAGGGGAGAACAAGAGGAGGAGAGCGAGAGGAGAGCAAGAGGAGTGGGGAGCGAGAACAAGGGAAGAGCGAGAGGAGAGAAGAGGGGAGTCATAGGAGATTGAGAGGAGGAGAGCGAGATGAGAGAAGAGTGAGAGGAGAGCAAGAGGAAAGCGAGAGGAGAACAAGAGAGAGCGAGAGGAGATCGAGGAGAGGGAGAGGAGAGGGAGAGGAGAGCGAGGAGAGGGATTGGAGAGAAGAGGAAAGCAAGAGAAGAGGAGAGCGAGAGAAGAAGAAAGGGAGAGGGAGAGGAGAGAAGAGGGGAGTAGACCAAGAGGAGAGCGAGAGGAGAGAAGATTGGAGCGAGAGGAGAGAAGATGAGAGCAAGAGGAGAGCGAGAGGAGAAAAGAGGGGAGCGAGAGGAGAGAAGAGCAAGAGGATAGCGAGAGGAGAGCGAGAGGAGAAAAGAGGAGAAAAAAGGAGAGCGAGAGGAGAGATAAGGAGAGCGAGAGGAGAGCGAGAGGAGAGCGAGAGGAGAGAAGAGAAGAGCGAGAGGAGAGAAGAGAAGAGGAGAGCAAGAGGAGGGCGAGAGGAGAGAAGAGGAGAGCGAGAGGAGAGGGAGAGGAGAGGGAGAGGAGAGGGAGAGGAGAGCGAAGAGAGGGAGAGGAAAGCGAGAGGAGAGCAAGAGGAGAGCGAGAGGAGAGAAGAGGAGAGCAAGAGGAGAGAATAGTAGAGCGAGAGGAGAGGGAGAGGAGAGGGAGAGGAGAGCGAAGAGAGGGAGAGGAGAGCGAGAGGAGAGCAAGAGGAGAGCGAGAGGAGAGAAGAGGAGAGCAAGAGGAGAGAATAGTAGAGCGAGAGGAGAGAAGAACAAGAGGATAGCGAGAGGAGAGCGAGAGGAGAGAACAGTAGAGCGAGAGGAGAGAAGAGCGAGAGGAGAGAAGAGAAGAGAAGAGGAGGGCGAGAGGAGAGAAGAGGAGAGCGAGAGGAGAGGGAGAGGAGAGGGAGAGGAGAGCGAAGAGAGGGAGAGGAAAGCGAGAGGAGAGCAAGAGGAGAGCGAGAGGAGAGAAGAGGAGAGCAAGAGGAGAGAATAGTAGAGCGAGAGGAGAGGGAGAGGAGAGGGAGAGGAGAGCGAAGAGAGGGAGAGGAGAGCGAGAGGAGAGCAAGAGGAGAGCGAGAGGAGAGAAGAGGAGAGCAAGAGGAGAGAATAGTAGAGCGAGAGGAGAGAAGAACAAGAGGATAGCGAGAGGAGAGCGAGAGGAGAGAAGAGGAGAGTGAGAGGAGATCGAGAGGAGAGCGAGGAGAGGGAGAGGAGAGCGAGGAGAGGGAGAGGAGAGAAGAGGAGAGCGAGGAGAGGGAGAGGAGAGCGAGAGGAGAGTGAGGAGAGGGAGAGGAGAGCGAGAGGAGAGCGAGGAGAGGGAGAGGAGAGCGAGAGGAGAGCGAGGAGAGGGAGAGGAGAGTGAGAGGAGAGCAATTGGAGAGAAGAGGAAAGCAAGATAAGAGGAGAGCGAGAGGAGAAGAAAGGGAGCGTGAGAGGAGAGCGAGAAGAGAGAAGAGTAGAGCGAGAGGAGAAGAGGGGAGTAGACCAAGAGGAGAGCGAGAGGAGACAAGAGTGGAGCGAGAGGAGAGAAGAGGAGAGCGAGAGGAGAGCAAGAGGAGAGAACAGTAGAGCGAGAGGAGAGAAGAGAAGAGGAGGAGAGCAAGAGGAGAGCGAGAGGAGAGAAGAGGAGAGCGAGAGGAGAGCGAGGAGAGGGAGAGGAGAGTGAGAGGAGAGCAATTGGAGAGAAGAGGAAAGCAAGAGAAGAGGAGAGTGAGAGTAGAAGAAAGGGAGAGTGAGAGGAGAGCGAGAAGAGAGAAGAGTAGAGCGAGAGGAGAAGAGGGGAGTAGACCAAGAGGAGAGCGAGAGGAGAGAAGAGTGGAGCGAGAGGAGAGAAGAGGAGAGGAGAGCGAGAGGAGGAGAGCAAGAGGAGAGCAAGAGGAGAGCGAGAGGAGAGAAGAGAGGAAAAGAGGAGAGCGAGAGGAGAGCGAGAGGAGAGCAAGAGGTGAGTGAGAGGAGAGCAAGAAGAGAGCGAGAGGAGAGCAAGAGGAGAGAACAGTAGAGCGAGAGGAGAGAACAGTAGAGCGAGAGGAGAGAACAGTAGAGCAAGAGGAGAGGGAGAGGAGAGGGAGAGGAGAGCGAAGAGAGGGAGAGGAGAGCGAGAGGAGAGCAAGAGGAGAGCGAGAGGAGAGAAGAGGAGAGCAAGAGGAGAGAATAGTAGAGCGAGAGGAGAGAAGAACAAGAGGATAGCGAGAGGAGAGCGAGAGGAGAGAACAGTAGAGCGAGAGGAGAGAAGAGCGAGAGGAGAGAAGAGAAGAGAAGAGGAGGGCGAGAGGAGAGAAGAGGAGAGCGAGAGGAGAGGGAGAGGAGAGGGAGAGGAGAGCGAAGAGAGGGAGAGGAAAGCGAGAGGAGAGCAAGAGGAGAGCGAGAGGAGAGAAGAGGAGAGCAAGAGGAGAGAATAGTAGAGCGAGAGGAGAGGGAGAGGAGAGGGAGAGGAGAGCGAAGAGAGGGAGAGGAGAGCGAGAGGAGAGCAAGAGGAGAGCGAGAGGAGAGAAGAGGAGAGCAAGAGGAGAGAATAGTAGAGCGAGAGGAGAGAAGAACAAGAGGATAGCGAGAGGAGAGCGAGAGGAGAGAAGAGGAGAGTGAGAGGAGATCGAGAGGAGAGCGAGGAGAGGGAGAGGAGAGCGAGGAGAGGGAGAGGAGAGAAGAGGAGAGCGAGGAGAGGGAGAGGAGAGCGAGAGGAGAGTGAGGAGAGGGAGAGGAGAGCGAGAGGAGAGCGAGGAGAGGGAGAGGAGAGCGAGAGGAGAGCGAGGAGAGGGAGAGGAGAGTGAGAGGAGAGCAATTGGAGAGAAGAGGAAAGCAAGATAAGAGGAGAGCGAGAGGAGAAGAAAGGGAGCGTGAGAGGAGAGCGAGAAGAGAGAAGAGTAGAGCGAGAGGAGAAGAGGGGAGTAGACCAAGAGGAGAGCGAGAGGAGACAAGAGTGGAGCGAGAGGAGAGAAGAGGAGAGCGAGAGGAGAGCAAGAGGAGAGAACAGTAGAGCGAGAGGAGAGAAGAGAAGAGGAGGAGAGCAAGAGGAGAGCGAGAGGAGAGAAGAGGAGAGCGAGAGGAGAGCGAGGAGAGGGAGAGGAGAGTGAGAGGAGAGCAATTGGAGAGAAGAGGAAAGCAAGAGAAGAGGAGAGTGAGAGTAGAAGAAAGGGAGAGTGAGAGGAGAGCGAGAAGAGAGAAGAGTAGAGCGAGAGGAGAAGAGGGGAGTAGACCAAGAGGAGAGCGAGAGGAGAGAAGAGTGGAGCGAGAGGAGAGAAGAGGAGAGGAGAGCGAGAGGAGGAGAGCAAGAGGAGAGCAAGAGGAGAGCGAGAGGAGAGAAGAGAGGAAAAGAGGAGAGCGAGAGGAGAGCGAGAGGAGAGCAAGAGGTGAGTGAGAGGAGAGCAAGAAGAGAGCGAGAGGAGAGCAAGAGGAGAGAACAGTAGAGCGAGAGGAGAGAACAGTAGAGCGAGAGGAGAGAACAGTAGAGCAAGAGGAGAGCAAGAGGAGAGTGAGGAGAGCGAGAGCGAGGAGAGCGAGAGGAGAGAAGAGGAGAGCAAGAGGAGAGAACATTAGAGCGAGAGGAGAGAAGAGAAGAGGAGAGCGAGGAGGGGAGAGGAGAGTGAGGAGAGTGAGAGGAAAGCAAGAGAAGAGGAGAGCGAGAGGAGAGCGGGAAGAGAGAAAAGTAGAACGAGAGAAGAGGGGAGTAGACCAAGAGGAGAGCGAGAGGAGAGAAGCGAGAGGTGAGAAGAAGAGAGCGAGAGGAGAGAAGAGGAGAGCAAGAGGAGGGCGAGAGGAGAGCAAGAGAAGAGGAGAGCAAGAGGAGAGCGACAGGAGAGAAGGGAAGAGGAGAGAAGAGGAGAGCAAGAGGAGAGCGAGAGGAGAGAAGAGGAGAGCGAGAGGAGAGCGAGAGTAGAGTGAGAGCGAGAGGAGAGGAGAGTAGACCATGAGTGGAGCCAGAGGAGAGGAGAGAAGAGTGGAGCGAGAGAAGAGCGAGAGGTGAGCGAAAGGAGAGCAGAGGAGAGAAAGAGGAGAGAACAGTATAGCGAGAGGAGAGAAGAGAAGAGGAGAGCAAGAGGAGAGCAAGAGGAGAGAAGAGGAGAGGAGAGCAAGAGGAGAGCGAGAGGAGAGAAGAGTGAGAGGAGAGCGAGAGGAGAGCGAGAGGAGAGGAGAGAAGAGTGGAGCGAGAGGAGAGAAGAGGGGAGGAGAGCAAGAGGAGAGCGAGAGGAGAGAAGAGCGAGAGGAGAGCGAGAGGAGAGCAAGGAGCGCGAGAGGAGAGCGAGAGCGAGGAGAGCGAGAGGAGAACGAGAGGAGAGCAAGAGGAGAGGAGAACGAGAGGAGAGCAAGAGGAGAGGAGAGCCAGAGGAGAACAAGAGGAGAGCGATAGGAGAGCGAGAGGAGAACGAGAGGAGAATGAGAGGAGAGCAAGAGAAGAGTAGAGGAGAGCGAGGAAAAGGAGAGCGAAAGGGAGAGAAGAGAGAAGAGCTAGAGGAGAGCGAGAGTAGAGCAAGAGAAGAGGAGAGCTAGAGGAGAACAAGAGGAGAGTGAAAGGAGAGCAAGAGAAGAGTGAGAGGAGAGAAGAGGAGTGGAGAGGAAGAGGAGAGCGAGGGGAGAGCGAGGGGAGAACAAGAGGAGAGGAGAGCCAGAGGAGAGGAGAGAAGAGGAGAGTGAGAGGAGAGTGAGAAAAGAGCAAGATGAGAGCGAGAAGAGAGGAAAGAAGAGTGAGAGGAGAGCGAGAGGAGAGTGAGAGAGCGAGAGGAGAGGAAAGAAGAGTGAGAGAGCGAGAGGAGAGCGAGGGGAGAGGAAGAGGTCTTCCAGGTAGAGCAGGGCAATGAGTCACACTGAGGACAGACTCTTCAGGGGGGAGTGAGAGAGAGAGAGAGAGAGAGAGAGAGAGAGAGAGAGAGAGAGAGAGAGAGAGAGAGAGAGAGAGAGAGAGAGAGAGAGAGAGAAAGAGAGAGAGAAGGAAGAGGGAGAGAGATATGGAAAGAGAGGGGAAAAGAGGGGTGATGAGGCATGCCAGCTGAACAAAGAATTTATTTTGTCTAAATAGGGAACTAGAATTATGAACATTATGAACAATTATAAAACATGGAATCATCCTATAATCAGGCAGAAAAACAGACTTTAATGCCCCTCAAGCAGTCTCACTAAAAACCTCTCAGACATCTCAGCCACTGGGCTGCTGCTGTTCAAGTCTATGGAACCTAGTCCTCATAGAGAATATTACATCAGTTTGGTGATCATGATAAAGCTTTTTTTATCTAGTTTGGATTTCATTCAAGCCTGCATGGAACCAAATAGTGTGATGTGTTATTAACATGAATAACTAATAGAGAAGATGCTTTGATGCTCTACTCTAGACTTGCATATTAAAAACACCTCTCAGGGCAGTCACACTTGAGTTGTACTCAATCAATAAATATACACATGAAAGTAAAGGTTAAGTTAGATGTTGGGCCTTTTGCGATAAGACAATGATACAGTATGTATTGGCCCTGTAATCCTCAGATGAGAGATCACATTCCACTTCTTGCACAGCGATTTGAATGCTGCAGGTGTTTGTCATCTACACAGCGAAAACCCAGAACCCACGTTAAGTAGAGGAAGTCTACTCCAGAGTTTAAGCAAGTATTTCTCAGAGTTAAAAAGGCATTAAAAGATGCTATGCTTTTCCTGTCAAATAAATGCTGTGTACTGTATCACACGAACCACAGTACTGTAATTATATACAACATAATATGCTAGTTTAGAATAGCTTCTGGTTGGTTCAGATATCAGAGGTCTAAGAAGATTGGATTGGAGAAGATTTCCATCTATCTACTCCATGCTAGCTGGTTTACCAGTGTAGGGCTTACCACTTTCTTATCCTTCTCTGAGACAAGAGCATCCCCTCTCCTTATGTCTCTCTCCCTCTCTCCTTTCATTTAGCTGCCATGAGCTTCCAGCATCACTTCATAATTCAGGAGGTTCAGCTGCCAAATGGCAGGTTGAGTCATCCAAACATGTGTGAGCAGAAATATGAACACTTCATCAGCCCTACAAAGCCTCCACATGGACATCCACTTTTCAGGCGGATGGAAAAAAGTAACTTTTCCATTTGTTCGTTTCATTTATTCAAAGCCATTCTTTCTCCTCAACAATGTCATATGTTGTTAATGGAGTGTGCAAGGTCAGACGTAGCACAAATATGAAATGCCACAACCTACAGCCGTAAGGTAACGTTCCATTTATTTGAGGGACCTTGTTATTCTCTGGCACCTAGCTTTACACAACTCTCATAAGAGCATTACATGCTGATACACAGAGTTGGCTTGCATAAGAAATGAACAGGCAGTGTCTTTTTTTAAATTTCACCTTTATTTAACCAGGTAAGCAAGTTGAGAACAAGTTCTCATTAACAATTGCGACCTGGCCAAGATAAAGCAAAGCAGTTCGACACATACAACAACACAGAGTTACACATGGAGTAAAACACACACACAGTCAATAATACAGTAGAAAAATAAGTTTGTAACAACAATGGCTTTCTTACAGCTTTTGTGTGACATCAGTATTTCTCCTGAGCATTGCAAAGTGGTCAAGGACAGAGGCAAAAGGAGGTGTTGGTGAGAGAAGGACCATAACCATTACATTAGTCATTCATTATTCATTGGGAACACAACAGCCATGTGTTTTAGAAAGGAAAAAGGGCAAAGTGGACCGTGAAGGTCTACGGTGACCCTGTGTTATGTCATGATGACGTTTGACCAAATGCTGAAGAATGTTTTACTGAAAAGTGGGAATAATTCAACTGTGAATAAATTACTGTGCAATTAATTTTTGGGGGCCTAATTATTAATTTCACTGTTATTATTGAGTCAAATCAGGAGTTGACCTGCTAAGATATTCAGGATTATTAGTTGCCAAGTCTCTCCAAGACACCAGGCTTAATGTTAATGCAATTTCTTATTAAGCTTTACACTCATTTAGGATTCAGCTGGAGTGACTAGTGTGCCAGGATAATTGTGTTTGAATGTTTAATGATGGGCAGAGTCTCTACACTGTTGCTCCTCTGGAGATAGTGTCCTGTCTGTGGCCTTCCCAGGCCCCAGCAGCTCTAATTAGGGCCCAACATCGCCCACATACACTGTTATTTTCCATTAGTTAATATGCGCTTTCAGCTTCACTGGTTTTCTAATTTTGTACTAGTCATGCTAAACATGTTCAGGGTTTAGCATAAGCCTTGTGCAAAACCCTGAACATGTTTAGCATGGCTAGTTTACAGTACATATATACAGGAAATATACATTGACAAAGGATGACTAAAGGTTTAATCTTAGCTCTGGGATGATGGGTAGGATGTTGCTGTGTAACTGCCTGAGGGGAAACAATCCCTATGTTCCATGTTTCCTGTGTACAGGCAGCTGGGCAGGGTGGAAGTGCAACTAAAATGTAGTTTAAATAACCATCTGCATTTTGAATGTCTATTTTCTAGTTATTTTATTAACGAAAGCAAAAAGATGTTAATGAAGAAATACTGTACCTCTGTTTTGAGTTAGACTTCAGAGTACTTAAGCATCGAATACATTGCAGGTAGGGGGATGTTCACACCTACAGTAGCCAGGCTATAAAGATTATTGTCCTGATAATTGGGCTACAAGTGTTTGAAAACCTGTTTTCAAAATGCCACCAGCTGTCCATCTCTACTGTAAATAAAAACACAGCATCTTGTTTACATCTTGTTTACATTCTTATTGTAACCACAATGTCACAAATAATTTGTATCTACCTTTCCAATTACTTTTAGAGTTTGGGATTAATTTGATTAATATTATGGTGTTTCTATTCCAAGAAAAATGAAAAACTCTGGGTTTCCATAAGGATGGAACGTAAAATATGGCGCTGTACAACGTGACGGTCGGGAGTAGGCTACACAGTACTGGGCTATTTAGCTAAAGAATCCCTGTATCATACGTGGGCATGTGATGTTTATTTTGATCCAAAGCCATGAATGAGTGAGTCACTCAGCTTTATGTAGGTACCGGGCCCATAATGATATTTGAGGTTATTTCGTTTTTTTATTTTTTATGAATGTGAGCGATTGTAATCTGAATAAAGGCCAAAACATTTTTTTCTGTTTTTAGAGGGAGGAAAAAGCTGGGCCAATTGTGTGCCGCCCTATGGGACTCCAAATCACAGTTGGATGTGATACATAATAATAATAATAATAATAATAATAATAATAATAATACTTAACTTAGAAATACATTTGACAATAGAATTCTCCCCCTACCCTTCATCTAGGCAAGTCTATTGTCCAGCTACCTGCTAGAGCAGCGGGAACGTTTCCCTAGTCAGCTCCATTATTAGTGCAATGCCCCTTAAAGTGTTGCTCTGTGCTACCTAGTGTGGCGGGGTGGGGGTCCACCCCCCCTCCTTCCTAACAAAATAAAATAATACAAATCTTAGTGTAACAACAGTTTTAGTAAGTAATACTGAAGTCGTGCACAATTATCAGTTTCTATATAGGTTTATGTCGCGCATTCGTTGTCAGTTAGAGACACAGTAGGACCCAAAAGCATAATCAGTGCTCTAACTCCCCCTTGCGCTTGTCTGGAGCAATGAAGTGGTGACGCAGGGTACCGTCCTAAACCACAAATTACCTCTAAGTACCGCAGCATAATCGCAAAACTTTTAGTGGAGCAATCACTGTACCGAAACAAAACCACATTTCAAGAGATTTTGTAGTAGGATACACATCGGAGTAGGATTATTTTGTGCACGACTCAGCCCGTACTCTACACAGACCAGTGCTGCATAACCAATCAGAGCTGCAGAAGGCCTTAGGGTTGCAAAGAGTCAGAAACTTTCCTGGAGATTTCAGGAAATTTTCTATGGGAAGTTAAGCCCGGGAATGTGGGGAATTTTGCTTAAATTCACCACACAAAAAAAACTTATAACAGTGAACCTTTTTGTGGGATACACATAAGGAAATTGTAGGTCTTGTGGCATATTTTGGTTAAACTATCCCCAATTCAATGGAATTGCAACCCTCTGCATGCACAGTGCACTCTTCCATCACATGCACAGCTGATTCTCAAGATCGCACACTAATGAGATGCTATCGAGCCCACACTACTACACTGTCTGAGCCAAGGACTACATGCTGGTAAGTTTTGATTACAATACTGAGTGGGGTGAATATATATTATATGACATAAATAATTTTTTGTTAACTAGTAAATAGTAGCCTACAGCAAAGTGTGTTTACTTGTTAACAAATTCTGCTGGTTAGCTTTTGCTACCATGTAGGTTTTAGCTTGCTTCAGGCTGCTAACTGAGGAGTGTTAATTCACCTGTTTCCATACATGTTTCATTTTAAAACATGTATCTTACAAATGACTTTTTTAATCTAACTGCTTAACTATTTATCTGTACATGGAATTGTATTTGGGTCTTTTTTACTTGTTTTTTTCTCATCTTTACAGGAAAATGCCACGGGCACTATCTGATGTGTGGAGACATATTTCACTGCAGCTAATGTAGAAGGAAAAGCTGTGTACATTTGCAAATACTGTGCCAAATCAGATGTGAAGAATGCAACAAAGATGCAGTATCATCTGGCCAAGTGCATAAAGTTCCCTCAGCGCTCACAACAAGCAACCTCTGAAAAAAGTTACTCTACTTCTATTCGAGGTGAAAATAACAACTTATTGATAGCAACAGCTCATTGTCCTCCTGGAATCAGAAGTTCTTTTGACTCAATGGAGGAACGTAGTCAGAGAAATGCCGATGAATGTCTTGCTCGAGCTGTGTATGCAACTGGTTCACCTCTGATGCTCACGGGCAATGTGTATTGGAAGCCCTCCAACCAGACATGCTTTATCTACTAATTTGCTGGATGCAGACTTCAGAGTTCAAGTGAAGGTCAAGCAAATCATAGAGAACGCAGACTGTATTGCAATCATCTCTGACGGGTGGTCGAATGTTCGTGGACAAGGAATAATTAACTACATCATCGCCACCCCTCAACCAGTATTCTACAAGAGCAGAGACACAAGGGACAACAGACACACCGGTCTCTACATTGCAGATGTGTCACGTTCTGACCTTAGTTCCTTTGTTATGTCTTTATTTTAGTTTGGTCAGGGCGTGAGTTGGGGTGGGCATTCTATGTTGTTTGTCTATGTTTTGTTCTGTATGGTATATTTCTATGTGTTTGGCCTAGTATGGTTCTCAATCAGAGGCAGGTGTCAGTCGTTGTCTCTGATTGGGAGCCATATTTAGGTAGCCCGTTTTTCATTGTGTTTTGTGGGTGATTGTTTCCTGTTTCCTGTGTTAGTACCACACGGTACTGTTTCGGTTTTCATTTATTCTCTTGTTCTTTTGTATTCATTCTCGATTAAATTATATTATGGATACGTACCACGCTGCATTTTGGTCTTCCTCTCCTTCCACCAACGAAAGCCGTTACAAGATGAGCTGAAGGCAGTCATCAATGACCTTGGACCACAGAAGGTATTTACACTGGTGACAGACAATGCTGTGAACATGAAGGCTGCTTGGTCTAAAGTGGAAGAGTCCTACCCTCACATCACACCTATTGGCTGTGCTGCTCATGCATTGAATCTGCTCCTCAAGGACATCATGGCACTGAAAACAATGGATACACTCTACAAGAGAGCCAAGGAAATGGTTAGGTATGTGAAGGGTCATGAAGTTATAGCAGCATACTACCTCACCAAGCAAAGTGAGAAGAATGGCGTTGTCATCATGTTTGAGAGTCTCCTGGAGAGGTAATAGTCTCTCCAAGAAATGGCCATATCACAGTCTGCCGATATGGACAGCCCCATCAAGAGGATCCTCCTGGATTATGTCTTTTGGGTGAGAGTGGTAAGCAGCCTGAAATTCCTGAAACCTATAGCAGTAGCCATTGCACGGATTGAGGGAGACAATGCCATCCTGTCTGATGTTCAGACTCTGTTTGCAGATTTAAGAGAAGAAATCCGTATTGACCTGCCCACTTCATTGTTGCTCCAAGCAGAGGAAACTGCAGTTCTGAAATACATGAAAAAGCGTGAAGACTTCTGCCTGAAGCCCATACACGCCGCAGCGTACATGTTGGACCCCAAGTATGCTGGCAAGAGCATTCTGTCTGGTGCAGAGATCAACAAGGCCTATGGTGTCATTACTACCATGTCTCGCCACTTTGGCTTGTATGAGGGCAAGGTTCTTGGCAGTCTGGCGAAGTACACTTCCAAGTAAGGGCTTTGGGATGGAGATGCAATATGGCAGTTGTGCCAACATATCTCATCAGCCACCTGGTGGAATGGACTTTGTGGATCTGAGGCTCTTTCCCCTATTGCCTCCATCATCCTCCAAATCCCACCAACGTCAGCCGCCTCAGAGCGCAACTGGTCCTTGTTTGGGAACACACACAACCTGGAGCATGCAATAGGCTGACCAATACAAGGGTTGAAAAATTGGTGGCCATCAGTGCAAATTTGAGGCTTTTTGAGTCTGAAAATGAGCCATCCTCAACAAGGTTGGAAAGGGACAGTGAAGATGAGGCCTCAGAGTCTGATGTTCAAGAGGTGAACATTGAGGAGGTCCAGGGAGAAGACATGGAAGCCTGAAAGGAAGACAACCAAAGCTTCAGTTTCTTTAGTTTCATTTTAGTTTTCATGTTGAAAACATTTTTTGGGAGATGCGATGGATCATTGGGGATCATTCAATATTCCTTTTCTTTTGTTGTTCAGTGAAATCATCCCATGTGAAGAGTCAACTCATTTAATTAAAGTTCAATTTGTAACTAAATTGTATTTTTTATTTCTATTGGAAGAATTTAATCATTTGCAATTATGTCTACTTATGATAAGGTAAAATGTTTATGTTTCTGTCTCCATATGATATGGTAAATATATCCAATGCAAAAAACATATACATTTCAATAGAATTAATATTAATTTACATATATTTCCGTTATTTCCAATATATTCCTGTTAATTGCCATATATTCCAGTTAATTCCCATATATTCCCGTTAATTCCCACGGAAAGTTTCCGCCTTTGAATATTCCCCAAAATGGGCAACCCTAGTAGGCCTATATGCAAATAGACAATTGCCATATGTGGATCTGTGCCATTTACTTTGAACTGGACTGTGTTTACAGCTGTGATCTTGAGTAGATGTTTGTTGTTTTGAGATGTTTTGAGATCAAAGCAAGAGCTGCATGTAGACACTGCAAATGGTTCTTCATATCCTTTGCTAGTTAGTGAGTTATTATCCCAGCTATAGATCATTTGTAGTCAGCAATAGGGGAGGGATTGCTTCCTACTAGAGCACAAAGCGTGTATATTTCTAGACATCTTTGAAAAGCAAGTCAGTTAAAAAGCTTTTTTCTGTCTTAAAGCGGAAGTGTTGTATTTTGAGACAGGCTTGAATAATCTAAGTAGCCAATAGGTACAGAGTAGAATAAGTTGTCTGATTCTCTGTAATAATGGTATGGGAATAATAATGCACTTTATTTTGTAAACTGGTTTCTTGTAACAAACACAACATTTTCTGTCACCTCCTTGTCTGAAGGACACGTGGGATAAACAGATTAATATCAAGCCCTGCACATTTTTTTCTCCAAAAGTCTCATGGAATATAGGCCTACATTGAGCACCACACATTTGCTGCTACTGTAGGTTGAACAGCTATTTCCATGTTAAAATGTTATGGGATGCATATTCTCCATAATTTTTGATGGTAGGCCACTCTGGTAGGTCTACATTCTGATCAAATAGCTACTGTAGCTTACTTGGCCACTGTTAAAACTGTAACTTAGAGTGGGTACAGCCTCAGGGTTCACAGTAAATGCACACTGGAAGTTGCACAGAATTTTCACAACATCAGTAGACTGGAAATCTGCTCAGTGCCGAAAGAAATTAGAGGGAACTTTGATCGCAATACTTATAGAATCGTGAGAATCGTAATACTATCATATCGGCACCTAAGTATCGTTAGGTCCCTGGCAATTCCCAGCCCTACCTAGCACCACATAAATGACGCATAACGCTCATCATCAACCCGGAGATTAGCCCACTGGATTATTTTAGCTCAGATGAGACACACAGTCATTATTATGTCAGCTCAGAGAGAAACTGAGAGACTGTCGCTGAAGTTTTTATTGAAAAACTTTAAATTTGGACTGGACTTCCTCTCTAATTGGCTCCCGAGTGACGCAGCAGTCTAAGGCACTGCATCTCAAGGTGGAGGTGTCACTACAGACACCCTGGTTCAAATCCAGGCTGTATCACAACCAGCTGTGATTGGGAGTCCCATAGGGTGTTGTCTGAGTTTGGCCAGTGTAGGCCATCATTGTAAATAAGAATGTGTTCTTAATTGGCTTGCCTAGTTAAATAAAAAAATCTCCCAGTGGACAAGCTTTCCAGCATGGATGACCCCCCAAAAAACAAATGGAAAATTAACTCTTTTGTTGTAGGTTTAAAGAGATTATCTGGTACTTTTGTGTACTTTTTAGCCAGTAGTTCTGAAAGTATTGCTCACGAGCCAAAAGTGGTCATCAAAAGTACTATGTCACATATGTGCAGATATGTGCACCACGCCATTGCTCTCTGGCCCTCCTTTCTGCTGTGTCCACTGAGTCGTTGGGCCCGCCCTGCAACCTCATTGGATAATGCTGAGCAGGCCTCTTACTAGCTGTCACTCAAATGCGAGGGGTAGAATCTTATTTGCTAGAACTCAAATTGCTAGGGGGCTGGCCCACGTGGGGGGAAATCTAGGGAAAATGGTGCGGCACAGTTTCAAGAAAACAGTCGCTTTCAAACTAGGGATTTCGTGTCTAATTGAGGTAAAACAGTAATTCTACTCATAGACTATGAATGTATGAACTACACATTGACAACTCCAGCCTATAGTGGGAGGTTTCAAAAATACTTTCTTAGTCGCCAAAGTACTGGAGCATGTCTTTAATCTTTGAGATTTGTATTTATTTATTTAACCTTTATTTTACTTGGCAAGTCAGTTAAGAACAAATTCTTATTTGAGATGTCACTGGACTCCCGACAGCCAGAGCCTTACCCTTCCAGCATGAATGGACAGCAGGCTACCCCTCATCATCATGGTCTAACTGTTGTGCTTCTCATCATTCAGCTGGCCTGCCTCTGAGGCGGTCAGTCAGTCAGGGGAGGTTGAGTTGAGCTGGTCAGGTTCAGATGATTCATGTTGCCCCCAGGATTAAGACATGCAGTGGAGAGTGAATCCAGCTCCACACTGGAACATAGGGTCCTTAAGCATGACTAGGGCTGTGGTGGTCATTACATTTTGTCAGACGGTTCTTGTCACGCAAAAGATTGCCGGTCTCACGGTAACTGACTGTTAATTAACATAAACATGTTTAGCATCTCCAGGCCTCCATGCATACAAGCCGCTGATGCGCCTTTGGAACATCTACATTTAAAAAAGTATAATAAATCAATATAATATACACCATCACAATAAATCCATTATTTATTTTAGTCAGGTCGAAAGAAACATGATATTAAGAAAATGTGTTTCAGAAGAACTGAATATGAGTTGGCCTAATGTATGTTAGTTATCTGGCTATGCTCCATGCCATAGGCTGTAGGCTTGTTCATTTAGCTGACAAGATATGTTTATAAGTCCCCGTGCCATTATTTTATTTTATATGATTTTATAGTAAGAAGAATATAGTGAGAGCATTTGAAGTGGTTATGTGGAGCGTAAAAGCGATCATTGGAAACAGGTCCTATATGCTAGATTTAGAGTTATTTTGGCTACTTTAGTTGTGGATGATACAAACCTTAGAATGTCTTAGAAATAAAAACATACAGTGCCTTCGGAAAGTATTCAGACCCCTTGACTTTTTCAACATTTTGTTATGTTACAGCCTTATTCTAAAATATACACACAATACCCCACAATGACAAAGCAAAAACAGGTTTTTAGAAAGTTTTACAAAAAGCTGAAATATCACATTTAGATAAGTATTTAGACCCTTTACTCAGTACTTTGTTGAATCACCTTTGGCAGTGATTACAGCCTAGAGTCTTCATGGCTATGACGCTATAAGCTTGGCACACTTGTATTTGGGGAGTTTCTCCCATTTTTCTCTGCAGATCCTCTCAAGCTTTGTCAGGTTGGATGGGGAGCGTTGCTGCACAACTATTTTCAGGTCTCTCCAGAGATGTTTGATTGGGTTCAATACTGCTCTCACTGCCCGACAGGGGATATTCCTGTTTGAGGAGCATGCTCTCACTGCCCGACAGGGGATATTCCTGTTTGAGGAGCATGCTCTCACTGCCCAACAGGGGATATTCCTGTTTGAGGAACATGCTCTCTCTGCCCAACAGGGTATATTCCTGTTTGAGGAGCATGCTCTCACTGCCCGACAGGTGATATTCCTGTTTGAGGAACATGCTCTCACTGCCCGACAGGGGATATTCCTGTTTGAGGAGCATGCTCTCTCTGCCCAACAGGGGATATTCCTGTTTCAGGAGCATGCTCTCACTGCCCGACAGGTGATATTCCTGTTTGAGGAGCATGCTCTCACTGCCCGACAGGGGATATTCCTGTTTGAGGAACATGCTCTCACTGCCCGACAGGGGATATTCCTGTTTGAGGAGCATGCTCTCACTGCCCGACAGGGGATATTCCTGTTTGAGGAACATGCTCTCTCTGCCCAACAGGGGATATTCCTGTTTGAGGAGCATGCTCTCACTGCCCGACAGGGGATATTCCTGTTTGAGGAACATGCTCTCTCTGCCCAACAGGGGATATTCCTGTTTGAGGAACATGCTCTCACTGCCCGACAGGTGATATTCCTGTTTGAGGAGCATGCTCTCACTGCCCGACAGGGGATATGTAACGGCGGTCCTCCTCCTCTACATCTTCGGAAGAGGAGGAGTATTGAGGGAACCAAGGCGCAGCGAAGTTTGAACACATATTTATTTAACAAAAAAAATAAACGATCGTGAAGCTATGAACGTAGTGCACATACGGGCTACAAACGTATAACATAGACACGAACTTGAATAAACTAACAAAATAACAAAACGGTGTAGACAGACCTATACGACGAACTTACATAAAACAACAAGAACGCACGAATAGGACAATTAGACTACACAAACCGAACAAACCGTAACAGTCCCGTATGGTGCAAACAATTACACAGACACGGAAGACAATCACCCACAACGAACACTGTGACAACGCCTACCTAAATATGACTCTTAATTAGAGGAACGCCAAACACCTGCCTCTAATTAAGAGCCATACCAGGCAACCCAAAACCAACACAGAAACAGAAAACATAGAATGCCCACCCAACCTCACGTCCTGACCAACTAACACACATAACAAACTAACATAAATAGGTCAGGAACGTGACAGGATATTCCTGTTTGAGGAGCATGCTCTCACTGCCCGACAGGGGATATTCCTGTTTGAGGAGCATGCTCTCACTGCCCGACAGGGGATATTCCTGTTTGAGGAGCATGCTCTCACTGCCCGAAGGTGATATTCCTGTTTGAGGAGCATGCTCTCACTGCCCGACAGGGGATATTCCTGTTTGAGGAGCATGCTCTCACTGCCCGACAGGTGATATTCCTGTTTGAGGAGCATGCTCTCACTGCCCGACAGGGGATATTCCTGTTTGAGGAGCATGCTCTCACTGCCCGACAGGGGATATTCCTGTTTGAGGAGCATGCTCTCACTGCCCGACAGGTGATATTCCTGTTTGAGGAGCATGCTCTCACTGCCCGACAGGGGATATTCCTGTTTGAGGAGCATGCTCTCACTGCCCGACAGGTGATATTCCTGTTTGAGGAGCATGCTCTCACTGCCCGACAGGGGATATTCCTGTTTGAGGAGCATGCTCTCACTGCCCGACAGGGGATATTCCTGTTTGAGGAGCATGCTCTCACTGCCCGACAGGGGATATTCCTGTTTGAGGAGCATGCTCTCACTGCCCGACAGGGGATATTCCTGTTTGAGGAGCATGCTCTCACTGCCCGACAGGTGATATTCCTGTTTGAGGAGCATGCTCTCACTGCCCGACAGGGGATATTCCTGTTTGAGGAGCATGCTCTCACTGCCCGACAGGGGATATTCCTGTTTGAGGAGCATGCTCTCACTGCCCGACAGGGGATATTCCTGTTTGAGGAACATGCTCTCTCTGCCCAACAGGGGTTATTCCTGTTTGAGGAGCATGCTCTCACTGCCCGACAGGTGATATTCCTGTTTAAGGAACATGCTCTCACTGCCCGACAGGGGATATTCCTGTTTGAGGAACATGCTCTCTCTGCCCAACAGGGGATATTCCTGTTTGAGGAGCATGCTCTCACTGCCCGACAGGGGATATTCCTGTTTGAGGAACATGCTCTCTCTGCCCAACAGGGGATATTCCTGTTTGAGGAACATGCTCTCACTGCCCGACAGGTGATATTCCTGTTTGAGGAGCATGCTCTCACTGCCCGACAGGGGATATTCCTTTTTGAGGAGCATGCTCTCACTGCCCGACAGGGGATATTCCTGTTTGAGGAGCATGCTCTCACTGCCCGACAGGGGATATTCCTGTTTGAGGAGCATGCTCTCACTGCCCGACAGGGGATATTCCTGTTTGAGGAGCATGCTCTCACTGCCCGACAGGTGATATTCCTGTTTGAGGAGCATGCTCTCACTGCCCGACAGGGGATATTCCTGTTTGAGGAGCATGCTCTCACTGCCAGACAGGTGATATTCCTGTTCGAGGAGCATGCTCTCACTGCCCGACAGAGGATATTCCTGTTTGAGGAGCATGCTCTCACTGCCAGACAGGTGATATTCCTGTTCGAGGAGCATGCTCTCACTGCCCGACAGGGGATATTCCTGTTTGAGGAGCATGCTCTCACTGCCCGACAGGGGATATTCCTGTTCGAGGAGCATGCTCTCACTGCCCGACAGGGGATATTCCTGTTCGAGGAGCATGCTCTCACTGCCCGACAGGGGATAGTAGCCGCATTCCGCTTCGCTCCACAGGTAGTATTACCATTTCATTTTCATTTTCATTTTCATTATAGTACAACGGTTTGATTTGTTTGATCTTAGCTAGCTACATAGCCGTCTTTGTATCAAACATAATTGTGTAGTTATTGAGGTTCGCTAGCCAGCTATTTTCGTCCTAACGTAACGTAACGTAGTCAACACTGCTAGCTAGCCAGCTAGCCACCGAATAGCAGCACTGTAGAAACGATTGCATTACAACGGAACGACTTGATTAGTGTAGTGTTAGCTAGCTACACAGTTGTCTTTGCTATCTTTGATTTGCTTGATCTTAGCTAGCTACTTAGCTAGCTACATAGCCGTCTTTGTATCAAAGATAATTGTGTAGTTATTGAGGTTCGCTAGCCAGCTATTTTCGTCCTAACGTAGCATAACGTAGTCAACCCTTGCTAGCTAGCCAGCTAGCCACCGAATAGCAGCACTGTAGAAACGATTACATTACAACGGAACGACTTGATTAGTGTAGTGTCAGCTAGCTACATAGTTGTCTTTGCTATCTTTGTATCTAAGATAATTGTGTAGTTTTGAGTAATTATCGGTTAACTAGCCAGCTATTTTCGTCCGCCGTGCTGCCGTTCTCCTACCTAGCCAACACTGCTAGCTAACACTGCTAGCTAGCCAACTTCTACCGACAAGCAGCACTGTAGAAACTTACATTACAACGGAACGACTTGATTAGCGTAGTGTTAGCTAGCTACATAGTTGTCTTTGCTGTCCTTGTATCCAAGATAATTGTGTAGTTTAGAGAAATTTAGAGAAATTGTCGAGGTTACCTAGCCAGCTACACTTTCAACAACGCAGCCACTGCTAGCCAGCCTACTTCACCAGCCAGCAGTACTATATCATTTTAGTCAATAAGATTTTATTTTATTTTTTTATTTTTTTATTTTTTTTGCAACGTAAGCTTAACTTTCTGAACATTCGAGACGTGTAGTCCACTTGTCATTCTAATCTCCTTTGCATTAGCGTAGCCTCTTCTGTAGCCTGTCAACTATGTGTCTTGTCTATCCCTGTGCTCTCCTCTCTGCACAGACCATACAAACGCTTTACACCGCGTGGCCGCGGCCACCCTAACCTGGTGGTCCCAGCCCGCACGACCCACGTGGAGTTCCAGGTCTCCGGTAGCCTCTGGAACTGCCGATCTGCGGCCAACAAGGCAGAGCTCATCTCAGCCTATGCTTCCCTCCAGTCCATCGACTTCTTGGCACTGACGGAAACATGGCTCACCACAGATAACACTGCTACTCCTACTGCTCTCTCTTCGTCTGCCCACGTGTTCTCGCACACCCCGAGAGCTTCTGGTCAGCGGGGTGGTGGCACCGGGATCCTCATCTCTCCCAAGTGGTCATTCTCTCTTTCTCCCCTTACCCATCTGTCTATCGCCTCCTTTGAATTCCATGCTGTCACAGTTACCAGCCCTTTCAAGCTTAACATCCTTATCATTTATCGCCCTCCAGGTTCCCTCGGAGAGTTCATCAATGAGCTTGATGCCTTGATAAGCTCCTTTCCTGAGGACGGCTCACCTCTCACAGTTCTGGGTGACTTTAACCTCCCCACGTCTACCTTTGACTCATTCCTCTCTGCCTCCTTCTTTCCACTCCTCTCCTCTTTTGACCTCACCCTCTCACCTTCCCCCCTACTCACAAGGCAGGCAATACGCTTGACCTCATCTTTACCAGATGCTGTTCTTCCACTAACCTCATTGCAACTCCCCTCCTAGTCTCCGACCACTACCTTGTATCCTTTTCCCTCTCGCTCTCATCCAACACTTTCCACACTGCCCCTACTCGGATGGTACCGTGCCGTCCCAACCTTCGCTCTCTCTCCCCCGCTACTCTCTCCTCTTCCATCCTATCATCTCTTCCCTCTGCTCAAACCTTCTCCAACCTATCTCCTGATTCTGCCTCCTCAACCCTCCTCTCCTCCCTTTCTGCATCCTTTGACTCAATATGTCCCCTATCCTCCAGGCCGGCTCGGTCCTCCCCTCCCGCTCCGTGGCTCGACGACTCATTGCGAGCTCACAGAACAGGGCTCCGGGCAGCCGAGCGGAAATGGAGGAAAACTCGCCTCCCTGCGGACCTGGCATCCTTTCACTCCCTCCTCTCTACATTTTCCTCTTCTGTCTCTGCTGCTAAAGCCACTTTCTACCACTCTAAATTCCAAGCATCTGCCTCTAACCCTAGGAAGCTCTTTGCCACCTTCTCCTCCCTCCTGAATCCTCCTCCCCCCCCCCCCCCCTCCTCCCTCTCTGCAGACGACTTCGTCAACCATTTCGAAAAGAAGGTCGACGACATCCGATCCTCGTTTGCTAAGTCAAACGACACCGCTGGTTCTGCTCACACTGCCCTACCCTGTGCTCTGACCTCTTTCTCCCCTCTCTCTCCAGATGAAATCTCGCGTCTTGTGACGGCCGGCCGCCCAACAACCTGCCCGCTTGACCCTATCCCCTCCTCTCTTCTCCAGACCATTTCCGGAGACCTTCTCACTTACCTCACCTCGCTCATCAACTCATCCTTGACTGCTGGCTACGTCCCTTCCGTCTTCAAGAGAGCGAGAGTTGCACCCCTTCTGAAAAAACCTACACTCGATCCCTCCGATGTCAACAACTACAGACCAGTATCCCTTCTTTCTTTTCTCTCCAAAACTCTTGAACGTGCCGTCCTTGGCCAGCTCTCCTGCTATCTCTCTCAGAATGACCTTCTTGATCCAAATCAGTCAGGTTTCAAGACTAGTCACTCAACTGAGACTGCTCTTCTCTGTATCACGGAGGCGCTCCGCACTGCTAAAGCTAACTCTCTCTCCTCTCCTCTCATCCTTCTAGACCTATCGGCTGCCTTCGATACTGTGAACCATCAGATCCTCCTCTCCACCCTCTCCGAGTTGGGCATCTCCGGCGCGGCCCACGCTTGGATTGCGTCCTACCTGACAGGTCGCTCCTACCAGGTGGCGTGGCGAGAATCTGTCTCCTCACCACGCGCTCTCACCACTGGTGTCCCCCAGGGCTCTGTTCTAGGCCCTCTCCTATTCTCGCTATACACCAAGTCACTTGGCTCTGTCATAACCTCACATGGTCTCTCCTATCATTGCTATGCAGACGACACACAATTAATCTTCTCCTTTCCCCCTTCTGATGACCAGGTGGCGAATCGCATCTCTGCATGTCTGGCAGACATATCAGTGTGGATGACGGATCACCACCTCAAGCTGAACCTCGGCAAGACGGAGCTGCTCTTCCTCCCGGGGAAGGACTGCCCGTTCCATGATCTCGCCATTACGGTTGACAACTCCATTGTGTCCTCCTCCCAGAGCGCTAAGAACCTTGGCGTGATCCTGGACAACACCCTGTCGTTCTCAACTAACATCAAGGCGGTGGCCCGTTCCTGTAGGTTCATGCTCTACAACATCCGCAGAGTACGACCCTGCCTCACACAGGAAGCGGCGCAGGTCCTAATCCAGGCACTTGTCATCTCCCGTCTGGATTACTGCAACTCGCTGTTGGCTGGGCTCCCTGCCTGTGCCATTAAACCCCTACAACTCATCCAGAACGCCGCAGCCCGTCTGGTGTTCAACCTTCCCAAGTTCTCTTACGTCACCCCGCTCCTCCGCTCTCTCCACTGGCTTCCAGTTGAAGCTCGCATCCGCTACAAGACCATGGTGCTTGCCTACAGAGCTGTGAGGGGAACGGCACCTCAGTACCTCCAGGCTCTGATCAGGCCCTACACCCAAACAAGGGCACTGCGTTCATCCACCTCTGGCCTGCTCGCCTCCCTACCACTGAGGAAGTACAGTTCCCGCTCAGCCCAGTCAAAACTGTTCGCTGCTCTGGCACCCCAATGGTGGAACAAACTCCCTCACGACGCCAGGACAGCGGAGTCAATCACCACCTTCCAGAGACACCTGAAACCCCACCTCTTCAAGGAATACCTAGGATAGGATAAAGCAATCCTTCTGACCCCCCCCCCCCCCCTTAAAAGATTTAGATGCACTATTGTAAAGTGGCTGTTCCACTGGATGTCATAAGGTGAATGCACCAATTTGTAAGTCGCTCTGGATAAGAGCGTCTGCTAAATGACTTAAATGTAATGTAAATGATATTCCTGTTTGAGGAGCATGCTCTCACTGCCCGACAGGGGATATTCCTGTTCGAGGAGCATGCTCTCACTGCCCGACAGGGGATATTCCTGTTCGAGGAGCATGCTCTCACTGCCCGACAGGTGATATTCCTGTTTGAGGAGCATGCTCTCACTGCCCGACAGGTGATATTCCTGTTTGAGGAGCATGCTCTCACTGCCCGACAGGTGATATTCCTGTTTGAGGAGCATGCTCTCACTGCCCGACAGGTGATATTCCTGTTCGAGGAGCATGCTCTCTCTGCCCAACAGGGGATATTCCATCCAAACACTGTATGCCATGGCCTCTCCAACATTGTTCCTGCAGCTACCCAGTGCTTCATTTAGGAAACCAAGTGAAATCTGTTTGGGAACATTGATAGTAACATGTTTTCTCAATGAAACACATTTCATAAATTGTTGACAGACCGTCTGCACGCGCGAGAAATGAATAAAGGAGAGAGGAGATGGAAATGCACGGTGTTGAGATATTCTGTATAGCTAAAGGTAATGTGTCACCCAATTAATTATTCAAATATTTTTTAAATCCCTATTACTGGGCTATTCAAATCAAATACAAATTTGAACCAACAGCATCGCCTAGGGCTATACGTTCTCTCCCAGACTCACGGCTATACATTCTCTCCCAGACTCACGGCTATACATTCTCTCCCAGACTCACGGCTATACGTTCTCTCCCAGACTCACGGCTATACGTTCTCTCCCAGACTCACGGCTATACGTTCTCTCCCAGACTCACGGCTATACGTTCTCTCCCAGACTCACAGCTATACGTTCTCTCCCAGACTCACGGCTATACGTTCTCTCCCAGACTCACAGCTATACATTCTCTCCCAGACTCACGGCTATACGTTCTCTCCCAGACTCACGGCTATACGTTCTCTCCCAGACTCACAGCTATACGTTCTCTCCCAGACTCACAGCTATACGTTCTCTCCCAGACTCACAGCTATACGTTCTCTCCCAGACTCACGGCTATACGTTCTCTCCCAGACTCACAGCTATACGTTCTCTCCCAGACTCACAGCTATACGTTCTCTCCCAGACTCACAGCTATACGTTCTCTCCCAGACTCACAGCTATACGTTCTCTCCCAGACTCACGGCTATACGTTCTCTCCCAGACTCACGGCTATACGTTCTCTCCCAGACTCACGGCTATACGTTCTCTCCCAGACTCACAGCTATACGTTCTCTCCCAGACTCACGGCTATACGTTCTCTCCCAGACTCACGGCTATACGTTCTCTCCCAGACTCACAGCTATACGTTCTCTCCCAGACTCACGGCTATACGTTCTCTCCCAGACTCACGGCTATACGTTCTCTCCCAGACTCACGGCCATACGTTCTCTCCCAGACTCACGGCTATACGTTCTCTCCCAGACTCACGGCTATACGTTCTCTCCCAGACTCACGGCTATACGTTCTCTCCCAGACTCACAGCTATACGTTCTCTCCCAGACTCACGGCTATACGTTCTCTCCCAGACTCACGGCTATACGTTCTCTCCCAGACTCACAGCTATACGTTCTCTCCCAGACTCACGGCTATACGTTCTCTCCCAGACTCACAGCTATACGTTCTCTCCCAGACTCACAGCTATACGTTCTCTCCCAGACTCACAGCTATACGTTCTCTCCCAGACTCACAGCTATACGTTCTCTCCCAGACTCACGGCTATACGTTCTCTCCCAGACTCACGGCTATACGTTCTCTCCCAGACTCACGGCTATACGTTCTCTCCCAGACTCACAGCTATACGTTCTCTCCCAGACTCACAGCTATACGTTCTCTCCCAGACTCACGGCTATACGTTCTCTCCCAGACTCACAGCTATACGTTCTCTCCCAGACTCACAGCTATACGTTCTCTCCCAGACTCACGGCTATACGTTCTCTCCCAGACTCACGGCTATACGTTCTCTCCCAGACTCACGGCTATACGTTCTCTCCCAGACTCACAGCTATACGTTCTCTCCCAGACTCACAGCTATACGTTCTCTCCCAGATTTACAGCTATACGTTCTCTCCCAGACTCATGGATAGAAATGTTGGAGTGTAGCATAAGGTAACCAGTCCATCCAGTGTACATAATAATACAGTCCACACTCAAAGGCTAGACCAATTATGTACCAAATACCTCTTAAATCAGTTTTGTGTCATGTTTTTCTGCCATCCGCAATATGCGGTAGGCTATGTATTGTAAAAGGGCACAATCCTAATTTTAATTCAGGTACATTTTGGGGGGCTTGGGCTCATAAGCCTATGCATATGCATAAGCTCTAATATGTGTATGGGTGTTTTGAAATAATCCTCACCTTAGAAAGCGCTGTCCATTTCGTTGTGTTAGTCTTAGAAAATACGTCCACAACATTTAAACCTGCTGTTGAACTTCTTTCTTCAAATTGATCATCACAGTGAGGTGAGTTTG
The DNA here is from genome assembly GCF_029448725.1 of Salvelinus fontinalis. Lineage (NCBI taxonomy): Eukaryota > Metazoa > Chordata > Actinopteri > Salmoniformes > Salmonidae > Salvelinus > Salvelinus fontinalis. Next base: position 22,944,629 of record NC_074688.1, on the reverse strand, counting down.
ATAGGCCTACTGTTTTGATGAGAAGTGTTTGATGTGATTTTCCATTTAATTTGCATTGATGTCAGAGTGGTTAGAGGGACAATAGAGCCCTGAGTAGCAGGCCATTAGGACCTGATGGTAGTTAGCAAGTTTGGTACTACCAAAGCATGTCCAGAGTGCATAAAAGGAGATGACCATGACTCAATGGTCACGTGGAATTTTACTGCGCTCATGACTGCTGGTGTGCCGGTAACACTGTCACCGCCACCCGGTCACTGCAACAGTCCTAATCATGGCCCATACTTCTCTAATTGCTCCTCTATAACAACCATCATTATAAGATGATGTAATATGGACTGATGGGATGCTCTCAACAAAACAAGCCACAAAAGGAAAGAGCTGGTGGTGGACCCTAACCCAAAGCTCAAGAACATGACTAATCTGACTGCCACCGTCACTGAGTTATGTTGACAGCGGATAAGAATACCGTCTAATCAACAGCTCAAACAGGTAATAAGAAAGTGGCTATTCTGAAAAGACAGGTTGTTTTCACCCCATTGCCAAGTCTGATTAGAAATCCTGATCTAATACCAAATGATCTGCCAATACCAAGGTAACCATTATTTGTGAAATGGCGAATACCATTATTCGTTTATGTTTAATTGTATTATCTGAAGCGCTAAAACCCAATCTGTGCTCCAACTAGACTATATCGGCAGCCAGCTGCTGCTTTGACAAAACATCGACCAAGTCAGACAGCTTTTATATATGTTATGTTCCCTTCAGCCTGAAGGGCAAACAGTGAAACAAGACAACTATGGAGAAAGGTAGAAAATTGTACAACAATAAACTGTATTTATAATAGCTGCTGATCAATGGAAAACTAGCCCTTGCTATATAATATTATTAATGAAAATGACAGAGGCATACATTTTTATTCTAATCAGTGACAAAAGCAGCAGACACTGTGTAGCACACAGCAACCCTGGGGGTCGGAAGTCATCCCTCTGATAGTGTCTGAGAGGTAGAGCTGGGAATTGCCAGGGACCTCACAATATGATATTATCACGATACCTAAGTGCCGATACTGTGATTTTATTGAGATGCAATGTTCCAAACATATTGCTCATCATATACAGTGCATTCGGAAAGTATTCAGACCTCTTTACTTTTTCCATAATCCTGTCTCGGAGCTCTATGGACAATTCCTTCGACCTCATGGCTTGGTTTTTGCTCTGACGTGAACTATCAACTGTTGGACCTTATATAAACAGGTGTGTGCCTTTCCAAATCATGTCCAATTAATTGAATTCACATTCACATCTCAAATATGATCAATGGAAAAAGGATGCACCTGAGCTCAATTTCAAGACTCATAACAAAGGGTCTGAATACTTATGTAAATAAGGTATTTCTGTGTTGTTGTATTTTTTATACATTTGCAAAAAAATATAAAACCTGTTTTCTCTTTATCATTATGGGGTATTGTGTGATTGATGAGGATTTTTTGATTTAATCAATTTTAGAATAAGGCTGTAACGTTAACAAAACGTGAAAAAAGTCAAAGGGTCTGAATACTTTCCGAATGCACTGTATCTGTTGCAGAAGGACAAGAGAGACCCATGAGAAAACGAGTTTTGGTCAATCATGGAAATAAAAGTGCTGAAAACAAATTGGCTCCCTACTTAACCTCTTGACGCCAGGGGTCAGATTTTTAACATTCCCAAGGTAAACAGACTATTTCTCAGGTCCAGATCGTAGAATATGCATATAATTTACAGATTAGGATAGAAAACACTCCAAAGTTTCCAAAACTGTCAAAATATTGTCTGTGAGTATAACAAAACTGATTCTGCAGGCGAAAACCTGAGAAAATATATATATATTTTTTTATCTGTGTTTCCTGGCCCGTCTTTCTTCCATATTTAGGGGTATCAACCAGATTCCTTTTCCAATGGCTTCCTCAGGCTGTGACCAGGCTTTAGACATAGTTTCAGGCTTTTATTTTGAAAAATGAGCGCGATTTTTCAAAAGTAGTCAGGTGTCCTCTGATTAGTTCCTGCGCGCGAGAGGGTAGCTCTCCATTTTCTTTTTCTCTCTTATTGAATAGGTTACGGTCCGGTTGAAATATTATCGGTTATGTTTAAAAACAACCTGAGGATTGATTATAAAAAACATTTGACATGTTTCTACGACCATTACGTATACTTTTTGGAATTTTCGTCGAACGGAACGAGGGTTTAGTTTTCTGAACATAACGCGCAACCCAAATGGCGTTTTTTTATAATAAAAGTAATATTTATCAAACAAAAAGAACATTTATTGTGTAACTAGGAGTCTCGTGAGTGCAAACATCCGAAGATTATCAAAGGTAAGCGATTAATTTGATTGTTTCTGACTTTTCGTGACCATGCTAACTTGGGGCTAGCTGTTCTAGCATTGATTGATAAACTCACAAAAGCTTGGATTTCTTTCTCTGTAAAGCATATTTTCAAAATCTGACACGATAGGTGGATTAACAACAAGCCAAGCTGTGTTTTGGTATATTTCACTTGTGATTGCATGATTATAAATACTTTTTGTAATATTTTGCGCCCTGCAATTCAGCGGTTGTTTAGGAAAATGATCCCGTAAAAAGGATCCGTAGCGCAGAGAAGTTAAAGAAGATGGAGAACAAGCTGTGATGGAAAAATACTGTTTTGGTGCAGGTACAGCCAATTAGCACAAACATTATAATGTGGTATTGTCAAAACGATACGATATATCGTCAAAAATAATATCCCAATATGTAACAGAATCCATTTTTCCCCCCCATCACTACTGAGAGGGTCACTGTTAGGACTGGCACAATTACCATATAAACGTGTAACTGAGGACTTTGGATGAAAACCATCTTGAAAATAAAATAACCACCATAACCATTATATACTAGAGGTCGACCGATTATGATTTTTCAACGCCGATACCGATACCGAATATTGGAGGACCAAAAAAAGCCGATACCGATTAATCGGACGATTTTTATATATATATATATATTTGTAATAATGACAATTACAACAATACTGAATGAACAATGAACACTTTTATTTTAACTTAATATAATACATCAATAAAATCTATTTAGTCTCAAACAAATAATGAAACATGTTTAAATAATGGTTTAAATAATGCAAAAAAAAAGAAACAGGTTTAAATAATGCAAAAACAAAGTGTTGGATAAGAAAGTAAAAGTGCAATATGTGCCATGTAAAAAAGCTAATGTTTAAGTTTCATATGAGAACATATGAAAGCTGGTGGTTCCTTTTAACATGAGTCTTCAATATTCCCAGGTAAGAAGTTTTAGGATGTAGTTATTATAGGACTATTTCTCTCTATACCATTTGTATTTAATTTACCTTTGACTATTGGATGTTCTAATAGGTACTTTAGTATTGCCATCCTAATCTCGGGAGTTGATAGGCTTGAAGTCATAAATAGTGCTGTGAAGCAAGCATTGCTAAGAGCTGCTGCAAACGCAGTAAAGTGCTGTTTGAATGAACGCTTTCTAGCCTGCTGCTGCCTACCACCGCTCAGTCAGACTGCTCTATCAAATCATAGACTTAATTATAATATAATAACACACAGAAATACGAGCCTTAGGTCATTAATATGGTCAAATCCGGAAACTATCATTTCGAAAACAAAACGTTTATTCTTTCAGTGAAATACGGAACCGTTCCGTATTTTATCTAACGGGTGGCATCCATAAGTGTAAATATTCCTGTTACATTGCACAACCTTCAATGTTATGTCATAATTATGTATAATTCTGGCAAATTAGTTCGCAACGAGCCAGGCGGCCCAAACTGTTGCATATACCCTGTGTCACGCCCTGACCTTAGTTCCTTTTTTATGTCTCTATTTTGGTTTGGTCAGGGCGTGAGTTGGGGTGGGCATTCTATGTTTTGTTCTATGTTGTCTAGTTCTATGTGTTTGGCCGGGTGTGGTTCTCAATCAGAGGCAGCTGTCTATCGTTGTCTCTGATTGAGAACCATACTTAGGTAGCCTTTTCCCACCTGTGTGTTGTGGGTAGTTGTTTTCTGTTTTGTGTCTGCACCAGCCAGAACTGTTTCGGTCGTTCTCTTTGTTATTTTTGTTATTTCAGTGTTCAATAAATAAATATGAACACGTACCACGCTGCACCTTGGTCCTCTCCTTCCAACAGCCCGTTACACCCTGGCTCTGAGTGCAATGAACACAAGAGAAGTGACACAATTTCCCTAGTTTAATATTGCCGGCTAACATGAATTTCTTTTAACTAAATATGCAGGTTTAAAAATATATACTTCTGTGTATTGATTTTAAGAAAGGCATTGATGTTTATGGTTCGGTACATTCGTGCAACGATTGCGATTGCGCTTTTGTTAAATCATCCCCCGTTTGGCGAAGTTAGCTGTCTTTGTTAGGAAGAAAGTCTTCACACAGTTCGCAACGATCCAGGCGGCCCAAGCGGCTGCATATACCCTGACTCTGTTGCACAGAACGCAAGAGAAGTGACACAATTTCCCTAGTTAAAATAAATTCATGTTAGCAGGCAATATTAACTAAATATGCAGGTTTAAAAATATATACTTGTGTATTGATTTTAAGAAAGGCGTTGATGTTTATGGTTAGGTACACATTGGTGCAACGACAGTGCTTTTTTCGCGAATGCGCTTGTTAAATCACCCATTTGGCGAAGTAGGCTATGATTCAATGATAAATTAACAGGCACCGCATCGATTATATGCAACGCAGGAACAAGCTAGATAAACTAGTAATATCATCAACCATGTGTAGTTAACTAGTGATTATGTTAAGATTGATTGTTTTTTATAAGATACGTTTAATGCTAGCTAGCACCTTACCTTGGCTCCTTGCTGCACTCGCATAACAGGTAGTCAGCCTGCCAAGCAGTCTCCTCGTGGAGGGCAATGTAATCGGCCATGATTGGTGTCCAAAAATGCCGATTACCGATTGTTATGAAAACTAGAAATCGGCCCTAATTAATTGGCCATTCCGAATAATCGGTCGACCTCTATTATATATATATATTGTTTTGTGGAACAAACAGCTGACTAAAGATGGGATGGCATTCGTGCGGTAGAGTCTGTTTCTGCGGTAACATGGAATCTTAACAACGTGATGAAACTTTGTTGCTAGGCAACACCCCTCTCCCTGCAGCAGCAGCACATGCAGTCAGGAGCGAAGGAGAGGAGAAAATGTACGTCTTTGCTATTCTAACGGTTATAACGGTGACCGCGATCATTTGACTGACCAATAACTGTCATCCAAAATTCCATGACCATCACTGCCCTAGTCACTGTGAGTGTTGTTTTGTATGTAGTCAGAACACTGAGTTAGTCAGAACACTGAGTTAGTGTGCATGTGTAACGTCATGTTTTTAGTCCCCTAGGGCCAAGCATCTCTCAGAGGCCTGGATCTGTCTGCTCCACTTACCATCAAAGGGGAGGCTGAGGAAGGCTGCAGCAGTCCTCTCCTACCCCTCTGAGAGAGGCTCTGCTCTGCTGGATATCCAGAATATCCAACAATGCATACTTTGGTTTTAATGAATCCTTCATCCATACATTCCTCCTAGATCCTCCATCCATATCCATCCATTGCTGTAGCTCCTCCATCCAAGAGGAATTCAAACACCCCATGATCCCAGTTGGGTCTGGTCGTCAATCTGAGATCATCATCATTTTGTACTGGGAAATATTTCCTTGTGGATTATTTGGCCAGCCTCACAAGATCCACACCTCAGTTGCACGCACGCACGCATGCACAAACCCACAAACTCACAGCTGCCTATACAGGGTTGAGGATAAGTAAAGGCAGATGCCAACTGGGCTTTAAGGATAAAATGCAGACATGAATTTTGGCTTGATCCAACAACTTAGTCCACAACACATCAAATATACAGTTATTAAGGTGTATTGATAATACAGCCATAAAATAGGATTAATAAACGTTACTTAAAAGCCATATTGAAAGAGAAGTTTTACTGTACATGCTAAGTGCTCCAAGCTGCCAAGCAGCTTGTCTGAGAGGGAGCCCAGCCATAAACAGCTTAAGAAACACATGCTATTCAAACACCAGCTGAACTAAAGATAGCAGTCCAGCAACTAAGTGTAGGCTAGTAAGGGTGTTATAACGTTCTGTACATAAGCTTATTCTTCTCAGAGAAGGTTGTAATGGAGGAGCCCTGGGTGAAAGCTCACTGCAGGTATGTCCATGCTGTTCAATATGAAGAAAGAGCACTGGCCATTGCGTCCTGATTTCAGTGTGTTTACAAATAAACACAGCTTTAGTAGATAATGCTGGTAAGTGGTCAGCTATGATCTGAATGAAGATTATCCTATGATTCCCTGGCAACTGAGATTGGAGAAAAACCTCAACTCACATGATTGGCTGGGGTCATCACCATCATATGACAGGATCCAGCAGAAATACAAACATAGACCTAGGCCTACATGACTGGCTGTAGTGTTGTTGTTGTCATAATCACCACTCATAAGACTGTGCAGACAGTCACAGCAGGAACTAAAACGGTCCATGGATAGATGAGGCATAGCCTACGTCTGTGTCTGCCTCTGCCAATATTCTACTTTGAGATATTACTTCTTGGATGTCAAAGTTACCATTCATAGAGAGAAGGCTAACCAGCATCACCAAGTTCAGGACTGTAATCATCAACCTCCATACCGCTGATATATCTAAACACAAACCTCGAAATGGAGATGTTACTCCAAAATCATTATGAATCAGACGCTAGGTTACGTTTTGACTCTCTCTGACATGTCATTTCCAACCTTTCTCCATCTTACAGTGCAATCGGAAAGTGTTCAGACCCCTTGACTTGTTCCACATTTTGTTACGTTACAGCCTTATTCTAAAACTGATTAAATAAACATTTTTCCTCATCAATCTACACACAATACCCCACAATGACAAAGCAAAAACAAGTTTTTACGTAAGTATTCAGACCCTTTGTTATGAGGCCCGAAATTGAGCTCAGGTGCATACTGTTTCCATTGATCATCCTTGATATGTGTTTACAACTTGATTGGAGTCCACCTGTGGTAAATTCAATTGATTGGACATGATTTGGAAAGGCACACACCTGTCTACATATGGTCCAACAGGTTACAGTGCATGCCAGAGCAAAAACCAAGCCATGAGGTCGAAGGAATTGTCCATAGAGCTCTGAGACAGGATTGTGTCGAGGCACAGATCTGGGGAAGGGTACCAAAAAATGTCTGCAGCATTGAAGGTCCCCAATAACATAGTGGCCTCCATAATTCTTAAATGGAAGAAGTTTGGAACCACCAAGACTCTTCCTATAGCTCTTCCCAGCCAAACTGAGCAATCGGGGGAGAATTGCCTTGGTCACGAGAACCCGATGGCCACTATCACTAGCAAGCAGGGAAAGTACTTGATGATACTTAATGGAAACAATTATTTTGTTTTAAACCTTTCCCACACCATAGCCCTAACCTTAATAACCACTTGGAATTAATACCTAAACTTAACCTTTTGAGTTGTTTCTGTTTTAACCCTGCAACCACATGGAATTAACCCTGTAACTAGTGATGCACCGATATTACAATTTTGGCCGATACCGATATCCGATATTTTCCTTGCCAAAAAAACCCCGATACCGATATTTACAATTTTAGCAGCTTTTTAAGCATTCCAGTACAGTTAAATAGTTAACACACACATGGACTCAGCAGTCTAAGGCACTGCATCTCAGTACAAGATGCGTCACTACAGTCCCTGGTTCGAATCCAGGCTGTATCACATCCGGCCGTGATTGGGAGTCCCATAGTGCGGCACACAATTGGCCCAGCGTTGTCCGGGCTGTCAATTGTAAATAAGAATTTGTTCTTAACTGACTTGCCAAGTTAAATAAAGGTTACACGCACACAAAAAAGTTATTTTGTTGGCATTTACGTATGTCCCGATTACCAGTAAAATATAATCAAAACCTATTTATTTTACTTACTTGCTGTGTCGTTTCGTTGTTCATTTGTTCAGTCGTTTCAATCTCAAACAGGATTTCCTTGTGGATTATTTGGCCAGCCTCACAAATTCCACACCTCAGTTGCATGCATGCACGCAGACCCAAACACCGTAACACTATTTGACGTGTCAAATAACACAACATCTGTTTCAGTAGCTATAGTTAGCTAGCTAGCTATAGTTAGCTAGTTGTCATCATCTAAAATAACCCTAATTTATAAGACAGTTCTTATTTGATTAGCCACAATAGTGGACTTTGTGGTTAGCCTTCAAAATAAAAGAATGGCATTAATCTACAATTTGTATTCATTTGCATCACTGTCAATGACATACTTTTATTTTGAAGGCAAAGGGCAAATTCCACTATTGTGCCTAATCCTTATTGTGGCTAGCTTCACAACACATAACCCGGTGCGGTCGAGCCTCACAAGCCAGATGAAGCTAGCTGGCTGCTTATAACGTTAGCTTTGGGCAACAGGGTTAAGTTGCTGACTAGCTACTTATTTTCATGAACAGAAGTGAGTACTTTACAAAGATTCCTAAATCATTGCTAAGAATAATGAAAATGATTGCAGGTTCCACTGGTCATTGTTTTCCGGCTGGTTGTATTGGTGCTAACTAGGTACCAAGCTAAAACTAGCTACCCCAGAAGTTGCGGTCAAACAAATTATGCTTTATTACCAATGCGGTATTCTAAACACATCGTTCGTGGCCGGTGTTTGCTTGTTTGCAGACTTTTTTGTACAGCTTTGACAGTGCTACTGTATCTTTTTTGACACGCAGACACAAATGGCGTACCATAGTATGTATGTCGTGAAGCTAATAGCAGTGACGCTATTACTGTGTAACTCCGGTAGGGCAGCATCTGAAAAACAGTTTACTTGGTAGTGTATACTGGTGCTCAACCAGTCGGCGAAAGCCAACATCACCCACGACAGCGAACGGTTGATTGTCAAGGGCAATGAATTCCATTATCTTGGCTTTAACGGATTTCGCCTTTGAGTTGTCTCACTGAAATGTCTTTACTCTTTCAAATGACTGCTCAACTTGTTGAATGCTCGATCCACACAGCAGACATTGTGGGATAGTTTAGGAATGCTGTGTTGCACATATAGCGCAAAATTTTACGTGGCGTAATTACGTCAGCTTTGACATCGGTTTTGCACATCGGGGCATTAAACTAGACATCGGCCGATACCGATGTTGGCAATTTTAGCTAATATTGGCCATTTCCAATATGTTCACCGATATATCGTTCATCCCTACCTGTAACCACACGGAATTAACCCTGTAACCACGCATAATTCATGGTTCAAAAATCCAATTAAAGCAAATTCCGACGTGAAACTATGAGATTAGGTTGATATAAAACCATCGACAGATGTGGAAAAGCATCAAAAGGCCTACTTTTTTAAGATACAGTAAAGTTAACAGCATTTGAGGATATTCTAGCCAAAATGTATATTCAAATGGCTGATATGTTGAGAGGAACAACCTTTCCAATTAGCATCTCCTTCTCGCACTACTATAGAATCTCAGGGGAGTAACACCGTGTTCTGCTCCTGGGAGGAATGCAGCATTATTAGCAGGCTCAGCCTCCATCCCAGCTAAAGCTTGAGGACTGTAACTCGTCACCATATCAGGAGGTGACATCACAGAGATGAGTCACACACAGCGTGTAGACTATCAGTTGAGTGAGCATCACCACTAAAACCTTCAGTAACGATCTAGTATGTTAACGAAGCATTTATCACACTTCTAGCTACATATATGACCATCATTAACATGATTTTATAGCCAAAGTGAGACACAAAGAGAGATGCAATCACAGATTCCCAAGATAAGAAGCCTATTTGTCGATGAATAGGCCTATGTTTTATTATAACACAAGACAATAGTGGCCATGTTTTATAATCAAGTAGGGAAATACTTGGATTCCTGCACCTACGCACCACCAATAGATTGGGTAGGCTATAAAAACATGCAAGGGTGTCTGTATACTAACTTGGACAGATTTTCACCCCACTGAAAAAAGACCAGCATCCCTGAGTCTCCTCTTCTCTGATGTCGTTGAGACTGGTGTTTTGCGAGTACTATTTAATGAAGCTGCCAGTTGAGGACTTGTGAGGCAAAAATAGACTACCAAGTTTCAGAAGAAAGTTCTTTGTTTCTGGCCATTTTGAGCCTGTAATCGAACCCACAAATGCTGATGCTCCAGATACTCAACTAGTCTAAAGAAGGCCAGTTTTATTGCTTCTTTAATCAGAACAGTTTTCAAACATGGGTTTTCTAATGATCAAGTAGCCTTTTAAATGATAAACTTGGATTAGCTAACACAACGTGCCATTGGAACACAGGAGTGATGGTTGCTGATAATGGGCCTCTGTACGCCTATGTAGATATTCCATAAAAAGAAATCTGCCATTTCCAGCTACAATAGTCATTTACAACCTTAGCAATGTCTACACTGTATTTCTGATCAATTTGATGTTATTTTAATGGACAATAAATATGCTTTTCTTTCAAATACAAGGACATTTCTAAGTGACCCCAAACTTTTGAACACTTGTGTATGTGTGTCTTTCGGAGGGGGTGTGTTAAAAGCTGAAGTCAAATCTCTGTTGGACCTTGTGTGCAATTGACCAATAAAGTGATCTTAATCGTAATCTTAGGGGCTTTGCTTTGTTGAGAATGAGAAGCCTTGCTGGATTCATAGCTCAGTAACATCGAAAGAGTTATCTCTGCTTGACCATCATGAGTGATATCAACCCATTGAAGTCCATTTTTTTTCATCACAATCTATACTGAACAAAAACATAAAATGCAACATGTAAAGTGTTGGTACCATGTTTCATGAGCTAAAATAAAAGATCCCAGAAATGTTCCATTCGCACAAAAATATTATTTCTCTCAAATGCTTGCATCCCTGTTAGTGAGCATTTCTCCTTTGCCAAGATAATCCATCCACCTGATAGGTGTGGCATATCAAGAAGCTGATTAAACAGCATGATCATTACACAGATGCACCTTGAGCTGGGCACAATAGATGGCCACTCTAAAATGTGCTATTTTGTCACACAACACAATGTCACAGATGTCTCAAGTTGAGGTAGCGTGCAATGTCCACTAGAGCTGTTTCCTATTAATTGAATGTCCATTTCTCTACCATAAGCCGCTTCCAACATCATTTCACATCCGGCTTCTTCACCTGCGGGATCGTCTGAGGCCAGCCACCCAGACAGCTGATGAAACTGTGGCTTTGCACAACCGAAGAATTTCTGTACAAACTATCAGAAACCGTCTCAGGGAAGCGCATCTGCAGATGGCGTTGTGTGGGCGCGCTGTTTTCCCCATGGTGACGGTAGGATTATGGTATAGGCAGGCATAAGCTACGGACAACGAACACAATTGCATTTTATTGATGGCAATTTAAATGCACAGAGATACCGTGACGAAATCCTGAGGCCCATTGTTGTACCATTCATCTGCCACCATCTCCTCATGTTTCAGCATGATAATGCAATGCCCCACCCATGTCGCAAGGATCTTTTCACAATTACTGGAAGATGAAAATGTCCCAGTTCTTCCATGGCCTGCATACTCACCAGACATGTCACCCATTGAGCCTGTTCAGGATGCTTTTGATTGAGGTGTAGGACAGTGTGTTCCAGTTCCCGCCAATATCCAGCAACTTGGCACAGCCATTGAAGAGGAGTGGGACAACATTCCACAGGCCACAAGTAACAGCCTGATCAACTCTATGCGAAGTAGATGTGTCTGGCTGCATGAGGCAAATGGTTGTCACACCCAATACTGACTGGTTTTCTGATCCACGCCCCTACCTTAAGGTATTTGTGACCAACAGATGCATATCTGTATTCCAAGTCATGTGAAATCGATATATTACGGCCCAATTACTTATTTTAAATTGACTGATTTCCTTATATGAACTGTAACTCAGTAAAATCTTTGAAATTGTTGTAAAAACTGCTGACAGGGCTGGACCACACAGGTGTGGACCTGGACCATAGGTTAAATGGATGCTGACAAAATGTAAGCGAGTGAAAGTAGCCACACTTGTGACAGTAGCTTAATCTCAATTTCACACAATCCTTCAGTGATGGCGAAATGTCAGTTTGCGTGCAGTCGCTCTCCCGCCTACGGACGGATACTAGGCTCGAGGACCGGAGTCATGATGATGTTTGGGAGATGACCAGGAGGAGAGTTACTGAGTAGCAACATATGCATTGATGTACGCACGTAAGGAGTGTCTTAAACGCTATCCATCCAATAGACACATTCATACTGTATTCTATATCAATGCAATTACTGGTGATATGACGACAAAAGATAAACCCTATAATGTAATGAAATTAACTTCAACCTATCACATGTGCATGCCAAATTGTCTGAGCAGAATTGAAATGCCTTGCTGGAAGGGGCAATGCTGATGTGTTGCTAGTTAGCTAACAGTTATGAAAATTATACTTGTCCTAAGAATATGATAAAACAACTTGCTATATATTAAATAAAGTCATGCATTCTTAACTAAGAAAATGTTTAATCGTGTACACCATGGCAGAATATGTTTACAACATCCCTAACTGCGTGGCAGCAGCTAACCAGCCAATTCACATTAAAATACCATCTCATTCAAAAACGTTGTATTGTACAATCGTCCTTCATCCATCCACCTGCTACTGCCGAAGGAGGGACATGTACTGTACACAGTCCTTCAATGGATGGGGATTGTCATGGACGCACAGTCCACCTTTTTCCTGATTCGAGTATTTTATCAAATACCTGGCATGAATAGCAGCCATTAGGAAAAACAGTAACATTAGCTTAGCCATCTTACCTGTAGAGCCCACGAGAAGGAAGGCTAAAATGATATCCTTCGCGTGGATCATTGCAACTCCTTGTTTAGACCAGGCAAATGGCTTAAGAATGTGGTCCCTGTAGTATGTGGTTGTTCTTGATATTTTCAAAAAGAATACATTTCCATATTGCTAGCTATTTATTTTTTGTATGGCAAATTGGTAGTATTTATAGTTTATTATCGATGTAGTAACGGCAGAAGACCAGCGCCAGCACACTGTTCAAAGAATGAGTGACAAAGCCACTGCCTCCATACACACATGAATTAATCCGCCCAATCGGAATCACAAGGATTTACTGTAAAATAGTGCGCTATGCGCAGTAGTCCGTGGACCTCTTACCTTTTGATTCAAAATAGGTCGAACATAAACTAAAGGTCTATTCGAATCGGCATACCATTATTCAACATTTTGACATATTCAAAATATCCATTTAAAATCAAACTACAAAGCTGTGATATGATGCTAATACAGGAAAGATCTAGACGGACACTTTCTGAGTTCATGCACTTTATTTCTAGTAGATTTGTGTGCAGGTTTAGGCTACTGCTGCTGAGCAGACAAGGTGGAAAGTCACACGTTCTCCAACAGCTACTGTTGATTTCGGGAACGACTGCTGTATTAAAATAAAACATCTGTAAAAGCTTAAACATAGCAGGCATACAGCAGCTGAAGTTCAAGCAGATCAGATGGTTAGATAGAGATAAGATATGTCTGTCTACCATGTCTATCTGTGAAGTAAAATTCGTTCTCTTTGTCATCTCTGACAGAAAACAGAATACATCTCTTATTCCACCTCAGAATTCGTATTTCTAGACAATGCACAAGTAATACATGTGAAAAAGAAAGTCAATTAGTCAAATGTATTAATAAAGCCCTTTTTACATCAGCAAATGTCACAAAGTGCTATAAGTCAACTTGCTCCATGTATTGTTGTCAAATTGAATTGATTAATTGATACGCTAGTGAAAGGTTTGGTCACGCCATCATCATGAACCTTGTTATCACTATTTATCACAGGAACAACAGGTATAATTGAAGGATAAGATTCCCTGTGATATCAGAGCTACGATATCTGCACATGTATCAGTTAGCAGGAGTTAGCGATGGTGTTGTCAGACAGTGGAGTCATTGTCCTGGGAGTTGTACTGCAGGGCATAGAGGGGCCCTTTGTACAGGCCTGATATTAATCTGGGGAGGCAGAGAACTGGAGGAGTCTGCTTGTGTCTCACATACACACACACTGACGTGCACGCACACACAAACGCAATTCTCCTAAGTCTTTAAAGGAAATGAGAAGCTGGTATCACTGCAACAGGCTTGTTACATTGTTATTACCATCAAATTCGAGATGTTGTATCTAGCTCAAGGAGTTAAATATGTTTATGTCATTAGAGGTTATACTATGTATTTTCATGTTAAAGTGTCTAGTGTTCCATTATTAAAGTGGCTAGTGATTTCAAGTCTATGTATATAGGGTAGCAGCTTTTAAGCTGCAGGGTTACGTAACCGGGTGGAAGCTACCTACTGATAACCCTTACCAGAGATATCACCCCAGTCTACAGAGGGCTCTTCGTTACACTACATAGTTGGCCAGTGTTTCACTGGTCAGCCATAATGATGCCAAACATGTCATCACCTTTGCTCCTATCTAGCATGTTTGGGGTTGTTGTGTACAGAACAGTTCAGATATTCTGTGAATGCTTTACATCTTACCAGAGCTATTGTATCCATTGGTAAGATGACGTCTTAGAAGACAGAGCATGGGTTTGTCTTTATGGATGCTATGTGAAAGAGGGTCAGTGCCAGGGCCCGTATTCATAAAGCGTCATAAAGTATGAGTGCTAATCTAGGATCAGTTGGCCTTTTAGATCATGATGAATAAGATTGCATGGACAGGGGAGACCTGATCCTAGATCAGCACTCTTACATTTGAATACAGGTCCAGGGCTGTAGATAGACCTCTATGGAACCAATCTGCTCTATCCTACATTTATAATGAATGTTGCCCAAAATACTTGCACACAAGCTTGGCTCCCGTGACACAGTTAATGCAGGGGTTAAAAGCATGCATTATAGTTCGATCCAGAACTGGTGAAGTGGCTTGGATATTATTTTGTGAGTTTACTGATAACCCTATGGTACTTCGATGTGAAATCGTCAACTGGTGTGGTCTGCCCTGCGCATGTTTTCATTACATGAAATCTATATGGGAAACATTGAACAAATCTGGCAAAACAGAGAGATGATTAAGTTGATCTTTCAGTGCCTAGATTACCTGTTCTCTTAGCAGCTTTGAGCATCTCATGTTTTTATGAGCTTCTTTGTATTAGTTTATTTTCTGGTACTGTGTTAATATGCCCATAGCATAATGCAATGAATGTGACCTTATCACTCCCATGTCCTTCTCCAAGTACAGTGCCCTACTTTGTAAGCTACACCAAACAGTAGACTACCGTTATGATTGCCATTGTTGTTTGTTATATCTTAATATAATATCTTAATATCTTAAAGCAATGTAGCTACCTATGAGACATCTAAAGGCAATTCAACTGAAACTATATCACCCTTCCTCCACTCTCTTGTTTGTGTCTGAATTCTGTGTTTCAGCCTAATTAAACCTCCTAAGAATATGACAGGCCTTGCACAGGAAGAATCAGAGGACAGAGGCACCAAGGAACTACTATTGAGCCTGCTTCTCACTCGACTCAACAGCACTTAGATATCATTTTGAGTAGCTGCTACCATCTAGTGGTAGTATAATGCCACACATGTTGTTGCAGAAAATAAACATGTAGAGAATGTCGGGATTCTATGGAAGTCCAGAGAGGACATATAAAAAAACGATTCCCTCGTTATGTCGAGATCATGACCTATTTATCACTACATAACAAAGTTGTCATTAGCCATTCATTTGTTCAGGACGGCAGGTAGCCTAGTGGTTAGAGCGTTGACTGGCAACCCTGTTTCCAAGGCTGTGTGCCACCACCAAGACCACAGCCAATCACATGCAAGGAACATCGCAGCTAACTTGGCTAGTATTGTGAGCTAGCTAGGTAGTGTTGTTGGCTAGCTAGGAAGCTAGCTTGAAATCTATACTGGTTGTTAGCATAACTGATATGTGTCACTTTGTATTTTGTGGATAATATTTGCATTCACAGTGGGTGAGCTCAATTTCTGACAGGATGATCAGATTCAATTTCAGCCTTCAATTTCAGGATGCTTGTAGGCTGTTTCATAGGTAAGGCTCCTTGCAGGCAGATTAGCTGTCAGAGTGCTTTATTGGCAGATGTGTATATGATCCAGGGGGTCAACTCTATCCTGGAAGGCTGGTCAAATTCAATAGCAGCCTCAAAAAGCTGGTGTCAGGATGCTGCCTTTTAGGCTGTTTCATAGGTAAAGCTCCTTGCAGCATCCTGATTTATCAACCTCTGAGGCTGCTATTGAGTCTGATCCATCCGCCAGGAATAGAGCACACCCTCTCTTGATCATATACATAATGCACTGAGTCCTAATCTGCATGCAAGGAGCTTTACATATGAAATCCTACAAGGCAGCATGGTGAATTATCAGTCTCTGAGGCTGCTATTGAATCTGATCTGCCTGTCAGGAATGGAGCTCACCCACTGTAAATTATACACATATCAGTGAAGCAAGCAAACAGCCAGAATAGATAACAAGACTACATAACGAACTAGCTAGCTCGCTCGCTCACAAGATTTACCAAGTTAGCTGAGTTTTTGCTTGTGTAATAGTATAGCTTCCTTCCCTCTCCTCGCCCCTACCTGGGCTCGAACCAGGGACCCTCTGCACACATCAACAACCGACACCCACGAAGCATTGTTACCCATCGCGCCACAAAAGCCACGGCCCTTGCAGAGCAAGGGGAACAACTACTTCAGGTCTCAGAGCGAGTGACGTCACCCAATTGAAACACTATTAGCGCGCACCACCGCTAACTAGCTAGCCATTTCCCATCGGTTACACTTGCATGCGATTGGCAGTGGTCTTGGGGGTGGCACACGGCCTGGGAGACTGGTTTGCCTGTCAGGCATTGTCAGAGCGTAAATGCCCCACAAGGGCTTAGCTGTCCTATGAACTCTTAGCTCAAGGTAGGGGACATTTAGCTTGCTAACATTCTAACTTATAAACTGATAAACACAAATTAATGCCTAATGTTAACATGAAATGTACCATCCCTTAGTGTAGCAATCAATAAAACATATGTGCTAATCCAACGTGGGCTCAGCTGCCTCAGCCATACTGTCGATCTATCATCAATACATCCAGTAAAGTTTATATTGTCAGCTCGACAAAACAACTTTTGTCATGTTATGTAGTGATCATGAGATAAATAAGTTGTGATCTCGACATAACGAGGGAATGTTTTTTTTATGTCCTCTCTGGACTTCCATAGGATTCAGCAGGGATCTACAATGTTCCTGCAATGCTGCCTTGATGTCTTTTGGGGGCAGCAGCTGTCTACACTTTCATTATAGAAAACTGATAGGTTTCAATAATAAATACAGGGTACATTAGGACAGTCCTGAGACAGAGACATCCATAGACAAATATATTGTAGACCCACCCACTGTATCAGCCCTGCTGTCTTGAAAGATAGTGGTTCCATGTTCTTTCTCCATTACCATGCATTATATCTTTACTTTTTCTTTCAAGTTGTTGTCTGATCTCATCTCTGGTTCTACACTTCACCCCTGGATCTGAAAAATCCCAACATGAACATCCACTTCTGTCTGACACCCACACACACACGTGAGAGAGAGTGAGAGACAAAATGGCACTCTAAATAAGAGAGACTAAAAAGCTTAACTTCTGATAATGCATTCTATTTTCCATTTAATAAATGACACACTCTGTTTGAAACAACCTTGCAATCTTATCATGCTTTACCAAAAAATAATTGCTTTGGAGTGACAAATGAATGAGCGAGCGAGACTGCTACTGAGTTAACTGGCAGCATTGATTTGGTCTGAAAACAAAACAATAAAACGCATGACACCATCATAGGGTCCATAAATTAAAAAGCGAATGAAAATGTGCATTGTTTTCATCCAATTACTAATCAGTGGAATATGAAGAGTGTCATTATATAAAAAAATATTTCTTAATTTCTCTCTCACGTTTCCATATGTAGTATCCTCATAATGACATATGCAATTTAGCAGACATTTTAACATATGGGTGGCCGCTTGAAGTGAACCTCAAACCCTGGCAGTGCAAGCACCATGCTCTACCAACTGAGCCATACAGGACAACTTACTGAAAGTGCCTCTGTATCAAACACACTCATACAGTCCAAACACTCTTACCACACAATCATAGTCACTCACTCACACAGCAGCAGCCATACCAGATGAAAAAAAAAGTAATTCTTTGCCACTCAATTATTGTGATGGATAACTGAAATAGAAATCCAAATTACACTAACTGAAATACAGATCCAAATTACAATCTGATAATGACATAAAATGGCGTCATCGCAGCTGTGTTGTTTGAACAGGTGGTGAAGAACTGCCTAGCATCGTAAATCTGTCAAAACATAAGCATCCAACCTGTTCGCCAAATGAGCCTATCTAGCTGGATGAAGGACATAACAGACATTATTGATTAACGGACAATGCAGTGGAGTTTATCTTTTTTTTTTTTGGTGAGATGCGACAGTCCTCAGAAATATGGTATTTGTGCTCAGTATTCACAGCTAATGTGCAATGTCATTATGTTTGTTTCACGTCTTCAATCTCTCCAGAATGTTGTCTGGGATTGTCAGTTTATTTCTGATGTATGACAAGCCACTCACTTAATTTAAATTAATCTCTTTGTTTTAATGTTTCTTATGTTGATTCATGCTTAGCAGGTATTTTTGTTTGCTGATTGCCTATTCCTACATTGCAAATACTGGTCATTTATTCACAAACGTGAGACACAGCCAGGTGTGTCATGCACCCAAAAATCTGAGGGGGCACTAAGTACGTGAATTGGGGAATTTTGCATTTTTCAAACACATGAAACAGCTTTTTCTTGCAATCTAGAGCCGTAATCAATTGCTTAATTCTATCTAAAAGTATATATATTTTTCTACATACTGTGTTTATAAGCATACCTCTTGAGCTGTCTGTATCCTCCTGACTGATGGTTATTTCTTTAAAAAAAATCAAATATGCTTCACTGCATCTCTGGTAAAATCGGGGAAAAGATTGAAAGGAATATGAGTCTTATTCAGTACATTTACTTATTGCAAGCCAGCTAAGATATATAGACAAACTATCTTATGAAGGTAAAATAGTGCCTTAAGTGTACAAGCATGTAAAATATGGTCTGCACATTTAAAATATGAGTTGCATCTGTATAATCAGTTTGTAGTTGCAAAAAATATTTGCAAACACGTATCATCTTTTGAGAATAAATGCAACAACACTTCCAAACATGTAAGTGTATATGTGAATGAGTTCAAAAAGATTTACAAGCAGGCAACTACATTTGTGAAGAAATGCAACTCATTTACTAAACTTGCGACTGGTGAATCGTCTTCTGTGAATCTTCTTCTGCCTGGTTCACACATCCCATTATGTGCTTGCAAGTGTTGTTGCATTTATTCTCAAAAGAAAATATATGTTTGAAAAAACTACAACTACAAAACTGATTGTACAGGTGCAACTCATGTTTTACATGTGCAAATAATACTTTACATGCTTATACACTTATTGCACTATTTGACCTTCGTACTATGGTAGCTATTCTAACTTGATTGACATCAAAACTATGAAATAACACATATGGAATCATGTAGTAACCGAAAAAGTGTTAAAAAAATCAAAATACATTTAATATTTCAGATTCTTCAGAGTACCCTTTGCCTTGATGACAGCTTTGCACACTCTTCGCATTATCTCAACCAGCTTCATGAGGTAGTCAACTGGAATGCATTTCAATTAACAGGTTGGCCTTGTTAAATTTGTTAATTTGTGGAATTTCTTTCCTTCCTAATGCATTTGATCAGTTGTGTTGTGAAAAGTTAGGGAGGGGTATACAGAAGCCCTATTTGGTAAAAGACAAAGTCCATAATATGGCAAGAACAGCACAAATAAGCAAAGAGAAACAACAGTCCATCATTACTTTAAGACATGAAGGTCAGTTGTAACGGAAATTCTCAAGAACTTTGAAAGTTTCTTCAAGTGCAGTCACAAAAACTATCTAGCGCTATGATGAAACTGGCTCTCATGAGGACTGCTACAGGAAAGGAAGACCCAGAGTTACCTCTGCTGCAGAGGATCAGTTCATTAGAGTTACCAGCCTCAGATTGCAGCCCAAATAAATGCTTCACAGAGTTCAAGTAACAGACACATCTCAACATCAACTGTTTAGAAGAGTCGGCGTGAATCAGGCCTTCATGGTTGAATTGCTGCAAAGAAACCACTACTAAAGGACACCAATAAGAAGAAGACACTTGCTTGGGTCAAGAAACACGAGCAATGGACATTAGACAGGTGGAAATCTGTCCTGTGGTCTGATGAGTCCAAATTTGAGATTTTTGGTTCCAACGCAGAGTATGTGAACGGATGAACTCTGCATGTATGTTTCCCACCGTGAAGCATAGAGGAGGAGGTGTGATGGTGTGGGAGTGCTTTGCTGGTGACACTGTCTGTGATGTATTTAGAATTCAAGGCACATGTAACCAGCATGGCTACCACAGCATTCTACAGCGATACGGCATCCCATCTGGTTTGCGCTTAGTGGGACTATCATTTGTTTTTCAACAGGACAATAATCCAAAACACACCTTCAGGCTGTGTAAGGGCTATTTGACCACAATCACCCGACCTCAACCCAATTGAGATGGTTAAGGATGAGTTGGACCACAGAGTGAAGGAATAGCAGCCAACAAATGATCAGCAAATGTAGGAACTCCTTCAAGACTGTTGGAAAAGCATTCCTCATGAAGCTGGTTGAGAGAATGCCAAGAGTGTGCAAAACGGTTATCAAGGCTAAGGGGGGCTACTTTGAAGAATCTAAGATCTAAAATACACTTTCTTGGTTACTACATGATTCCATATGTGTTATTTCATAGTGTTGATGTCTTCACTATTATTCTACAATGTAGAAAATAGTAAAAATAAAGAAAAACCCTTGAATGACTAGGTGTGTCCAAACATTTGACTGGTACTGTATGTATTCTTTAACAGGACAAATGTGAGGGGGTGCCCTTTTGCCCCCTATGGGCATGATGCCTTTGGGCACAGCTAAATGCTTGCTCTTAAAGCAACCTTTCACATTTGTGGCAACCACTGTATCAACATTTCATCTCTATGGATAAGATAGCAGATGGAACCAAAGCTTGAAACCCTAGGCCTGAATGTATTGTCTATTTTTAGTTGAACCCTGGGATGAATTGAAACAACAGCTGTTGATGACTTCGATAGCCTAAATAGTATCATTGATAATACATTATATGACTAATAGAGAGTATGGTTACATTTAATTTGCTCTGTTAAACACGGGTAGCGGATTCTACTCTTTGAATAGCGTGAATGCTACACTAGAGGACTGTTTTGCTAGCACAGACTGGAATATGTTCCGGGATTCATCCAATGGCATTGAGGAATACACCACCTCAGTCATCGGTTCATCAATAAGTGCATCAATGACGTCGTCCCCACAGTGACTGTACGTACATATCTCAACCAGAAGCCAAGGATTACAGGCAACATCCGCATCGAGCTAAAGGCTAGAGCTGCCGCTTTCAAGGAGCTGGAGACTAATCCATACGTTTATAAGAAATCCCGCCATGCCCTCAGACGAACCATCAAACAATCAAAGCGTCAATACAGGATTAAGATTGAATCCTAGTACACTGGCTCTGACGCTCGTCGAATGTGGCAGGTGTTGAAAACTATTACAAACTACAAAGGGAAACCCAGACGCGAGCTGCCAAGCAGACCACCATAGTCCCTGTGACCAAGGAAGTGAAGGTA
This sequence comes from Salvelinus fontinalis, assembly GCF_029448725.1. Lineage (NCBI taxonomy): Eukaryota > Metazoa > Chordata > Actinopteri > Salmoniformes > Salmonidae > Salvelinus > Salvelinus fontinalis. The sequence goes on along the minus strand of NC_074688.1, from coordinate 22,922,734 downwards.
ACCTGCCTAAATGATTACCGCCCATGGTACTCACGTTGGTAGCCGTGAAGTGCTTTAAAAGGCTGGTCATGGCTCACATCGACAGCATCCTCCCGGACACTTCAGTTAGACCCACTCCAATTCGCATACTGCCCCAACAGATCCACAGATGACGCAATCTCAATCGCACTCCACACTGCCCTTCCTCACCTGGACAAAAGGAACACCTATGTGAGAATGCTGTTCATTGACTACAGCTCAGCGTTCAACACCATATTGCCCTCGAAGCTCATCACTAAGCTAAGGACCTGGGACTAAACACCTTCCTCTGCAACTGGATCCTGGACTTCCTGACGGGCCGCCCCCAGATGGTAAGAGTTGGCAACAACACGTCTGCCACGCTGCTCCTTAACACTGGGGCCCCTCAGGGGGTGTGTACTTAGTCCCCTCCTGTATTCCCTGTTCACCCATGACTACGTGGCCAAACACAACTCCAACACCATCATTAAGTTTGCTGACGACACAACAGTGGTAGGCCTGATCACCGACAACGATGAGACGGCCTATAGGGAGGAGGTCAGAGAACTGGCAGTGTGGCGCCAGGACAACAACCTCTCTCTTAATGTTAGCAAGACATAGGAGCTGATCGTGGACTACAGAACAAGGTGGGCCAAACAGGCCCCCATTAACCATCGACGGGGCTGTAGTGGAGCGGGTCGAGAGTTTCAAGTTCCTTGGTGTCCACATCACCAATGAACTATCATAGTCAAAACATACCAAGACAGTCATGAAGAGGGCACGACAAAACCTTTTCCCCCTCAGGAGACTGAAAAGATTTGGCATAGATCCCCAGATCCTCAAAAGGTTCTAAAGCTGCACCATCGAGAGCATACTGACCGGTTGCATCACCGCCTGGTATGGCAACTGCTCAGCATCTGAACGCAAGGCGCTGCAGAGGGTAGTGCGAACGGCCCAGTACGTCACTGGGGCCAAGTTTCCTGCCATCCAGGACCTATATAATAGGCAGTGTCAGAGGAAAGCCCTTAAAATTGTCAGAGACTTCAGTCACCCAAGTTATATGTTTTCTCTACTACCGCACGGCAAGCGGTGCCGGAGTGCCAAGTCTAGGACCAAAAGGCTCCTCAACATATTCTATCCCCAAGTCATAAAACTGCTGAACAATTCATAAAATCGCCACCGGACAATTTACATTGACCCCCTCACCCCCCTCCCTTTTGTACACTGCTGCTACTCGCTGTTTGTTTTTTACCTATGGATAGTCACTTCACCCCCACCTACATGTACAGATTACCTCAACTAGCCTGTACCCTCACACACTGACTCGGTACCGGTGCCCCCTGTACATAGTCTCGTTATTGTTATTCTTATTGTGTTACTTTTTATTATTACTTTTTAATTTATTCTAATTGGTAAATATTTTCTTCTTCTTGAACTGCACTGTTGGTTAAGTGCTTGTAAGTAAGCATTTCATAGTAAAGTCTACACTTGTATTCGGCACATGTGACAAATAAAGTTTGATTTGAATTGATTTCAATGGCAACAGTGAATCTATTTAGTTATTAAGAGATCACTCAGTAATTATTCTCACGATAGCACATTGGTAGTAGTCAAAGACAAATATCATAGCAGGGCTGGGCTTGGTTAAAACCCTGAATGGGAGACCAAATGGATATCTGTATATAGATCAACTCTCCAGTAGAAGGTGCTGCCCAACCTGTTTTTTTTCTGATAGTGGATATAATGGGTAAGACCTGATGTTGTTTCAAACAGTGGAGGCTGCTGAGGGGAGGACGGCTCATAATAATGTCAGGAACCATAGCAAATGGAATAGCATAAACACATGGAAACCATGTGTTTAATGTTTTTGATACCATTCCACCAATTGGGCTCCAGCCGTTATCAGAAGCCCGTCCTCCCCAATTAAGGTGCCACCAACCTCTTGTGGTTTCAAAGGTACAAATTCAACATATTTTATACAAAGTTTGTCTATGTTGAAAATTGGTTACCATGACATAATTCTGTGGTTGAAATTTCAACCTCAAAACAACAGAAATCAACAACAGAAATCATCTCCGTATGATCCACTTTGTATCATATGACGCAAACGCACCATCATATGATGCAGAATGCATCAAACGGGGAGGATTTCTGTATTTTGAAAGTAACATATCTTGAAAACTTGATTGCTGACAAACAAAATATTTTGGGACTATGTCATTGAGTAAGGAAACCAACACCAAAATATAGTTTTGGGTGGAGTTTTCCTTTAAGGGGAAGGTAATCCAAAAGTAACTGAAAGTAATCCGATTACGTTACTGAGTTTGGGTTATACAAAAGTTACATTACTGATTACAACATTGGACAGGTAACTATTAACTGTAACGTATTACATTTAGAAAGTAACCAAACCCAACCCTGATAGGCCTCATCTGGGAATGTGAAGACATGTTATAAATGCTCAACCATACCCATACTCAATAGTCAGAGACAAGCCTGTGATGACTCATTCATGTGCCCAGGCATAACTCTAGTCTTCAGAGTACAATAAAGGCTACAAACAGCATAAGCCGGACTTTGAAGGGCCCTCTTTTTTCCTCTGTTCAATTCCATTGATTATGTGATATGTGTGGGCAGGTAAAAAGATAATTTGTTTCTTATTTCCAATTCTCATCTTTCTTCTGAAAAAAAACTTTTCTCTGCTTTTCTACTACTGCAATATTTTGTGAGAACACAATAAACAAAAGTCTAAAAGTTTAACATAACTCAAACAATCTGACAGACTGGAGTTGTGTGTGGGAACGCGGGCTCCGGTTGATACCTTCATTATTGATAAATGCATGCCATGATCTTGTGTGTTATATGTTAATATATTCTATTTAGCAGATGCAGTATTGCATCGCAATCTCACACAATTCATGCAAATATGTACAACAATTATATCAGCAGATTTTGTGTTTTTTTGTGTGTTTTTGTGTGGCTTAATTCATGTGAAAATATATACAATTTTGTGTGACTTAATTCGAAGGAAAATTTTTGTGCAACTACGTTCATAGGAAAAAACATTTTTGGGGGACAAACTCTTCTGAAAGTTATAGGAGCAATGCATTTTGGGCAATGGTTTCCCACACTGACTATTATTGTGTCCCTGTCACGTTCCTGACCTGTTTTCTGTTAGTTTGTGTATGTGTTAGCTGGTCAGGACGTGAGTTTGGGTGGGCAGTCTATGTTTTCTGTTTCTATGTTGGTTTAAGGGTGACCTGATATGGCTCTCAATTAGAGGCAGGTGGTTTTCATTTCCTCTGATTGAGAGCCATATTAAGGTAGGTGTTTTCACACTGTTTGTTTGTGGGTGGTTGTCTCCTGTGTCAGTATGTATGTTCGTGCCACACGGGACTGTAGCGTTTGTTTGTAGTTCGTGTCCAGGTCTGTTTTCATCGTTTATTTGTTTTGTAGTTGATTCAAGTATAGTTCGTTTTCTGTCTACGTCGTGTTTGTTGTTTTGTCGTGTCTTAAATAAATCATGTCATCATACCTCGCTGCACATTGGTCTTCAGATCCCTCTCTCCTCTCCTCGTCTGAGGAGGAGGAGGATTTAGAGTTTCGTTACAGTCCCACATTTATTTCTATAAAAAAACTATATTGTTAATCAACCATGTTGTCACCGAAATACTTATAATATAATAGTAGCTTTACGTTTTATAATTGTTTTATTAATGCCAATGCTGTTTTCTATGCTTGTTTTCGCGTAATATTTTGGGATACTTGTTCTATGTCGGATTTTATGGGGGTTGCAAGATTGGAGTAAAAAGCTGTATTTGCCTGTTTTTTGTGGTATCAATAAAGGAATTTGACTGGGGAATGGGGATACATTTTCATGATGGGAAATTCATTCCTCAATATATGTGGGGAAACAGAAGACCTGCAAAAACAATCTGTTTGTTTTAAATTCCCCTGGTGCAACTGCATGGTATTTGCAACTATAACAAGTCTGGATTATGAACAATTAAGTCATATCAATGCAGTTAAACAGGTTCATGTAAAATAATGAATTATGTTGACTTACACTTATGGCACTTCCAAGGCCATTTCATGATGATTATTACGGTCATATCAATCATGTTATATACTTAGGCTGTTATAACAAGGCATATGCCAGCATTGTAGGCCTACTGCCTCTGCCCAGAGGACTACTAGGCTTTCATGTCAACAGCCGTTAGAGCTCACTTTGCCACGTATGAGCTCTGGTTAGAGTCCCTGTTGCAGATTTCACTTTCTTCTGCTACATTGATGGAAGTGTTGGGATCACGTCTAGCTCACATCTAGTTATGTGATCTAGTGGTGGGAAGCATTCTGTTTTTCAACATCGTGTTGGGTGTATTCTTATCCCCCATAGGTTGTAAATAAACCCTTTTTAAGGTGATATAACATATATAATTATTATAGGGCTGCAGTGGCGATTTAACATGTAAATCTTGGTGGGGCAAACTAAAAAAACAAGATTTATGCATGCCAGCAAATCGACTACACAACACAACACACGCCAAACGGTTCCCACAAACTGTTAGAGCCCACATACAGCTGTCCCAACAGCAGAGTCCGAACAGCAGTCTCAACATCTTACCACTGCTATACCTGGCTATCAGCAGAGCCTTGTCTGGCAGCGAAGCAGTTCAATCAGCCTCATTAACTGCCTTTTAAAAACACATAGCTGATATGGTTGACTTGCTTAAACAAATGTGGTATATACTGACAATGGAGATGTAAAAACTATAGCATAAGGGGATGACGAGCGGATAAGAGGCAAGCTGTAAATTCGCTTAAGACATTAATTAACGGACGCAATCAATATAATTATTTGTTCAGCACTTTTGAAATGTACAGCAACAGAATTCAGAACATGGGCCATTCTTACAGTATTCTCCCTTTACACCAAGTCAGAACCGTAGGATAAATAAAGGGGGCACATAAGCAGACAATGAAGGCTCTTACAATATTCAATGATTCCGTTGCTCTAAAACAGGCTATAGGCTACATGTGCACCACCAAGTTAGAACAGTAGGCTAAATTATGAGGGGGAAAGTGGCCAAATTATTAGGGTGAGGCACATGGGCTACTAACAGCTTACTGCACAACAGCCACTCAGTATTACTTTCTTAGCTACAGTATACATATCTCCCTGGCATATTACATAATTTATGCAGCAGCATACAATGCATTTTTGGACTCACTTTTTTGTGCTGTGCTCACTTGAACAGGAAGGTGGTGCGGTGGTCCTTCTTGTGGACTCTTTCTAGAGGCCTGAAATATCGACTTGGAATTCCGAGTTGGATAACCGTTCAAAATTATTTTCCGTATGTTCCCAGTTGGAGCTAGTTTTATTCGAGTTTCCAGTTGTCTTGAACTCACTGAAGTCTGAAATTTCCCAGTTTCCAGTTGTTTTGAACGCTGCAGAAGTCATGCTGGATTGACAGCTTGGCTATATATTCAAACTTTTATGGCTCATTGCGTTAACCCCTTTTTCGTGATATCCAATTGGTAGTTATGATCTTGTCTCATCGCTACAATTCCCCTACGGACACAGCGAAGGTCGAGAGCCAAGTCACACTGCTTCTTGACACACTGCTCGCTTAACCCGGAAGCCAGCCGCACCAATGTGTCGGAGGAAACACTGACAACCGAAGTCAGCTTGCAGGTGCCTGGCCTGCCACAAGGAGCTTCAGGAGCACGATGGGACAAGGACATCCTGGCCGGCCAAACCCTCCCCTCACCTGATGATGCCGTGCCAATTGTGAGACGCCTAATGTGTCTCCTGGTCACAGCCGGCTGTAACACAGTCTGGGCCCAATCCCGGGGCTGCAGTGGCACATTAGCACTCATTGAATTTGCGATTTCCAACTTGTTCTTTAATGTTTATATCCAATGGCCGATGAGCACCGATACGTTTTATCCATAATTTATCTTCATATGACAATGATTAAAAAGGATTTGGCAGTAGATTTCCAACTTGATGCATGACGATGACTGCTTGTCTAGCTTGCTAGCTAAGATTATGAAAGTATGATGAGTCCAATCAAAGCTACTGTAAATATAACGAGATTTGACGTAATTTTATCTGTGGCCAATTACCTTGAGCCTTCTTGGATGGGCACTTCTAATGTAAGTCTATGCCAATAATTTGTGTTGTGACAAGGTAGGGGTGGTATACAGAAGATAGCCCTATTTGGTAAAAGTACATATTATGACAAGGAGGCAGTTGCAGGTTTAGAACTACTGAGTTAATTTTAAGCAACATAGATCAAAGCGGTACGAAACCCCAAAACACTCTTGTGCTCAAAATATATCTTCATAAACAAAAAAGCACAGAGTCGAACCCAAAGTGAAAAATATAAAGTTCTCAGGAAATAGTAGGAAGTAACATTTACAATGACCGACAAAGACAAATGGCAGAGGGATTATATATACAGTGATAGAGTGGGAATTAGAACCAGGTGTGTGTAATGATAACGAGATAAGTCCGGGGTTGAAGAGTGAAGGGCGTTTGCCAGCAGTAGGTTCGGCAGCAGCTAGAAGGCCGGCGACGCCGAACGCCTGAGCTGGACAGGAGGGGGAGCCAAAGCGCAGGCTGGTGTGACAGTCGCATCTGTAGGGCTGTTAAACACATAGCCGAGTGGCTGCAGACAGAATTTCTCACCATTTATTTACAGAGAGAAATTTCCATTTTATAACCGGTAGTGTCAATTGTTTACGGAAATACAGAATATGTAAAAAAATGCTAAATATACCAAAAGCCATGTTAACCATGTTAATCATTACTGAAACATGCAAACTACTAACATTTCACCAGTTGAAGATAATGATTACATGACAACTAAATACACATTTTTTATTAAAATGAATTCATACAAAAGTCAAGAGTTGGCTATAACATGAGTACAAACAAAGTGAGTGTGTGAATATGTGTGTAAGTGTTTGTGTGCGTGAGTGTATTATGATGTGTATTATAATTTCCCATCATAAAAATGTATCCCCATTTCCCAATCAAATACCTTCATCAATACCAAAACAAATCTGTCAACCCTCATAAAATTCGACATCGCCTTGTATAAATGCACTATGAAATAAATGGTGTAATGTACACGAAAAAGTGGAGCATTATATTAAATGCATTATAAAGAAAATTGTTTAATGTAGGCTCCACGAAATATGAAATACTTTATGAAGAAAATCGTGTTGGCCTACTGTTGCCTACATGAAAAATGGGCCTTTCTGACTACAAGTGCACTAGTATCCAAAAGTATTAAAACAAACAAGCATAGAAAACAGTATTGACATTAACAAAGGCTATTATTACATTATAATTAATTCCGTGACAACCTGGTTGATTAACAATATTGGGTTGTTAAAATATATATTTTTTTATTTAAATGTGTGACACAAAAAAGACAGTGAAGAACACCATTGCCCATCATGCATTGCTCTAATAACTTTAAAAAGATTGTTCCGAAGTTTGCCCCAGAAAAATGCATTTTCCTGTGAATGAAGTCGCACAGAAATGTGTCCAAAAATTAAACCACACTCCCTTATCCCAAATCAACTTGCAGTCATGTCATGAGTGAATACATTTTTTAAGACTGTGTGGTCCCGGGAATCAAACCCATTATCCTGCCATTACAAAGGCCATGCTCTAACAACTGAGGTACTGAGGACCTGTGTGCGTGCGTGCGTGCGTGCGTGCGTGCGTGCGTGCGTGATTGCGTGCGTGCGTGATTGCGTGTGAAAAGTTACATTGTTTCAAATGTGTTAAATTGAACAGCACCCCTACCCTAATGTGTTATATTTTTATGTATTTTAGTTCATGCTGCATGATGACACATTATCAACATCAGTGGCTGGATATTGGTTGGTCATGGGTAATTTCTCTGAAAGCATTGTTGAACACTAAAAGGAGGAGGAGGAGAGCACTACGATCAAATCTCTTTGTTTAAAAGGTTGAAACAGAGAGGTCAGGCAAATCAGTACCCATTTAAAAAGTATGAAGATAAACTTGAAGCCAAAAAAGGACTGCTTTTCTTTTAAGTGATCCTGTAAATATTTTATGTAGTACTTGATTACGTTTCATTTCACAGCGAATGGATATTGGACATGGACAAAGTACTATAGGTGTCACTTTGCTCTTTGAAGTCAGCTAGCTACACCATCTTATGTCAGCATATCCACATCCTCATCATCCTCACATGCATTTTTCTGAGAAATTCAATGATCATCACAGAATAAAAGACAAAACTATTTCTAATGTTCTGTCAGACAACTCCAATTAAGTTATATTAATGTTAACAAAGTAGCACAAAGACCTATATAAGTTGTGTGTCAGGTGAACCGTTTAATGGCTTTATTATTCACATCACCTTCAGCTCGCTTCCTCAAGATATTAAAGTCTAGTTCCCAATTCTAGTCAAACCTACCACAATATGATTCCATTGCAAATATATAACAGTATATTAAACCATCTGTATTAACTCAACATATCGAACATTAAAGGATGTATATTTGCTCTTAAGTGAGATAGAGAGAGAGAGAGAGAGAGAGAGAGAGAGAGAGAGAGAGAGAGAGAGAGAGAGAGAGAGAGAGGGAGAGAGAGAGAGAGAGAGAGAGAGAGAGAGAAAGAAACAGAGAGAGATTGATGAAGAACGATGGGTGTAAAATGCTGATGAAGTGCATTGGCATATTCTCATGTGGCTATTGTATGGTGACAGAATTAGCTGAACTGGTAGTGTGTAATAAGAGAGTGATTAAGACATCTCTCCCTTGACCATGTTCTCAATTATTTACAGAAATAAATGATATATACAGTATGTGACTGTGAAGTACTTCTAGTCCCTGTGTGGTCCAATAACCTGTAGAGCAGAGCTTCTCATCAGTGGCTGGGACTGAGTACAGTAAACAACACACCAGCAGAGCTGCAAACAGACAGTTCTCATCAGATTCATTCCATTCAGGATAATACAGGCAAAACCATTATCCTACGGATAAGCATCCAGATATTAAGGATGGAGAATATGCTGAAACCAATTGAGGAGGCTCATAGGAGGCCTGTGATGTGTCATTATCAGTATTGTCCATCACTGAGTTCTGGTCTCTATGAGAAACGAGTGACAGACTCTAACAGAGAGACTTAATAAGAGACTGGTGAATGGAAAATGCTGGATTTTACAGAGGACAATGTCTACATCCCAAATGGCACCCAATTCCCTATGTAGTGCACTATTTTTGACAAGGGCCCTGGTCAAAAGTACTGCACTACATAGGGAATAGGGTGGCATTTTGGGACAGTACATATTTTAATAAAAACGTTTCATATTAGTCAATATTCAGCTATTCAGATTGAATGATAATACTTAAGATCTGCTGTGAGTACCTTTATAATGGATAAATGAAAGAATAAGGCTTGTACAATTATTAGGATAATAGACAAGTACATTCTGAGAAAATATAGCCTTCAGTATCCTAATAAGAAGTGGGACACTAGTAAACCAGAACAACATAAAGATGGTTGGAAATTCAACCGATTAATGTATCTGTTGTACAAATAATGAATCAATTATCAATCTGAAATAAAGGTTACATTCGTGTTATCAGAATGTTGAGACCAAACTCAGAATGCTTTGATTACTTCTGTAGGTTTATGTTTACTTCTGTAGGTTTATGTTTTAAAGTTTTAACACCAGTTGTAAAAACTGCAATTAAAAATGTGCAGCTTATTTTGGTCATAACCATGGATACCTCTGATTATTTCAGGCATTTCATTTGCATTTACATGTATTTTATTGTCTTCCCATTGGGAATAGAGTCTGGGCAGCCAACAATTACATACCTTAAAGCAAAGCATGTTTCTAATTAATAGTTTACTATTATAAGTTCATTTAGTTAAATTGGGGTCACCTTTATCTTGGGGGCGCATGCCTGTCCCTTTCTGAAATCTTCCCCTACATTTCCATTCAAGTAAAGGAACATTGCCACAGCCACAGAGCAGCTCAAGGTTATCTTCAAGTCAAATCAATTGATAATGTTTTGTTTTATAAGGAGCTCTCTATGGTAGCACCTCAAAGGATGCAATTACAGGTGCAATATGGTAACTCAGTATTGTGTGGTTGTGTATGCTTAGTAGGGTTGAATGGCGGGAACTCGGTTAACAATATTTACCAGGATTTACTACCCAAAACAACTCCCTTTTCCCCTGGATAAATAACTGCAAGAAACCTGTAAATTCTAATATATGATTTCTATGAACAGCATGGCGTGAAATGGAACGGTTAAATTATAGCTGTGTTCGAATACCCAATACTAACATACTGTATACTACATACTTCATGAGTATATACTACATATCATATACTATTAGTTAATTTTAGTACTACTAGTACTATAAACAAACAGTATGCTTTCAGTTGAGAATACTAGCTCTTCGCCTGTTTACCGGAAGTTGATGCTGCTGCAATGCAACCTCTTGCTAGTAAGTTAGCATAACAAATTACTAGCTAGACATTTTAGGACTTTGGGTGTGTTCTTGAATTCAATGTGGAGTGCCAGAGTCCGCTCGTAAATTCAGAGCATTGTCAGATTGTCAGTTTGTAAATTCAGAGAGTTTCGCTCTCGGGACACTTGGGCCAAGGAGTAGGGCTGATTTGAGCGTTCTGGCCTTACAACGGCAGTCAAGCACCCAAGCTAAAGTTGGCTAGCTTGCTAGCTACTTCCAGACACAAAAGAGACCACTCTGACTATTTTACTCGCCCTAGCAGAGCTGGTTAGGCAGTTTTCATGTTATCCAGAGCGCTGGTGACTATAACTATGTTGCTGGCAACAATTTAATTTAGCTTTTTTTGCCATCATTTACTGACACTGGCCACTTTCAACGGGTGTTGACACACTGTAAATTCAATATTCTGAGCTTTACCATTTAGCTAAGCTAAGAATGACGAGAATAATCAAGTCAATAAACGTTGAGTAATTAGATAGCCTATAGTTAATATACTGGCAAGTTTGATGTATAAGTAGCCAACTAACATTAGGTAGCTAGCTAACATACCGGTACATACTGCTGTAATGATATGCTATGTGGTTCGTAAGGACAGCGTAGCTATCAAATTGTCAGCCAACATAACGTGTAAGGTAACTTATTTGAAGTCATTACTTTATTACATTGCTCAACATTTTCTTAACATTTGTCATAATTAGTTAAAGCAATGAATTTGTATCTGCTCTCGTTGTACTTCAGCTGCATATTTTCTGCCATTTTCTTCAAATCTGAAAACGTTGTGAACCCTGCCCATTTCCCGAAGAATTGCATTATGGGCCCTAAAGTATGGAAATAGTGTCCTCTGCCTGTATACTTCATATTTGGGCGAATTTAGTACAACATCCGGGAACTTTTGGCATACTAACTATATCCATATATACTCAACTCACGTCACAAATAGTACGGTTAGTATGAGTATTCGAAAACAGCTTTTATGCGATGTCTAAATCTAGCTTCTCTACGGCCTCTGCATGATGAATCAACGCTTGTGGGGACAGACCCATCACAGTATGGAGCGCGCAGTTCACAATGTACAGTATGTAGACCTATCATCTCATGATAACTTTTTTTCTTGTGACAGGTAGGTTAGATTTAGATTTGATGCAGATTAGCCTATGTTGCAATAATATAAAGACTGAATGCGCGTCTAATTTATCCATCTCCATCTGGTTTTCAGGGGTCACCTTGTTTTTTAATTGTAGAGATTATTTTTTTCATTGCAGCTAAAGAGTTTTAAAGTGTTGGTCCCATGAGCTGAAATATAAAATCCCAGAAATGTTCTATACACACAAAAAGCTAATTTTTCTCAAATTTTGTGCACACAGTTTTGTATATCCCTGTTAGTGAGCATTAATCCTTTACCAAGATAATCCCTCCACTTGACAAGTGTGGCATATCAAGAAGCTGATTAAACAGCATGATCATTACACAGGTGCACCTTGCGCTGGGGACAATAAAAGGCCACTATAAAATGTGCAGTTTTGTCACACAACAACACAATCTCACACTCAATTCGTGCAACTCTGAGCAAAAAGTATTTCAGCAGATTTCAAACGTTTATGTGTGGCTTAATTCATGCGAAAAGACACATTTTTGTGCGACTTAATTCGTAGGAAAATACATTTTTCAGGGTCAAACTTCGGAATAATCTTTTGAAAGTTATTAGAGCAATGCATAACGGGCAATGGTGTGCCACACTGGCTTTTTTATTGTGTCACATATTTGTTTTCTTTGCTTGTTTTCTCTTAATACTTTGGGACACTGGTGCACTTGTAGTCAGAAAGGCCCTTTATTTGTGTAGGTGTCACGACTTCCGCCGAAGTCGGCCCCTCTCCTTGTTCGAGCGGTGTTCGTTGATCGACGTCACCGATCTTCTAGCCATCACTGATCCATTTTTCATTTTCCATTGGTTTTGTCTTGTCTTCCATCACACCTGGTTCCAATCCCATCAATTACATGTTGTGTATTTAACCCTCTCTTTCCCTTCATGTCCTTGTCGGTGATTGTTTGATTGTATGTTTGTGCAAGTTATGTGTTGGTGTGCGACGGGTTTTGTACCCACTTTGATTATTTTATATATTTTGGTTTTTGGAGTTTTGTTAAGTTTTATTAAACGACTCCGTTTATACCAAGTTCGTTCTCCTGCGCCTGACTTCCCTGCCACCAACACGCACCCATTACAGTAGGCCACTGTTGCCAACACAATTTTCTTCATAAAGTATTTCATATTTTGTGGAGACTACATTGAACAATTTTCTTTATAATGCTTTTAATACAAGGCTCCACTTTTTCATGTACATTACACCATTTCTTTCATAATGCATTTTATAAAAGGCTATGTTGCATTTTATGAGGGTTGCCAGATTGGAGAAAAAGACAGATTTTTATTTTGTGGTATCGATGAAGGTATTAAATTAGGGAATGGGGATACATGGGAAATTATACTAAACACACAAACACTTACTTTGTTTGTACTCATGTTATAGTCAACTCTTGACTTTTGTATGAATTATATATTTTTTATATATATTTGTAGTGACGCTGCTAGCATTGCGATGCTGTGCATTAGACTGCTGCGCAACTCGGGAGGTCCTGTATGAATTATTTTTAATACAATATTTGCATCTAGTTTAACTGGTAAATTTTTGTAGTTTGCATGTTTCAGTTATGATTCACATGGTTAAATAGTCGGACATCTCTGCTTGATTTAGCTTTTGCTATATTTGTCATTTTATACATATTCTGTTTTTCCACTGAAGAAATCAATTATTTATCAACACACTACTGTAAATAAGTGGACACTACTTGCTCTCCGTAAATTAATGGTGAGAATTAACTAGGCAAGTCAGCTAAGAACAAATTCTTATTTACAATGACAGCCTACCGGGGAACAGTGGGTTAACTACCTTGTTCAGGGGCAGGAAGACAGATTTTTACCTTGTCAGCTCAGGGATTTGATCCAGAAACCTTTCAGTTACTGGCCCAACACTCTAACCACTAGGTTACCTGCCACCCCAATAATAATTTTGCAAGTTCTATCACCTTAAAAAGGGTTTATTTACAACCTCTGGGGTATAACATGTTGGGCAAAGTGGTACAAGAGAGTCTGACATATAACCCCTAACTTGAGTTCAGTCTTCGCCAATGAGAACCAAGAGGAGCTTCGTCCTTTATGATTAGTCTTGATTCTAGGCTATAGAAAATCCTACATCCATCTCATTAGATCAGAACAGGATGGATCAACATATTACTGGTTTGCATCCTAAAAAAAGTCTAGTTGTGTTTTGCTGCATAACACACTTACATTATCTGTCTACCCATGTGATGTGGATCAACACCATGGTTGTAATAACACTTTAAACAGATCGTTTGTAAAGGTGTAGAATGTGTTTGTTTTGGGTAAGTTAACTATGTAAATTAGACAATCACATAGGAGTTTCTTCTGAATAACTGGTCAGGGCATACCACTTCCCATTTAGCTTCAGACAACTTTAATGTAAGGCTTCATCACACCTGTAGTGACTACTTCTATCCGTTACGCCCATTGTTGCTTATCCATTGTTCACTAGATATATCAATGTAATTACACCCAACACAATGTTGAAAAACAGAATGCTTCCCACCACTAGATCACATAACTAGAGGTGAGCTAGACGTGATCCCAACATTTCCACCAATGTAGCAGAAGAAAGTGAAATCTGCAACAGGGACTCTAACCAGGGCTCATACGTGGCAAAGTGAGCTCTAACGGCTGTTGACATGAAAGCCTAGTAGGTCTCTGGGCAGAGGCAGTAGGCCTACAATGCTGGCATACGCCTTGTTACAACAGCCTAAGTATATAACATGATTGACATGACCATAATAATCATCATGAAATGGCCTTGGAAGTATTTATATTATTATATTATGTATTTCGGTGACAACCTGGTTGATTAACAGTATTGGGTTGTTAACACGTTTGTTTTTATATAAATAAATGTGGGACACAAAAAAAGACAATGTAGAACACCATTGCCCAAAATGCATTGACCAATAACTTTCGAAAGGATTGTTCCGAAGTTTGCCCCCGAAAAACGTGTAAAGGCAGTCAATGTTGTTCTCCCCCTTAGACGAGAAGGAGCATGGATAGGACCAAGATGCGGATTGAGGGAAATAAGCCATCTTTTAATGAAAAAACAGCAAACAAGACACTACAAACTACAAAACAACAAACGTGACTAACCTTCAACTGTCCTGTGAGGACACAGGAACAAACACCCACAAAACACCAGTGAAACCCTGGCTGCCTTTGTATGACTCTCAATTAGAGACAAACAATACACACCTGTCTCTAATTGAGAATCATACCAGGCCGAACACAAAACCCCACATAGAAATACAAACATAGACAAACCCACCCAACTCACGCCCTGACCAACTAAAATGAATACAAAACAAAGGAAAACAGGTCAGGAACGTGACAAAACGCATTTTCCTACGAATTAAATCGCACAAACATGTGTATTTGAACACTAATTATGCCACACAAAAATGCACAAAATCTGCTGAAATACTTTTTGTACATGTTCACTGGATAAAAAAAATATATATATTATGTCCCCTCCACTTCTAAAGCCAAAGTGGCGCACCTGGTTATGCATAATAAGCTTATAATTTATAGCCTCTGTCTCTTGCCCAATACGCAAGCACCTGTGCTCCGCTGGCGTCTCCTTAAAAAACGCTCTTTAGCTCTTGGAGTCCCATACAGGAAAAGCTAGACTAGAATAGCTTGTTGGACATTTTTGTTGTTGTTGCATTTGTTATACCAATAGACTTTTCGAAGAGGGACGCAAGCTCTTTTTACTAAATGTTAAATACAGCAGCCAATAGAACTCATGGGTAGTTTGAAAGAAGAGTGAATGTGCGATCGTGGTAGGCTATAGCAGTTATTTATTCAGACCCAAAACCATTCAATCTTCGTGAAGAGAAGTGCAAGCCTTGTTCATATAATTCTAGTCCAATATTATTTAAGGATGTCATTAGAATGATTAAGATAAGGACACTAAAGCTTATTTTATTCAACTGTTGAAAGCGAGGAAGAATGAAGCAACAAAACAGAGAGAAACGGCGGTAGGCTAATAACATTAGGGGAAGTATTATGAAAGGTACATATGTGTCAGCCTACAATATACAGTGGGGCAAAAAAGTATTTAGTCAGCCACCAATTGTGCAAGTTCTCCCACTTAAAAAGATGAGAGAGGCCTGTAATTTTCATCATAGGTACACTTCAACTATGACAGACAAAATGAGAAAAAAAATCCAGAAAATCACATTGTAGGATTTTTTATGAATTTATTTGCAAATTATGGTGGAAAATAAGTATTTGGTCAACTACAAACAAGCAAGATATCTGGCTCTCACAGAACTGTAACTTCTTCTATAAGAGGCTCCTCTGTCCTCCACTCGTTACCTGTATTAATGGCACCTGTTTGAACTTGTTATCAGTATAAAAGACACCTGTCCACAACCTCAAACAGTCACACTCCAAACTCCACTATGGCCAAGACCAAAGAGCTGTCAAAGGACACCAGAAACAAAATTGTAGACCTGCACCAGGCTGGGAAGACTGAATCTGCAATAGGTAAGCAGCTTGGTTTGAAGAAATCAACTGTGGGAGCAATTATTAGGAAATGGAAGACATACAAGACCACTGATAATCTCCCTCGATCTGGGGCTCCACGCAAGATCTCACCCTGTGGGGTCAAAATGATCACAAGAACGGTGAGCAAAAATCCCAGAAACACACGGGGGGACCTAGTGAATGACCTGCAGAGAGCTGGGACCAAAGTAACAAAGCCTACCATCAGTAACACACTACGCCGCCAGGGACTCAAATCCTGCAGTGCCAGACGTGTCCCCCTGCTTAAGCCAGTACATGTCCAGGCCCGTCTGAAGTTTGCTAGAGAGCATTTGGATGATCCAGAAGAAGATTGGGAGAATGTCAGATGGTCAGATGAAACCAAAATATAACTTTTTGGTAAAAACTCAACTCGTCGTGTTTGGAGGACAAAGAATGCTGAGTTGCATCCAAAGAACACCATACCTACTGTGAAGCATGGGGGTGGAAACATCATGCTTTGGGGCTGTTTTTCTGCAAAGGGACCAGGACGACTGATCCGTGTAAAGGAAAGAATGAATGGGGCCATGTATCGTGAGATTTTGAGTGAAAACCTCCTTCCATCAGCAAGAGCATTGAAGATGAAACGTGGCTAGGTCTTTCAGCATGACAATGATCCCAAACACACCACCCGGGCAACGAAGGAGTGGCTTCGTAAGAAGCATTTCAAGGTCCTGGAGTGGCCTAGCCAGTTTCCAGATCTCAACCCCATAGAAAATCTTTGGAGGGAGTTGAAAGTCCGTGTTGCCCAGCAGCAGCCCCAAAACATCACTACTCTAGAGGAGATCTGTATGGAGGAATGGGCCAAAATACCAGCAACAGTGTGTGAAAACCTTGTGAAGACTTACAAAAAAACGTTTGACCTCTGTCATTGCCAACAAAGGGTATATAACAAAGTATTGAGATAAACGTTTGTTATTGACCAAATACTTATTTTCCACCATAATTTGCAAATAAATTCATAAAAAATCCTACAATGTGATTTTCTGGATTTTTTTTTCTCATTTTGTCTGACATAGTTGAAGTGTACCTATGATGAAAATTACAGGCCTCTCTCATCTTTTTAAGTGGGAGAACATGCACAATTGGTGGCCGACTAAATACTTTTTTCCCCCACTGTATATACAAATAGGCCCTATTATATTTCAAAATTAAAGTTGACTTCACTAGCCTATACTTGTAACTTTGTACGCCGCATGTGCTGCAGCAGAATCGCATGTTCTCTTCTGCTTAATCATGGTTTAAACAATGTGCGTAATTCCAGTCCGTATAATACAGTATAATACAATACAGTACAGTAATACACTCAAAAAGATAAGCTGCTGGAGCTAGTTTAATTTATTTAACCAAGAGAGCACATACAGTTGAAGTTGGAAGGTTACATACACTTAGGTTGTAGTCATTAAAACTAGTTTTTCAACCACTCCACAAATGTCTTGTTAACAAACTATAGTTTTGGCAAGTCAGTTAGGACATCTACTTTGTGCATGACACAAGTCATTTTTCCAACAATTGTTTACAGACAGATTATTTAACTTATAATTCACTGTATCACAATTTCAGTGGGTCAGAAGTTTACATACACTAAGTTGACTGTGCCTTTAAACAGCTTGGAAAATGTCAGAAAATGATGTCATGGCTTTAGAAGCTTCTGATAGGCTAATTGACATAATTTGAGTCAATTGGAGGTGTACCTGTGGATTTATTTCAAGGCCTACCTGCAAACACAGTGCCTCTGCTTGACATAATGGGAAAATCAAAAGAAATCAGCCAAGACCTCAGAAAAAAAATTGTAGACCTCTACAAGTCTGGTTCATTCTTGGGAGCAATTTCCAAACGCCTGAAGGTACCATGTTCATCTGTACAAACAATAGTACACAAGTATAAACACCATGGGACCACGCAGCCGTCATACCGCTCAGGAAGGAGACACGTTCTGTCTCCTAGAGAGGAACATACTTTGGTGCGAAAAGTGAAATCAATCCCAGAACAACAGCAAAGGACCTTGTGAAGATGCTGGAGGAAACAGGTACAAAAGTATCTATATCCACAGTAAAACGAGTCCTATATCGACATAACCTGAAAGGCCACTCAGCAAGGAAGAAGCCACTGCTCCAAAACCGGCATAAAAAAGCCAGACTTTTGCAACTGCACATGGAGACAAAGATTGTACTTTTGGAGAAATGTCCTCTGGTCTGATGAAACAAAAATAGAACTGTTTGGCCATAGTGAGCATTGTTATGTTTGCAGGAAAAAGGGGGAGGCTTGCAAGCCGAAGAACACCATCCCAACCGTGAAGCACGGGGGTGGCAGCATCATGTTGTGGGGGTGCTTTGCTGCAGGAGGGACTGGTGCACTTCACAAAATAGATGGCATCATGAGGAAGAAAAATCATGTAGATATATTGAAGCAACATCTCCAGACATCAGTCAGGAAGTTAAAGCTTGGTTGCAAATGGGTCTTCCAAATGAGCAATGACACCAAGCATATTTCCAAAGTTGTGGGAAAAGGACTTAAGGACAACAAAGTCAAGGTATTGGAGTGGCCATCACAAAGCCCTGACCTCAATCCAATAGAAAATTTGTGGGCAGAACTGATAAAGCTTGTGCGAGCAAGTAGGCCTACAAACCTGACTCAGTTACACCAGCTCTGTCAGGAGGAATGGGCCAAAATTCACCCAACTTATTGTGGGAAGCTTGTGGAAGGATACCTGAAGTGTTTGACCCAAGTTAAACAATTTAAAGGCAATGTTACCAAATACTAATTGAGTGTATGTAAACTTCTGACCCACTGGGAATGTGATGAACGAAATAAAAGCTGAAATAAATCATTCTCTCTACTATTATTCTTACATTTCACATTCTTAAAATAAAGTGGTGATCCTAACTGACCTAAGACAGGGAATTTTTACTAGGATTAAATGTCAGGAATTGTGAAAAACGGAGTTTAAATGTATTTGGCTAAGGTATACAGTATGTAAACTTCCTACTTCAACTGTAGCTAGCTGCGTCTATGTATGCCACATGTGCTGCAGCAGAATCGCATGTTCTCTTCTGCTCTTGTGTTTTTCTCTAGTGTATAATGTGCAGTAGCCTATATCATACATGTACTGGATAACAGCACAATCATTTGGGCTTTTTTGGACTTGGCTCATTAAATGTTGTTAATGTAGGGTATTTGATATATGTCTCATCAGGCTCAGGTAGCATCAGGTTTTAATTTTCATGCTGATCAAGGCTCTTGTCAAATCCAGACATTTATATGCTTTATAATGCTTTTGAATGACACTTCCAGTTTGTTCTCGGAATGGAACAATTTTAAAATACCTGGAAAATATTCAACCCTAATACTTAGTGTCTGTGAATGTTGTGTTTATGCCATATAGCATCAGCTGTAGATGAGGTCATTCATGTTTAGGATAAGTTAGAGGCATTTGGCATAATTTACTGTCCAATCTATCCACTTCCAACACAGCGCACCATTATCACAGACTGTTACACTTGAATGTTTTTGTGTGACTTTCCATTACTTTTTTTTGGAAAGATAATTCCTTATTTTTTTGTATGGCAGATGGATCGTTCAGATTGAACTATAATTGCTTTATCAATCATCAATGGCTGCACGCACATGTGAACAGGGATAGAAAGTGAGATGGGCATAGGGGCTTCATCAATATGTTCCACTGGGACCTGATATCTCACTGGGGAAATATGAAGCAAGACGCATCACCAACTTAACATTCATCCATAGCATGGGTGCTAAAGATGGATTTCATCAAACTTCCCTGAGGAGGGAAGGACATGTTCAATTCAATTTAAATTGTGTTGAGTTTGACACGTTTTAGACGTCTCACAATTTTGTCACATTGTCAGAGTGACAGAGAGACAAAAACCCCAGAGAGAGGCAACCCCCTTTCAAAAGCAATCACCAGTAGTACCAGAACAAGAAACAACTACCATAACTTGATCTAGGGAGGGACTAAGCAATGTTGAGAAAAACAGTTTGCTTTTGGATTGATATGTTAAAAATGGAACCAAAATGAATGTGTACTAAAATTCCCATTTGAGAATGGAGGTGGTGTTGCACAATCTATCGTTATGATTGAATGTGTATATTTCAGTCAATTTGCTCTGTGCCTCACAGTTGAGTGGAGTTCAATTTTATACAAAGAAGAAACATAATGACTTTAGAGAGCAAAATCTCAGTGGACCCTTAATACAAGAGCTTACAACAGATCAACATTTCCTTGGGGTGCAAGTCATTCTTTGTCCCTGTGGATTAACTAGCTAGTCAGACACTCAGGAATGTCTTCCTCTCAAAGATGCATTCTGAAATGGCCAAGTACCAATTGAGAATATCTCACTATTGGGTTGTTGGTCAATCTGTAGAATGCTATTGAAGCAGACCTATTGAGTTAATTGAGGTATACTTATACTACCGTTCAAAAGTTTGGGGTCACTTGGAAATGTCCTTGTTTTTGAAAGAAAAGCTATTTTTTTGTCCATTAAAATAACATCAAATAGATCAGAAATATAGTGTAGACATTGTTAATGTTGTAAATGACTATTGTAGCTGGAAACGGCAGATTTTTGATAGAATATCTACGTAGGCGTACCGAGGCCCATTATCACCAACTATCACTCCTGTGGTCCAGTGGCACATTGTGTTAGCTTATCCAAGTTTAAAAAGCTAATTGATCATTAGAAAACCCTTTTGCAATTATGTTAGCACAGCTGAAAACTGTTGTGCTTATTAAAGACTAGTTGAGACGAGTTGAGTGTCTGGAGCATCAGCATTTGTGGGTTCGATTACAGGCTCAAAATGGCCAGAAACAAAGAACTTTCTTCTGAAACTGGTCAGTCTATTCTTGTTCTGAGAAATGAAGGCTATTCCATGCGAGAAATTGCCAAGAAACTGAAGATCTCGAACAACACTCTGTACTACTCCGTTCACAGAACAGCACAAACTGGCTCTAAACAGGATAGAAAGAGGAGTGGGAGGCCCCGGTGCACAACTCAGCAAGTGGACAAGTACATTAGAGTGTCTAGTTTGAGAAACAGACGCCTCACAAGTCCTCAACTGGCAGCTTCATTAAATAGTACCCGCAAAACATCAGTCTCAATGTCAACAGTGAAGAGGCGACTCCAGGATGCTGGCCTTCTAGGCAGAGTTGCAAAGAAAAAGCCATATCTCAGACTGGCAATAAAAAGATTAAGATGAGCAAAAGAACACAGACACTGGACAGAGGAACTCTGCCTAGAAGGCCAGAATCCCGGAGTCGCCTCTTCACTGTTGACGTAAAGAGGCAATGAAGGCAACGTGTTATCAAGGTGAACACGTAACCAGCCAAAACCAGCCATCTCGTTTCACATAATCTCAGTGAGCTTCATTGCATTGTAATAATTTAGCAATTTGCAGATTAGTAAATAATATTTTCATAGATTCTGTATGTTGTTTGTTGGTCTTGTTTATTTGTTATAAGTATGTGTGTAAACCATTTCCAATTCAGTGTATGAGACTGCTGATAAAGAGATAAAACATGTCTCCTCTCCACTATGAAGGGCTGACAAGCTCAGCAGGGGTAGTTACCATGAGGATGATAAATATTTCACAAAGCCCCAGTCAACTGTGTGAAGTTAGCTGCGTTTGGAAGACAAAATAGAGAGTAGAGTAAAGAAACAGGTCAATAATAGTCATTTGAAACATGTTTTTCTTGTTGAGGCTCTCTATTGAGGCTCTAAAACTGATGTCTATTAACAGCCTCCACTGATGCAAGTGCAGAAACATATTTATCACTCATCCAAATTTATATTTGTACAAAAATCATATCAAGAACACTGAATGAGAGAGAGCAAGTGAGAGAGAGGAAGAGAGAGAGAGAAAGAGAGAGAGAGGAAGAGTGAGAGAGAGAAAGAGAGAGAGAAAGAGAGAGAGATCGAGTGAGAGAGAGGAAGAGCGAGAGAGGGTGAGAGAGGGGAAGAGAGAGAGAGAGAGAGAGAGAGAGAGAGAGAGAGAGAGAGAGAGAGAGAGAGAGAGAGAGAGAGAGAGAGGAAGAGTATCAGAACTGTTTAGTGAGCGCTCCAGCTGAAGTGTTGAGACACTAAAGAAATGTGCAGAAGAAAACAACGGTAAAATCAAACAGAATACTTTCTATTTGACCTCATTCAAATCACCCTGTAGTGCTTTCATCTACTGGGAAAGGTGCCAGACTATACAATAGAAGTATTGTTTTTGGGAGGTAGAATTTTCATTTTGACAGCTCATTGAGACAATATTAAACTAATTCCCTCCATTTATTTGCACACACATTGCATCCCCTGATACCAAACAGAATCTACCATGTTTCCAAGTTATGATGAAACTGCCAGACTCAAATACTCTGATCAATATTTGAGATAAAAACATCTCAATATTATTTTCCTCAGATAATGATGGCACATCTAAATAATCTGAAAGTATGTCAATAGACGGGGGAAACATTGCTTCCTAACTGAATTAAGCTAGTGATTTCCCCATCTACACTGAACAAAAATATAAACATAACATGTAAAGTGTCGGTCCCATGTTTCATGAGCTGAAATAAAAGATCCCAGAAATGTTCCACAAAAAGCTTATTTCTCTCAAATTTGTGCACAAATGTGTTTACATATCAATAAGCTGATTAAACAGCATGACCATTACACAGGTGCAACTGTAAAAAACGAAAGGCCACTCTAAAATGTGCAGTTTTGTCACACAATACAATGCCACAGATGTCTCAATTTTGAGGGAGCGTACAATTGGCATGCTGACTGCAGGAATGTCCACCAGAGCTGTTGCCAGAGAACTGAATTTCCATTTCTCTACCATACGTCGCCTCCAACATTGTTTTACAAAATTTGACAATATGTCCAACCGGCCTCACAAACGCAGACCACATGTAACCACGCCAGCCCAGGACCACCACATCTGGCTTCTTCATCTGTGGGATCATCTGAGACCAGCCACCCGGACAGCTGATGAAACTGAGGAGTATTTCTGTCTGCAATAAAGCCTTTTTGTAAGGAAAAACTCATTCTGATTGGCCAGGTCTGGCACCCCAGTAGATGTGCCTGGCTCCCAAGTGGGTGGCCCTGTCCCAAGTGGGTGGCCCAGGCCCAACCATGGCTGCACCCCTGGCCAGTCATGTGAAGTCCATAGACTGGGGCCTAATTAATTTATTTCAATTGACTGATTTCCTTATGAACTGTAACTCATTAAAATCATTGAAATTGTTGCATGTTGCGTTTATATTTTTGTTCAGTATAAGTATGTTTCCTTTGTTCATATTGTAGAAACAGTACAGCGTGCATATGACCAATGTTTTAGAGATGCTAATTTATGCTTAACCGGTCTATGCCTAATCACAGCCTGCACTGAGTAAGGCATTATGCATGATGTTATAATAATAGGTCTAGAAAGGTATTTGAAAACATTACATTCTCAGATCCCAATTCAAATAAAATAAAATAAGTGTATTAGTCACATGCACCGAATACAACAGGTGTAGGTAGACCTTACAGTGAAAAGCTTAATTACGAGCCCCGAACCAACAATGCAGTTTTAAAAAATACGGATATGAATAAGAAATAAAAGTAACAAGTAATTAAGAGCAGCAGTAAAACAACAATAGCGAGACTATATAGAGGGGGGTACCGATACAGAGTCAATATGCGTGGGCACCAGTTAGTTGAGGTAGTATGTACATGTAGGTAGAGTTATTAAAGTGACTATGCATAGATGATAACAACAGAGATTGGCAGCGGTGTACAAGAGAGGGGGAGGGAAAGCAAATAGTCTGGGTAGCCATTTGATTAGATGTTCAGGAGTCTTATGACTTGGGGGTAGAAGCTGTTTAGAAGCATCTTGGACCTAGAATTGGCACTCCGGTACCGCTGCTGTGCGGTAGCAGAGAGAACAGTCTATGACTAGGGTGGCTAGAGTCTTTGACAATTTGTAGGGCCTTCCTCTGACACCACCTGGTATAGAGGTCCTGGATGTCAGGAAGCTTGGCCCCAGTGATGTACTGGGCTGTTCGCACTACCCTCTGTAGTGCCTTGCGGTCGGAGGCCGAGCAGTTGTCATACCGGGCAGTGATGCAACCCGTCAGGATGCTCTCGATGGTGCAGCTGTAGAACCTTTTGAGGATCTGAGGACCCATGCCAAATCTTTTCAGTCTCCTGAGGAGGAATAGGTTTTGTCACACCCTCTTCACAACTGTCTTGGTGTGCTTGGACCATGATAGTTTGTTGGTGATGTGGACACCAATGAATTTTAAGCTCTCAACCTGCTCCACTGCAGCCCCGTCAATGAAAATGGGGGCGTGCTCGGTCCTATTTTGACTGTAGTCCAAAATCATCTCCTTTGTCTTGATCACGTTGAGGGAGAGGTTGTTGTCCTGGCACTACACAGCCAGGTCTCTGACCTCCTCCTATTAGGCTGTCTCATTGTTGTCGGTGATCAGGCCTATCACTGTTGCGTCATCGGCAAATGTAATGATGGTGTTGGAGTCGTGCCTGGCCATGCAGTCATGAGTGAACAGGGAGTACAGGAGGGGACTGAGCACGCACCCCTGAGGGGCACGTGTGTTGAGGATCAGTGTTGTTACCTACCCTTAACACCTGGGGGCGGCCCGTCAGGAAGTCCAGGATCCAGTTGCAGAGGGAGGTGTTTAGTCCCAGGGTCCTGAGCTTATTGATGAGCTTTGAGGGCACTATGGTGTTGAACGCTGAGCTGTAGTCAATGAATAGCATTCTCACATAGGTGTTCCTTTTGTCCAGGTGGGAAAGGGCAGTGTGGAGTGCAATAGAGATTGCATCATCTGTGGATCTCTTGGGGCGGTATGTAAATTGGAGTAGGTCTGGGGTTTCTGGGATAATGGTGTTGATGTGAGCCATGACCAGCCTTTCAAAGCACTTCATGGCTACAGACGTGAGTGCTACGTTTTGGTAGTCATTTAGGCAGGTTACCTTAGTGTTCTTGGGCACAGGCACTATGGTGGTCTGCTTAAAACATGTTGTTATTACAGACTCGGACAGGGAGAGGTTGAAAATGTCAGTGAAGACACTTGCCAGCGTATGCTCGCAGTACACGTCCTGGTAATCAGCGCATTCTTTGTCAGCGCATGCTCGCAGTACACGTCCTGGTAATCAGCGCATTCTTTCAGTCAGTGCATGCTCGCAGTACACGTCCTGGTAATCTGTCTGGCCCTGCAGCCTTGTGAATGTTGACCTGTTTAAGGTCTTACTCTCATCGGCTGCGGAGAGTGTGATCACACAATCTCCCGGAACAGCTGGTGCTCCCATGCATGTTTCAGTGCTATTTGCCTCGAAACGAGCATAGAAGTAGTTTAGCTCGTCTGGTAGGATTGTGCCACTTGGCAGCTCACGACTGTGATTCCCTTTGTAGTCTGTAATGGTTTGCAAGCCCTGCCACATTTTTATTTTATTTTATTTCACCTTTATTTAACCAGGTAGGCTAGTTCTCATTTGCAACTGCAACCTGGCCAAGATAAAGCAAAGCAGTTCGACACATACAACAACACAGAGTTACACATGGAATATACAAACATACAGTTAAAAGTACAGTAGAAACAATAACACAAAAAGTCTATATACAGTGAGTTCAAATGAGGTAAAATAAGGGAGTTAAGGCAATAAATAGGCCATGGTGGCGAAGTAATTACAATATAGCAATTAAACACTGGAGTGATAGATGTGCAGAAGATGAATGTGCAAGTAGAGATACTGGGGTGCAAAGGAGCAAGATCAATAAATAAATACAGTATGGGGATGAGGTAGTTTGATGGGCTGTTTACAGATTGGCTATGTACAGGTGCAGGGATCTGTGAGCTGCTCTGACAGCTGGTGCTTAAAGCTAGTGAGGGAGATATGAGTCTCCATCTTCAGTGATTTTTGCAGTTCGTTCCAACCATTGGCAGCAGAGAACTGGAAGGAAAGGCGACAAAGTATGAACTGGCTTTGGGGGTGACCAGTGAGAAATACCTGCTGGAGCGCGTGCTATGAGTGGGTGCTGCTATGGTGAACAGTGAGGTGAGATAAGGCGGGGCTTTATCTAGCAGACACTTGTAGATGACCTGGACCCAGTGGGTTTGGCGACGAGAGTGAAGCGAGGGCCAGCCAACGAGAGCTTACAGGTCGCAGTGGTGGGTAGTATATGGGGCTTTGGTGACAAAACGGATGGCACTGTGATAGACTGCATCCAATTTGTTGAGTAGAGTGTTGGAGGCTATTTTATAAATGACATCGCCGAAGGCGAGGATCGGTATAATGGTCAGTTTTACGAGGGTATGTTTGGCAGCATGAGTGAAGGATGCTTTGTTGTGAAATAGGAAGCCGATTCTAGATTTAATTTTGTATTGGAGATGCGTAATGTGCGTCTGGAAGGAGAGTTTACAGTCTAACCAGACACCTAGTTATTTGTAGTTATCCACATATTCTAAGTCAGAGCCGTCCAGAGTAGTGATGCTGGACAGGCAGGCAGTGATCGGTTGAAGAGCATGCATTTAGTTTTGCTTGCATTTAAGAGCAGTTGGAGGCCACGGAAGGAGAGTTGTATGGCATTGAAGCTCGTCTGGAGGTTAGTTAACACAGTGTCCAAAGAAGGGCCAGAAGTATACAGAATGGTGTCATCTGCGTAGAGGTGGATCAGAGAATCACCAGCAGCAAGAGCGACATCATTGATGTATACAGAGAAGAGAGTCGGCCTGAGAATTGAACCCTGTGGCACCCCATAGAAACTTCCAGAGGTCCGGATTTGACACACTGAACTCTATCAGAGAAGTAGTTGGTGAACCAGGCGTGGCAATCATTTGAGAAAACAAGGTTGTTGAGTCTGCCAATAAGAATGTGGTGAATAACAGAGTCGAAAGCCTTGGCCAGGTCGATGAATGCAGCTGCACAGTAATGTCTCTTATCGATGGAGGTTATGATATCATTTAGGACCTTGAGCGTGGCTGAGGTGCACCCATGACCAGCTCGGAAACCTGATTGCATAGCGGAGAAGGTACAGTGAAATTCGAAATGGTCGGTAATCTGTTTGTTAACTTGGCTTTCGAAGCTCTTAGAGAGTCAGGGTAGGATAGATATACTGTAGGTCTGTAGCAGTCTCCCCCTTTGAAGAGGGGGAGACACTCTAGACACATGACCGCTGTAGCTTTCCAATCTTTGGGAATCTCAGATGATTCGAAAGAGAGGTTGAACATGCTAGTAATAGGGCCTGCAACAATTTCGGCAGATCATTTTAGAGAGGGTCCAGATTGTCAAGCCCGGCTGATTTATAGGGGTACAGATTCTGGTTCTACATTTTTTTAAAGGGGCATGCTTATTTAAGATGGTGAGGAAGGCACTTGTAAAGAATGACCAGGCATCCTCTACTGACGGGATGAGGTCAATATCCTTCCAGGATACCCGGGCCAGGTAAATTTAAAAGGCCTGTAGTGTTTTAGGGAGCGTTTGACAGTGATGAGGGTTGGTCGTTTGACCGCGGACCCATTACGGATGCAGGCAATGAGGCAAGGATCACTGAGATCTTGGTTGAAAACAGTAGAGGTATATTTGGAGGGCAAGTTGGTAAGTTGGCCTGTGTTTACAGATTTGGGGTTGTACCTGGTGGGTTCATTGATAGTTTGTGTGAAATTGAGGGCATCAAGCTTAGATTGTAGGATGGCCGGGGTGTTAAGCATGTCCCAGTTTAGGTCACCTAGCAGCACGAGCTCTGAAGATAGATGGGGGGCAATCAGTTCACATATGGTGTCCAGGGTATAGCTGGGGGCAGAGGGCGGCCTATAGCAAGCGGCAACGGTGAGAGACTTGTTTCTGGAAAGGTGGATTTTTAATAGTAGAAGCTTGAATCTGCCAGACCACTGACTCATTCCCCTCCCATCTGGTCCCACAACACAGCATAAGCTTCATTCCACGTTCTACTGGCTGTTGACATCTAGTGGAAGGCGTTTGAAGTGCAAACAGATCCAGATATTACAGGGAATTGAATAGGCGATGACTTTAACAACAACCACTCTCAGAATTTTCACTTCCTGTTTGGATCTTTTCTCAGGTTTTTGCCTGCCATATGAGTTATGTTATACTCACAGACATCATTCAAACAGTTTTAGAAACTTCAGAGTGTTTTCTATCCAATAGTAATAATAATATGCATATATTAGCATGTGGGACAGAGTAGGAGGCAGTTCACTGTGGGCATGAAATTCATCCAAAAGTGAAAATGCTGCCCACTATACCAAAGAAGTTAACATACATGAAATCAAGGCTTTAACGGTTACAGAAGTCAACAAATGAGAGCGCCTGGGGAATAGGAGTGGAGCTAGGCACTGCAGGGCCTGGGTTAACCTCCACATCACCAGAGGAACAGAGGAGGAGTAGGATAAGGCTACGGCTAAATGCTAAAAGAACTGGTTGCCTAGTACGTTCAGACAGAGAGTTAACTTAAAGGAACAGATTTCTGGGCACGGTAGAATAGATTCAAGGTATAATGTACAGACAAAGGTATGGTAGTATATGAATACAATCAGGGTAAACCTGTGCATAGAGTGACAATGAAAGAGATTTAGTTTCTAGGAATATCATTTTCTCTCTGGGTATCAGCTTTCGGCTGATATACATGATGGGGTTCTCCTCCCCATTGTGTATCTGGGACAGAACGGCCCCTAGTCCCGTGTCACATGCATTTCTCTGGACCAACATCGGCACCTGGAAATTGGGCGTTACAAGAATCGGATGGGAGCACAGCGCTTCCTTCAGGCGGCTGAACGCCGCTTCTTTCTCGTCTGTCCATTTCACTGTTTTTGGGAGGTGGGCCCTGGTTAGATCGGTGAGGGGGGAAGCTATAGCCGCAAAGTTGGGGATAAACCGACTATAGTATCCTGCCAGTCCCAGGAAGGACTTGACCTGTATCTTGGTGCGTGAAACCGGCCAGTCACGTATCGCGTGAACCTTCCTCTCCTGGGGCTTGACATTACCCGTCCGATCAAATACCCCAGGTACTCCACCTCCTCGAACGCTCGTTTGCATTTCTTGGGGTTCGCGGTCAACCCGGCTTGTCTGAGCGCGTCCAGCACCTCCTGGAGGCGCGTCAGGTGCTCTTCCCAACCTTGGCTGTGGATGATGATATCATCTAAATATTCTGCTGCGTACGGCTGGTGTGGTCAAAGTACTTTGTTCATCAGTCGCTGGAATGTGTGCGGGGCTCCGTGGAGACCGAACGGGAGCACCCGGGACTGAAACAATTAGTCTGTTGTCGAAAACGTCGTCTTCTCCCGGGAGGAGGCTGCCAACGGTATCTGCCAATATCCTTTGGTCAGGTCAAGGGTGCTGATGTACCGGGCCTTTCCCAATCGGTCGATGAGCTCGTCCACCCTCGGCATGGGGTAGGCGTCGAACAAGCTTATGTTGTTCACACCCCGGAAATCATTACAGAAGCGCAGGCTACCGTCCAGTTTGGGCACCAACACGATGCGGCTGCACCATGTACTGTGAGACTCTTCAACAACCCACATCCTCAACATAGCCTCCACTTCCTGTTTCACGGCCTCCGGAATCCGATATGGCCTCTTTCTAACCATTTTCCAGGCCCGGGTACAAATGTGGTATTCAATGAGGGTCGTGCGGCCCGGCCTCTCGGAGAACACCGCCGTGTTCCGATCGACTAGCTCCCTGAGCACTTGCTTCTGGGCCAGGTCGAGGTCCTCATTGCTCGGGACCACTGGTACCGTTGGCGTCCTGGGTCCCGACCATAACATGGCCAAGGATGTCCTCTCGTGCCATTTCTTCAACAGGTTTACGTGGTAAATCTGCCGTACGCGGGCTGCCGTATGCGGTAATTGACTGGTCCCAGCTTCTCGATCACCTCGTAGGGCCCGTGCCATGTTTTCAGGAACTTACTTTTGGCCGTGGGGATCAAGACCAACACCCTGTCTCCCACCTGGAATTCTCGGGGTTGGGCTCCCCGATTGTAGACCTGTGCTAGGGCGCGTTGGGCCTTCTCCATATGTTCCCTCATGACTGGCCATATGGCTGTCATCCACTCCCTCATCGTCTCCACGTGCTCAACCACGCTGCGTAAGGGGGTCGTTTTGGCTTCCCACACCTCCTTGGCGAGGTCCAGTAGGCCGCGTGGCCTCCTTCCATAGAGGAGTTCAAAAGGGGAAAACCCAGTGGTGGACTGGGGTACTGCTCGGATTGAGAACATTAAGTGGGGTAGTATCTGGTCCCAGTTCTTCCTGTCCTGCTCGATGACCTTCCGCATCATTTGTTTGAGCGTTTTATTGAACCGCTCGATGAGCCCATCCGTCTACGGGTGAAAGACGGAGGTCCGGATCTGCTTGATCTGCATGAGAGCACACAAATCTTTCATTAGGCGGGACATAAACAAGTACCTTGGTCTGTCAGGATCTCGTTCGGGATGCCCACCCGGCTAAAGAGGTGGAACAGCTCCCGGGCGATTCCCTTGGACACCGCCGCCCGTAGGGGAATGGCCTCGGGATACCAGGTGGCATAGTCTACGATTACCAGGATATACCGGTGTCCTCGTGCTATTTTTACCAGGGGTCCCACTATGCCCATGGCGATGCGTTCAAAGGGCACCCCGATGATCGGTAGGGGGACCAGTGGGTTTCGGAAGTGTGCCTTTGGGGCAGTTATTTGACCCTCCGAGCAGCTGCGACAGTAGTCTTCCACGGCACTCCTCATCCCGGGCCAGTGGAACCGGGCGGCGATCCGTTCCCAGGTCTTCTCCATTCCCAGGTGCGCCCCCAACAGGTAGGTGTGGGCCAGCTGAAGAACAGTTCCCACGTACCGTCTGGGCAGCAACTATACCTCTCAAAGTTACCCCTGTTGGCGCGACACCTGATACAAAAGGTTATTCTTGATTTGGAAATGGGGGTATCGCCAGTCACTCACCCTCAGAAGTAGCTGTCCATCCACCGCTATCACTTGGGCTGCGGCGGCTTTCGAGTTAGGATCTTACCACTGGTCTGTCCCGAATTGTCCCCTCAGTTGGCCCCCAGGGGGTGTCTCGACTGGCCCTTCAAAATCGAGGAGGGGGAGGCTGGGCTCTCCCTCCCGTGGTTCCCCAGGGGGGTCGGGTTCCGGCACCCCCTCCGACTCCGGACCCGTAGATACAGGTTGGTCAACCGTTTGCTTCCAGGCCGTACAGGCGATGGGTCGTCCTCGCTCTCATCTTAGGACGGCTCGTACCTCCTTCCTCTGCTCATGCCCCCACAGGGCCGTGAACAGTGGACAATCTCGTCCCACTAGGAGAGGTACCGGCAACTCTGGTACTGCACCCACCATCATCTGACAGTTCCCTTGTGGTGTCACGATGTTGGCCCATACGATTTGTGCCCCTGTGAACACAAGAAATGGACACAGGAAATCTCCCTACCCCGCTCGGTATCCTGGTTCAGCAGGCTCGTGGTTATGAGAGTAACCGTAGTCTAATAGAGCTTCCGTGTCGTGTCCGTCAACCTTCACCGGGACCATGGGTGCATTTGATTCGTGGTGTGCCCAACAGGAGGTGACGTAGTTCACTGCGTGACCCATCTCGCTTCCAGGGCTTGCTGATGGCATTGACTCCTCTCGAGCCGGGCAATTCCAGGCCATGTGCCCCCGGGCGTCACACTCAAAACACCTCCTTTGGTCTCCATCTACCTGGGGTCGACAGTGGTGGGTCGGCCTTACCCCAGCCGTCTCTCCACGGGTTTGCGGTCCTTTGGCCCTGCCGACTGTCGGTTCGGGGTACCCAGCAGTGGGGCTGTCCTTCCGACTCCTCGAATTGGTCGTCGACTCGGCCCGGCTCCCACTCAGCAGGGCCTGGGCGTTCTGATGTGTCTCCACTGCTTCCAGGAGGCCCTCCAAGGTCTGGGACGCGCATAGACTCGCTGCCCTCTTCATGTTGTGGGGTAGTGCCATAGGAAGCGATCCAGGACCACTTTCTGAAGGATGGGTTAGGAGTCATCCCCTGGTGACGCATAGTAGGTCACTCATCTGGGCTCGGGGGGATGCGTCGGCTACGAACCTCCAGTTGTGGAATAGTTGAGCCCGATGGGCCAGGCTGAACCCATAGCGAGTATCTCCCATTTGAGTCCATCGTAGTTAGCCGCCTGTTCATCGTTCAGGTCCCAATATGCCTTTTGGGCATTCCCAGAGAGGAACGGGGCCAGCAGACTGGCCCACTTCTGCTTTGGCCATTCTTCCCGTAGTGCTGTCCGTTCAAACGTACAGAGGTAGGTTTCGATGTCGTCATCTTCTGTTAGCTTGATTAAAAACTGTTTTGGATGTGATTCAGTAGACGCTCCTCCTTGTAGCTTCCTGATTTCCTCAATGAGGCGGACGTTTTGTAGTCGCTGTTCCTCCAGCGTTTGTTCCTGCACCGCCCGTTGGGCTTGTTGGGCCCGGATGAACTGAGCTATAAACTCGTCCATGCTGATGCTGCGTAAACGTCAACCCTGATCTGACCACGTTGTCAGAGTGCCCGCGTTCTCCATCACTTGTGGCAGACCAGGGGGTTGGGTCAAAACGTTTACACAGATCAAACCCGGACAGAGTAGGATTAGCTCAGTTTCAAAGGTGTTTATTAAAATAATAGTCCAAAAGAAAAGAATAGGTCTCCTCCAAGAGACCCTCTCCGGGATACCATCTACTGGGCTTTGGGTCTTGCTGTATCCTGTGGGGATCAAAACTGAACTCCCTCCTGTTACCTCTGGTACCGTCCCCAACTATACGGGAGTCCTTTCCTCCCCCAGTCTCTCCCCTGTGTGCTGCCCTTCTGGCAGCATTATGGGACTTGTACAGCTGGTGAGCAATCACCCCTTGATTACTCATCAATCCCCAATCAGCCCCAATTAGTCCTGGCCCGGAGATCCCGTCGAGACCTGACACGTCCAGCAGATGGAGCCATTGCCTCATGATGTATACTCCGTCTGTCACCAGGCCTCAACGAGTCTCCCCCTGGTGGCTGACCTGCTGTATGCCGAATGGACGGTTTATTCGATCGCCTACGAATTCTCAGAAGGCAGCCCACCCTTCGGCCCCTTTTTCTCTGCCTCCTCTTCACACAAATTCTGGGGATTTTTGCCTGTTCCCGAGAAAGCAGTATATCCTTCGCATTGGGCTAGTCAGACTCGTGAAAGGAGAAAAATATTTTCCTGACAGTCCTGATGTCTAGAAGTTATTTTCAGTTATAAGAGAAGGTAGCGGCAACATTATGTACAAAAAAAGTAAAAAAATAAGTTATAAACAACGCAAATAAACTAACAAAAATCACAATCGGTTGGGGACACGTCAAACATCTGCCTTCCTCTCCGGTGCCATTTTAACAATTACAGAGGAGTTTAAAATTGCTAATAAAAAATTGGGATAATTATGGAAACTTTGCAAACAAAAGTTTACTATCTGGTCCCAGCGAGCTGAATAATTCAATGGGCAGATTAGTTATTGTAATGAGACCTAGTGATTGTGTGATGCCTAGTTGTCATATCTCTCATTCTGATGTGCTGTGGCCTCCTTCATTTGCATTGATTTGCTGTCCGGTTCATTGCTCTCTCTAGTGATGATGAGGAAATGCCACTGTACGTTTTCTGTTGGCCTTATTGATTGTGGGCTGCATAGAGCCAGACACGGTCAGACTGTGAATGCCAGAGCAGGTGTTGATTGGCTGGGCAGGCAGGCAGGAAGTGTGTCTTTTGGGATTATAAGGGGCGATGCTGTCTTGGCGTTGTATTAGAACAAACTAGTGAAATTATTACAAGCTTCTTATCTACCGTTAACTGGCTGGTTTGAAATTAATCATCAACATGATGGTCTTGTTAACACTGTAGTAGTCTAGTCATACACTGTAGCATCCTCTATTTCCTCTCCATCCACTCATCTGTGGATGCCATTCATGGCATGCAGTATATACCCGTGGATGACCAAAGCACTTATGGGTTGAATATGAATGTCCCTGATTCAGTGAATGATGTGCATACTCTTTGATTTCAAAGCCCATCTCAATTCACCATGACTAATTTGCTATAGGTCATTTCCAAGTAAAAGGACCCATGAGCAGCAATTTGAAGTTAATAAGAGAATGTCAAATTGGGTCTCAAATGAAAGTTAAGTCTCTATTTTTTTTTTAAAATTAGGCATGGAAAGGGGTCTTAGAAAACATCTAACAGAAAAAGTGTTAGAAGGTATTAGAAATACATCAAAACACAATATTGTTGAAGTAAAGAGCCCTGACAACAATTTTTTTGTAAGATTTTCTTTTATATTTTATAAATAATACAAAACATACACATACAAAAGGCAACATCATACAAACATCAACTATATCACACCCAGACCCACTAGCACACACACCCATCTCTAGGCCCGCATCACTTTCCTCCACATGGCCTGAAACTGCATCATTTTGTTTCTCTCGTAGCGCACGCGCTTTAAATATTTGAATAATAAATAATTCAATTTTTCCATTGTCTTAATGATGGCGGAATGATTGATTTCTATGTTTTTAGTATACAT
This sequence comes from Salvelinus fontinalis, assembly GCF_029448725.1. NCBI lineage: Eukaryota > Metazoa > Chordata > Actinopteri > Salmoniformes > Salmonidae > Salvelinus > Salvelinus fontinalis. Next base: position 22,887,948 of record NC_074688.1, on the reverse strand, counting down.
TTTTTCAAGATGAATGCTGAGAAGAGAATTTCTATCCTACCCTGCCTTTCTAAGGTCTTCGAAAACCAAGTTAACAAACAGATCACCGACCATTTCGAAACCCACCGTATCCTCTCCGCTATGCAATCTGGTTTCCGAGCTGGTCACGGGTGCACTTCAGCCACGCTCAAAGTCCTAAACGATATCATAACCGCCATCGATAAGAGACAATACTGTGCAGCTGTATTCATCAACCTGGCCAAGGCTTTCGACTCTGTCAATCACCATATTCTTATCGGCAGACTCAACAGCCTTGCTTTCTCAAATGACTGCCTAGCCTGGTTCACCAACTACTTCTCTGACAGAGTTCAGTGTGTCAAATCGGAGGGCTTGTTGTTTGGACCTCTGGCAGTCTCTATGGGGGTGCCACAGGGTTCAATCCTCGGGCCGACTCTCTTCTCTGTATACATCAATGATGTCTCTCTTGCTGCTGGTGACTCTCTGATTCTTCTCCACCTCTACCCCGACGACACCATTCTGTATACTTCTGGCCCTTCTTTGGACACTGTGTTAACTAACCTCCAGACGAGCTTCAACGCCATACAACTCTCTTTCCGTGGCCTCCAACTGCTCTTAAATGCAAGCAAAACTAAATGCATGCTCTTCAACCGATCGCTGCCCGCACCTACCCACCCGTCCAGCATCACTACTCTGGACGGTTCTGAATTAGAATATGTGGACAACTACAAATACCTAGGTGTCTGGTTAGACTGTAAACTCTCCTTCCAGACTCACATTAAGCATCTCCAATCCAAAATTAAATCTAGAATCGGCTTCCTATTTCACAACAAAACATCCTTCACTCATGCTGCCAAACATACCCTTGTAAAACTGACTATTCTACCGATCCTTGACTTCGGCGATGTCATTTACAAAATAGCCTCCAACACTCTACTCAACAAATTCGATGCAGTCTATCACAGTGCCATCCGTTTTGTCACCAAAGCCCCATATACTACCCACCACTGCAACCTGTACGCTCTCGTTGGCTGGCCCTCGCTTCATACTCGTCGCCAGACCCACTGGCTCCAGGTCATCTACAAGTCTATGCTAGGTAAAGCCCCGCCTTATCTCAGCTCACTGGTCACCATAGCAGCACCCACCCGCAGCACGCGCTCCAGCAGGTATATTTCACTGGTCACCCCAAAGCCAATTCCTCCTTCGGCCCCCTTTCCTTCCAGTTCTCTGCTGCCAATGATTGGAACGAACTGCAAAAATCACTGAAGCTGGAGACTCATAACTCCCTCACTAGCTTTAAGCACCAGCTGTCAGAGCAGCTCACAGATCACTGCACCTGTACATAGCCAATCTGTAAATAGCCCATCCAACTACCTCATCACCATATTTGGTTTTGTTTTTCTGCTCTTTTGTACACCAGTATTTCTACTTGCACATTCATCATCTGCACATATATCACTCCAGTGTAAATTGCTAAATTGTAATTACTTATTAACTATTGGCCTATTTATTGCCTTACCTCCTTACTTTATTTGCACACACTGTATACAGATTTTTCTATTGTGTTATTGACTGTACGTTTGTTTATTCCATGTGTAACTGTGTGTTGCTGTTTTTGTCGCACTGCTTTGCTTTATCTTGGCCAGGTCGCAGTTGTAAATGAGAACTTGTTGTCAACTGGCCTACCTGGTTAAATAAAAGTGAAATAAATAAATAGATAAGTAAAAAACAGAGAGATTTTGATGGTGATGTTTGATTATGCTAATTCGATTTCAGTGCGGGCGCAGACATCTACTCTAGGAGAAACATTGCTTTGTGCCTTGAAATTCCGTTACGAAAATCTATTTTCTCTCCCTCAAAGAAAATAGAGGAGGGAGGATAATGAAAGTCAACAGAAGTAACAATAAAGGGAGACCTGTCAATTAGTTATAGTGTTTTTACTGATATCAATTTTGTTTATGAATTATTGAGTGATTAAAACTCTAAATTCTGTTACCAATCCTTAAAAGAATTTCTGAAAGATCTGTAACGGAGTTTCTGCAACTGGTCATAAAACCAGACTATGGGAAAGTCTGAAGGGATTTCCTTTCCTATCCTAACTTTATAGAATGATTTAATCAATTAGTATGTGAAAATGTGGCAGTGAATATGACAGAACACTAACGTAATTATAGTTTATGAGACTTCATTAAACATAGAGCTAATGTTCTTATGCAAATTAAACCAATGAATAAATGCCCAGGAGTTGTTTGACCTTTCTATCAATCATACTTTTATATAAAAAATGTATGCAGAGTTTTCAGGAATAATCAGCTACATTTGGGGGAAACAGTAGTGGAAAATGTGGTGAGATTATTT